>NW_026652283.1:52137891-52587222 GCF_009828535.3 Hylobates moloch
GCTTTCCTGCCCTGCTCTTGTCTGCCTAACTACCTACTCTAACATATAGGCTAACCAGCTACTCTCAACTCCTTCCTTCCTCCACCTACCTTATAAATCTCTCTCACCTTGGGTAATTCCAGTAATGTACCTCCTGTGTTCCTAGACACAGGTTGCTGAGAATTGCTGGGGGAAAAAAAAATCCCTCAACCATTCAAAACAAGATAAGCCAGTGTTACCAATAGTTTGTATGTTTAAACTCAGCTGGACCCTTATTGCTACTTCCATCCCTTTTTTTTTTTCACTTCACAGAGCCCTTCCCTCTTGCCTTTTACACTTCATTACCTTCTTAAAGTTCACTATCTAATTCTATGACCTCCCCTTCCCCCTTCCTATCTGTTAATGACCTAATTTACATAGAAATAGAGTTCACCAAGGAGAATGCCTCTTAATTTCCTGCATTTGATCTTGAAGTATTTTCCCTAGGCCTTGGCTTTCTCAAGCCTCTCTCATTTTTCCCCATTCTAATTATTGATTCTTAATCTTTTTTCCTGGTTTCTCTTCTTTTTCCTCTTCTTCAAATTTTGCTGTCCTCTAGGGTTCCATCCTGAACCATACACTCTATCCACATTCCCTGATCTCAGTGCTTCCCATGCCTTCAGCTACCTTCTCTCTTTGTTTTTTTTTAGAGATAGGGTGTCACTCTGTCGCCCAGGCTGGAGTGCAGTGGCCCATCAAGGCTCACTGCAGCCTCAACCACCTGGGCTCAAGAGCTCCTCCAATTTAAGCTTCCTGAGTAGCTGGAACTACAGGTATGTGCCACCATGCCTGTTTTTTTGTTTGTTTGTTTGTTTGTTTGTGGTAGAGACAGGGTCTGGCTATGTTTCCCAGGCTGATCTCGAACTCCTGGCTTCAAGTGATCCTCCTGCCTCATGCCTCAACCTCCCAAAGTGCTGGAATTATCGGCATGAACCATCACTCCCGGCCAGCTACCGCCTATGGATTAAAACTCAAATGTGTAATTCCAGCCCTGGTTTATTTCTTGAGCTCCAAATTAGGATATCCATTTGCCAGCTGAATGTCTTTTTTTTTTTTTTTTTTTTTTTGAGACGCAGTTTCGCTCTTGTTGCCCAGGCTGGAATGCAGTGGCGTGATCTCGGCTCACCGCAACCTCCACCTCCTGGGTTCAGGCGATTCTCCTGCCTCAGTCTCCCAAGTAGCTGGGATTACCGGCATGCACCACCATGCCCGGCTAATTTTTTGTGTCTTTAGTAGAGATGGGGTTTCACCATGTTGGCCAGGCTGGTCTTGAACTCCTGACCTCGTGATCTGCCCGCCTCAGCCTCCCAAAGTGCTGGGATTACAGGCGTGAGTCACCGCTCCCGGCCACACACATATATCTTACAATGTAGAATATTCTTGTCACAATACACTGTGGATGAATTCATTAAGGATGCTGTGAGATAATTGCTACCTGAATTAGAATGTGTAATTCACTGTGGAACATAGTAAAGGTAAGATTAGCTCTGTCTGGGGGTGGGCACAGGTGTGGGTGTCCAAAGAAACTCTCAAAAAGGAACTGATAGTTGTTGTTGTTGTTGTTTTTGAGACGGAGTCTTGCTCTGTTACCCTGGCTGGACTGCGGTGGTGCAATCTCTGCTCACTGCAACCTCTGCCTCCCAGGTTCAACAATTCTCCTGCCTCAGCCTCCTGAGTAGCTGAGATTATAGGCGTGCACCACCATGCCCAGCTAATTTTGTATTTTTGGTAGAGACGGGGTTTCACCATGTTGGCCAGGCTGGTTTTGAACTCCTAACCTTAATTCAGATCATTTTCACAAACATTCAACATGGGCTGCTATGCCCCAGGCAGTATTGTTATATTGGAGATAGAGAGGTGAATAAGTCACTGACCTCAATGAGATTTTAGCTGGAGAAGCTACTTTTTCCTCGACTATCATTTATTCAAGAGAGTGGCTTGGGAGAATTAGCTCCTTAATCTCTAAGAGCTCCTCTCAGCCAACCCAAATAAGTACAAAGCGTGGCAATCCAGCTTCCCTAGCCTTCCCTGACCCTTTTATTCAGATTGCCTGCTGCTGCTAAGCAGATTGCCTGCTGCTTCCTGTTCCATGTTGTCTATGTGAGGCACTGTGCTAAGCTTGTGGATGCACATGTGACTGAGTCCTCAAAGAACCCAAGAGATAGGAGAACCAGGCACTCAATGAGTAGATGCAATAGGTTGTCCCAGACACTGTTGCATGTTTGTTCAGGGTGTAGATGGGGCTGTAAAGAATGAAACGTCACTTCCATCTGTGAAGGAGGGTGTTTGTAAAATGTTTAAAGCCCAAGGTAGCTGAGATGTGGGTCTCCAAGGGTACACTGGAAGGAGAAGACGAAAGATCAGTTCATTCCTCTTTTCTTTCCTTAGAACACTTACAGAACCTAAATCTCCTAAAATATTTTCTCTCCCTTTCTCAACTCTCTTTTGCCTGAAAATCATAGCTTTTCCTAAACTTGATGTTTCACTTTCTTGCTCTGTAGCTAGTGGAAAGGGTGAAAAAAAAAAAAAACAGGACTGTGAACAAAACAGGCTATGCCTTATTTTGCTTCTCCCAAATATAAGCATGATCCTGTTTCCTCTACACCCAGCAAAGGACAGTCAATGTCTTGTAGGTTTCTGTGTTTTCCCTTAATAAAGCAACACTCTAGAAATGTTGTTTTATTTGATGCTCGACTACCAATTAAGAAACATGGCAGCAATAACAGCAATAACAAAAAGCAGTTGGTGTGAAGTTTAGGAAGAGAAGACAGCAAACCAACAACAACAAAATGCATTATGAAGTAATTTGTACCTACACTCTTGGCTGTGAAAAGTTGGAAATCATTTTTGCTAGAAACTAAGGGAAAAAATTAGTGGTCTAAACGCTGCGTAAAGGAAGGAAACTTCCTATTGAGAAACACAAGCCACTCTTGTTCTTCCTTTTTAAAAACAAAACAGGCCAGGCACAGTGGCTCACGCCTGTAATCCCACACTCTGGAAGGTCAAGGGGCGGAGGGTGGATCACTTGAGGTGGGAGTTTGAGACCAGCCTGGCCAACATGGTGAAACCCCGTCTCTACTAAAAATACAAAAATTAGCTGGGTGTGGTGGCGGGCGCCTGTAGTCTCAGCTACTCAGGAGGCTGAGGCAGGAGAATCTCTTGGACCTGAGATAGGGAGGTTGCAGTGAGCTGAGATGGCACTACTGCACTCTAGCCTGGGTGACCGAGTGAGACTCTGTCTCTAAATAAATAAATACGTACATACAAAACAAAACTTGGCTAAATGATTATTCAGTTACAAAAGTTAGGAACCTTGGTATTATCTCTGATTCTTCTTACTCCCTCCTCATTTAATTGCATTGCTTAGTGAGTTTTAAAATCTTATCTCCAAAATATTTCTCAATAAATATACAGAATAGTATCTTTCCTATTCTTCATGCGTGCTGTCATTGTCCAAACTGAAACTCTCTATTGCTTGATTAGCTTTTTAAAATTCTCTGTCTTCTTATCTCATCTTCCTCCTCTCCATTTTGTCCTCAATTTTGCTGCCAGAATGGTCTTTCAAAAATCATGTCTTTAGTTTTATATATATTGATATTCTGAATGGCGGGATGAATCTGTCCCAGCTTCTGTCCTTGATGAGTTTTTGATGTTTTATGGTTAACATTGACTCTACCTTTCAGTTCTGAGTCTAATCCTCTTTTTCTGCTATGCATCAGCTGCCACATCAGTTCCACAAGATGCCAGTCACTGAGGAATGTAGGAACTACAGCCGATGTGTCTCTACCATGTGTCACTTTAGCTAATTATTTAAAGAATGTAGTTTGACACTTTGTGTAGAATGTAGAAAAAGTGCTGTGGAAATGGACATGGTTTTATGAGTCAAGAATTGCACTTGATCCTGGCTTTCCCTGATGACCTGTGTTTTGACATTTGAAGCTAAGTAGAGCCTGCTGATGCCTGGTGACCCTGATGAAAGTTAAAACTGATTTAGAAGTTGATGATGTTGCCTGTGTCATGTCCAAGACATTTATTTACTACACTTAATCTTAGCCAAATGACTGAGAAGTGATCAAGACATTTATACATAAACAAGGCAGATATAGCTTGCTGCTGTGGTGAAATGGATCTGGCATGCAAAGACCTAGATTCTAATTCTGGTTCTGCTGTTTACTAGTTGTGTGACTTTTGGCAAGCCACTAAATAACTTTGTGTTCTAGTGTCCTCATATTTAAAACGGGTGTGATAGTACAAATCTTGAAGGATTGTTGAGGGGAATAAAGGAAACAATGTACTGATGGGAGTTTAGCACAATCCTTGAAACTTTTTGGTCAGTTTCAATGGAACACATAATTCAGATCAAACAATAATTATTAAGCACCTTCTGTGTGCCAAGAACTGGGCTAGTTTCTAGGGCTACAAAGATAAGGCCTGGTTCCTGCTGTTAAGAAGCTAATGGAGGGATACTAATGAACACTATGTAAATTTTTTAACTCAATCTGAGTCATGATGTTTCAAGATCCCCACAGTTTGCTTATCCCAAAAGACATCCGCAACATGAGCTATTCTGCTGATTAGTCTGGAACATTCAAGTTTCTATAGGAAGTGTATATAGTGTGTTTCTTTTTTTTTTTTTGAGAAGGAGTCTCGCTCTGTCGCCCAGGCTGGAGTGCAGTGGCGCAATCTCGGCTCATTGCAAGCTCCGCCTCCCAAGTTCACGCCATTCTCCTGCTTCAGCCTCTCCGAGTAGCTGGGACTACAGGCGCGCACCACCACGCCCGGCTAATTTTTTGTATTTTTAGTAGAGACGGGGTTTCACCGTGGTCTCCATCTTCTGACCTCGTGATCCGCCCGCCTCGGCCTCCCAAAGTGCTGGGATAACAAGCGTAAGCCACTGCGCCCGGCTATATAGTGTGTTTCGAGGAGGCCATGTAGCATAATGAAAAGACAGGTATGTGTTTATATGGACTCAGATGCTCGTTAATTCACTAATTAATACTCTTAGGTACCTGGGTAAGTTTGTTCATTTCTTTGAATCTCAGTTTCCTTATTTGTAAAATGTGGAGATGAAAATACTCACAGAGTTATTGTGACGATTAAATGTGATAAGGTATGTAACATTCCTGGCACAGTCCCTGGCGTAGGGTAGATAATAAATGGTGGAATTAATAAGAAAAAATATATCGAAAAGGAAAGAGAAATGGCTTTGTACCACACTCAGTTGCATACATGTTTCATGTCCTGGTTAGCTGCTGAATAGCAACCATGTCTCTTAAACCAAGCCTTGCCTTTTCTTTCTTTCTTTTTTTTTTTTGAGACGGAGTCTCGCTCTGTCGCCCAGGCTGGAGTGCAGTGGCGCAATCTCGGCTCACTGCAAGCTCCGCTTCCCGGGTTCACGCCATTCTCCTGCCTCAGCCTCTCTGAGTAGCTGGGACTACAGGCGCCCGCCACCACGCCCGGCTAATTTTTTGTATTTTTAGTAGAGACGAGGTTTCACCGTGGTCTCGATCTCCTGACCTCGTGATCCGCCCGCCTCGGCCTCCCAAAGTGCTGGGATTACAAGCGTGAGCCACCGCGCCCAGCCTTTTTTTTTGAGACAGGGTCTTGATCTATTGCCTTGCCTAGGCTGGAGTGCAGTGGCGTGATCTCTGCTTACTGTATCCTTGACCTCCTGGGCTCAAGCAATTCTCCTGCCTCAGCCCCCTAAGTAGCTAGTACTACAGGCATGCCCCACCACAACCTCACTAATTTTTAAATTTTTTGTAGAGACAGGCTCTCACTTTGTTGTCCAGGCTGTTCTTTGTTGCCCAGAAGTTTCACTTTGTTGCCCAGGCTGGTCTGTAACTCCTGGGCTCAAGCTGTCCTCCCACCTTGGATTCCCAAAGTGCTGGGATTACAGGCATGAGCCACTGAGCCTGGCCTGGCTTTCTTGAAGATGCCAAACGTCTACCTTATTCCCAGAAACCTTTATTAAATTGTAATCTATAGAAAAGAGGCTGCTGTCCCTTTCAGATATATTCTTATTTACTTCTTTTTCAAATTTCTTGTGGAGATATATTCTTATTTACTTCTTTTTCAAATTTCTTGTAGAGACAGTGTCTCACTCTGGCATCCAACTCAGGCTGGAGTGCCGTGACGTGATCTTGGCTCACTGCAGTCTTAACCTCATGGGTCAAGCAATCCTCCTGCCTCAGCTTCCTGAGTAGGCAGGACTACAGATGTGTGCCACCATAGCCAACAAATTTTTTTAATTTTAAATTTTATTTTTTTTGTAGAGATGGGGTCCCGCTATGTTGCCCAGGCTGGTCCCAAACTCCTGGCCTGAAGCGATTCTCCCACCTCAGCTTCCCAAAACACTGGGATTACAGGTGTCAGCCACCAAGCCTGGCCCGCACCACATTTCTTTGGGAAAATTCTAAGAACTAATATTTATTTATTTATTTATTTATTTCTCCTGT
Source organism: Hylobates moloch (assembly GCF_009828535.3). Lineage (NCBI taxonomy): Eukaryota > Metazoa > Chordata > Mammalia > Primates > Hylobatidae > Hylobates > Hylobates moloch. The sequence continues at coordinate 52,144,368 of NW_026652283.1, forward strand.
TGCCTGTATAACTGCAGAATAAGAGCTAATATTAATTGAGTGCTTACTATTTACCAGGCTCTGTTCTAAGCTCTTTACCCATAGAAGCTCACTTAATCCTTGAAACAACCTTTGTAGACAGCTACTATTGTTACTCACATTTTAAAGAAGGGGACACCGAGGCATAGAGAAGTTAGCAAACTTGCCTAAGGCCATATGGCTACTAAGTGATGAATCTGGATATTAAAACCCTGGTACTATGGCACCAGGATCCACATTCTTAACTACTAAGCTTTGAGCCTCTCCTCAACTAGAAATAGAAACTCAGCTCAGCACAATGGCTCACACCTGTAATCCTAACACTTTGGGAGGCCGAGGTGGGTGGATCACCTGAGGTCAGGAGTTTGAGACCAGCCTGGCCAGCATGGTGAAACCTCGTCTCTACTAAAAATACAAAAGTTAGCCAGGCATGGTGGCTCGCGCCTGTAATCCCAGCTACTTGGGAGGCTGAGGCAAGAGAATCACTTGAACCCGGGAAGTGGAGGTTGCGGTGAGCCGAGATTGCGCCACTGCTCTCCAGCCTGGGCGATAAGAGTGAAACTCCGTCTCAAAAAAAAAAAAAAAACAAAAACAGAAACTCATTCATTTCTTTCTTTTTTTTTTAGACGGAGTCTCGCTCTGTCGCCCAGGCTGGAGTGCAATGGTGCGATCTTGGCTCACTGCAAGCTCCGCCTCCCGGGTTCACGCCATTCTCCTGCCTCAGCCTCTCCGAGTAGCTGGGACTACAGGCGCCTGCCACCACGCCCGGCTAATTTTTTGTATTTTTAGTAGAGATGAGGTTTCACCGTGGTCTCGATCTCCTGACCTCGTGATCCGCCCGCCTCGGCCTCCCAAAGTGCTGGGATTACAAGCGTGAGCCACCGTGCCCGGCCTCAAACTCATTCATTTCTATACCATCTAACTACTGACCCACTGGCATCTGAACCCATACTCTCTGCTCTTCCTTCTTGTTACTTTGGATAAAGTGTCTCTGCTACTATCAAAAGTCAACCTTTGCACTTGGGCTTGGGGTCTCAGTCTTTTCCTTTCTTTCTTTTTTTTGTGTTTTTTCCAGTGTTTTGCCAACACAAAAAGAGATCTCAATCTTATAAAGGGCTTCACTGCTGCTATCTCTCTGTTCTCTAGGATGTTCCCAGTTTTTCCCTCTCTTGAAAATCAGCAAAATAATATTCTCTAGTGTCTTCAATCTAAATAATAATTTAAAAAAAGGACAAAGAAAGCCCTTCCCTTGACCACACCTCCGTTTCCAGCTAGTGCCTCATCTTTTAGTTTCCTTTTTAGCTCTCTCTTGATATTTGCACGGCTGACTTTTTCTTATCCTCCACATCTAAGTTTAAAGCCACTTCCTAAGAGGCCTGCCCTAACCACCCAGTATAAATTAGCTACCCATTGACTTCCTATTAAAATAATTTATTAAATTATTTGCAGTGTTAATCAGTATTGGATATTTTTCTTGTTTACTTGTTTAGTGTTTGCTTTCATCACAGAATTTAAGCTCTGAGAGAGCTTATTCACTGCTGTATTCCCAAGACCTCCAACAGTGCCTAGATATATTAGGTGTTCAATAAATCCTTTTTTTTTTTTTTTTTTTTTTGTGAGGTAGAATCTGGCTCTGCCACCCAGGCTGGAGTGCAGTGATGCAATCTCGGCTCCGAGGTTCAAGTGATTCTTGTGCCTCAGCTAGGACTACAGGGTGCGCTGCCACGCCCGGATAATTTTTGTGTATTTAGTAGAGATGGGGTTTCACCATGTTGGCCAGGCTGGTCTCGAACGCCTGACCTCAAGTGATCTGCCTGACTCGGCCACCCAAAGTGCTGGGATTACAGGCGCGACCCACCGCGCCCGGCCAATAAATACTTAAATTGCCCTTGTAGGCTGTTAGTGATCTATCCCTACTTCTTTGACCTTATCTGCCACCACTTTCTCCCTGGCTCACTGCTCCACGCACACTGACCTCCTTGTTGATCCCTCAAGATGCCACGCTCACTCCTAACATTTGGTCTTTGCATTTGCTATTCCTTCGTCTTGGAAGGCTCTTCCACCAGGCTCCCTCCTTCACTTTCTTCAGGTCTTTCCTCAAAAGTTACCTTTTCATTCAGGCCTTCCCTGTTTGGGAATTTAAAATAGCAGTCCCAGCGCTCTCTCCTTCCTTGCTTATGTTTTTCTCCATAGCATTTATGATTTTTTAAATGTACGATATAATTTACTATTTTTTTTACCATTCCCCTCACCTGTCATGAAGGCTCTGTTGTACCCCAGTGCCTAGAAGAATGCCTAGTACAAAACAGCGAATATTTATTAAATGAATGGATTTGTGGAATGAATGCATAAATGAATATCAGATATGAAATCTTTTGGAAGTGGAAGGTATCATGGCCAGTAAAATTATTTATTAATATGTTCATAATCTTTTTTCTTTACTCTAATCCCATGACAGATTATAAATAATCTTAATAGCAGTATTCAAGTTTGCATTCTCGCATCCCTGGCATGGAGTCCTACACACAATAGGCGCCCTAAGAAAGCGTGTTTGACTTGATCGCTGGAGCATCTGCCGGCGCCGCCCAGGACCCGCCCAGGACCCGCCCAGGACCCGCCCCGCCCCCCGCGGCCCCGCCCCCCGCATGCTGATTGCCATATAGGCGAGTGACGTCAGGCCGTTTGTTGTCATTGGCGGCTCCCAAGATGGCGTCCATCATGGAAGGGCCGCTGAGCAAATGGACTAACGTGATGAAGGGCTGGCAGTACCGTTGGTTCGTGCTGGACTACAATGCAGGACTGCTCTCCTACTACACGGTGAGTCCTTGGAGGGCACAGCTCCAGGCGCCTCGGGGCCGCGTTTCCTGGGTGGAGGTGGGGGACCGGGGTTTTAGGTGGCTGAGTTGAGGTTGCTAGTCTGGGGGTGCCGCCGTACGAGAGGGTTCCCTTGTTGGGGAGGGTTTTACGTCTCGGATAGCCAATGAGGGTGAGGGAGAGAGGGGCGCAGCCAATAAATAGAAACTAGCTGCCTGATTTATGGGTTGGGGGTGAGCCAAGTTTCTTTTTTAGGGTCCGCTGTTAAGCGGTAGTGGGGTCCGGCATGGTTGTGAGCGGGTAAGGGTGATCGTAGTCATGGCTTAAAAGGTCCAGTCGTGCGGTTCATGCTGTCTTCATATGTTGTCATGGACTTTACACTGTCCCACCAAGGCCCCGTAGCCGGCCGCACCCCTTAGCTTCCCTCCAGAGATTGAAGAGCTCTGCTTCCTCGGAGGAGTGGCCAGAGGAGCCGGGACAGGTCCAAAAGGGACCAGCTCTTGGGCAACACCAGGGGGTCCGAAATCCCTCCAGTCGGTTCAGGTTTTGTGTCTCATTCAAGGGACGCACCCTTCTATTTAGCGGGAGGCGAGCTCAAACGACGCCTTAACTTTTGAGAGCCGAGGATTTCCTACACGCGAGACTCTTGTCAGCGAAGAGACAAGTGATAGTGCAGTGTCCCCTTACAGTTATATTCTGGGTTCAGGGCTTCACTGTTGTTAACATGAGTTGGTGGCCGTGGACAAGTAGATGAATTGCTATGAATCTTACGTGGTTTTGTGTGTGTGTGTGTGTGTGTGTGTGTGTGTGTGCATGGTTTTTTTTAGACGGAGTCTCGCCCTGTCGCCCTCGCTGGCGTGCAGTGGCATCATCTCGGCTCACTGCAACTTCCGCCTCTCGGGTTCAAGCGATTCTCCTGCCTCTGGCCTCCCTAGTAGCTGGCATCACAGGCATGCGCCACCACACCCTGCTAATTCTTGTATTTTTAGTAGAGACGGGGTTTCACCATGTTGGCCAGGCTGATCTTGAACTCCTAACCTCAGGTGATCCACCCGCCTCGGCCTCCCAAAGTGCTGGGATTACAGACAAGCCACCGCGTCCGGCCTTGAATCTTATGTGTTTTTTTTGTTTTGTTTTGTTTTGTTTTGTTTTGTTTTGTTTGAGACGGAGTCTCGCTCTGTCACCCAGGCTGGAGTGCAGTGGCGCAGTCTCGGCTCACTGCAAGCTCCGCCTCCCGGGTTCACGCCATTCTCCTGCCTCAGCCTCTCCGAGTAGCTGGGACTACAGGCGCCCGCCACCACGCCCGGCTAATTTTTTTGTATTTTTTTTGTTTTTAGTAGAGACGGGGTTTCACCGTGGTCTCGATCTCCTGACCTCGTGATCTGCCCGCCTCGGCCTCCCAAAGTGCTGGGATTACAAGCGTGAGCCACCGCGCCCGGCCAAATCTTATGTTTTGACTATCCCCTCCACCCTCATCGCATTCGATAGGGAGAGTAGGTGGTATTAGGGAGATAACTTACTTAGAAAGGTACTTTCTCTGAATGGTGTATAGTTGGCGATAGCCGATATGTGGGAAGAAAATACTTAAGAGGACAAAACAGAATGCCCAGAAAGCTTTAGAAAATAATAGAAGACAGAAAGAAAAACATGGTTATGGAAGAAAGATTAAGGTTGATGAGAGAAGGGGGACACTGAATTTATTTGTTCACTTAAAAAATAGCATTGAGCTGTTATGTGCATTTTCATGCCAGCAAGAATAGACAGTAAAAAAGACATTCACTGTTCCTCTTCTCTGGAGCTTATATAATAGCTTGGTGAGTCCTTTAATTCATTTCACTCCTAATAACTCTGCAAGGTGGTTATTCATTATCTCCATTTAATGTCCCCAGTTACAGTTTTGAAATCTGAGGCTCCAGGCTTTTAAAGCAATTTGCTCAACATCACATAGCACTAAGTGATGGAATCAGGATGCCAAATTATTGACTTTTTCTACTAAACTTCACTTGCACTACAGGAAGGAGAAAAGTGTAAGTTGTGAGTTACTAAAGGCAAGCTTGCAAGAGTAAAAGTATTACTTTCATCATCCGTCAACTATCAGCTTTCTTTCTCTACATAGTTTTTAAAGGGAAAAAGACTAAACCTTAATGAGTCTTAAACACATTGTTCAAGATTGTCTTTAGATAGGCATGAAAGAGAGGCAACTGAATATTATATCCCGAAAACTCTGGAATTATGAAAGCCATGGCTTAGATAAAGGAAAAGTAATATTGGGTTTAAGTAGATGTGATAATCAGAAAATCCCATAAACTCTATTCAAGATAGAGTGATTTCAGTGAGTGACACTATGCAGTTGAGTTACTTTACAAATCCCAAATTTGTGTGGATCTGAATCTAGGACCATACTGGAGAGGCCCCCAGCTGAGGTTCTTGGGAATGCCTAGCCCAGAAAGAATCTTCCTTTTTCCTGTTTTTCTTCCTTTCATGTATCCTTTTTCTGCTTTGTTGCCCTTTTAGTTTTTGAATACTTGGACAAATATCTCCTTTCTTACTGGCTAAATATAGGGTTTAAAAAAATACTTTTTTTCCCCCCTCAATACTTATCCTTCTTTTTGAGACTAGATTCCCTAAAATATTATCCTTGCCAGAGGAAGGAAGTATCATATTTCTCACTAACGGCTGTTTAGAAGATTTTTTTTCTTTTCTAGTTCCTTGATATTAAAGTATTTGCTTACAGAGAAACAACAGACAATTGTTGTACTATCTTGTGAAAATAAAATGATACCGAATCTCAAATTAGAGGAGGTCTAGTGAAGAGGGGAAAAGGATAGATATTTACTTAAAAGGGAAGGTAGGAGACACATTGGATATTGGCAATGAATTCTACACACATGACATTATTTCAGTCCATTCGGATTCTGAAGGATTTGAAGGTACATATTAAGGATTTGCATGTGGCTAATAACTTGGAGCTACATCTTCCAGGAAGAATATCTGAATTAGTTGTGTTGCCTTCCAAGCAAGGCAGTGAATAGCATAACTTTGTTTCTTGTTTCCAAAATCGCTTGGCCTGTAGTCTGTCTCTGTGCTTATTAATATATTCTAGGGTGGTCCTGAAAACCCTGAACTAAACTAAAGTGACCTTGCTTTAGAGTTGGCCTTACTGAGAATTCTTCTCGAGGAAATCTCAGGATTGGGTTAGGATCATTGTGATTGCTGTTAACTGAATAGATTTACACAAGCCTCACCTTAGTTGAATTTTTATTAGATGAAATGGCCAGAGAGAACTAACGATATAAATTTGGGAACACTATGTTGAGCAACCAATTGTTTATGTGGCTCATGATCACAAAAGAAGATATGGAAGGAAGGAAATTGGGGGAGGTATAGATCTATGAGGAATTAGAAGTTTAGAAAGTTAGAGGAGTTTGTGCCTTTTGTTAATTTATGAAAGGTTACTGAGTACCTATTGTGTGCCTGGCACTTTGTTAGGAAGTGGGATTAAAGTGGCAAATAAGATGGGAATTGTTCATGCTCTCATGGTACCTATAATATGTTGGGGGACATACCAGATAAGAGCCGTGATAGAGGAAGCACAGGGGGATACATAGGTGGACTACTTGACTCAGTCTTGGAGGGTTAGGAAAGGTTTCCTTGGAGAAGCAGGTTTGTTTTGACTAGAATGATGAGTAGAGATTAGCCGTATGAGCAGAGAGGGAAAAGTACTTGAGACAAAGGGAATAAAAGTTTTTTGGAGGAGACAAGAGTAAGCAGCTTGTCCGTTCTGGAGGTTGGGCTGTGAGGTAGGTAGTAGTGAGAGATGAACTGGGGAGCTAAGCAGGAGGACAGATAATGAAAGGCTTTCTTGGCAAACCATGTTAAGGAATTTGAACTTTATCCCTAGGGCAGTGGAGAGCTATTTCAGTGTTGTAAGCACTTTTTATTATTATTGAAAAATCTTTTATTATAGAAATTAAAAAAATTTATTTATTCATTTATTTTGATAAGACTGGTTAATTTTGTATTTTTGGTAGAGACGGGGTTTCACCATGTTGCTGAGGCTGGCCTCGAACTTCTGGGCTCAAGCATTCGCTTGCCTCGGCCTCCCAGAATGTTGGGATTACAGACGTGAGCCCCTGTGCCCAGCCTAGTATAGAAAATTTTTAACATTCATAAAAGTAAAGAGGACAGTAAAATGAATTCATTTCATCCAGCTTATACAAGTATCAGCATATGGCCAGTCTTCTTTTATTAGTACTCCCATTAACTCCTTCCTCCTCTATTGAATTATTTTTAGAGCAGATCCCAGACTATTATTTCTTTGTGAATATTTCAGTATGTGGCCAGGCATGGTGGCTCATGCCTGTAATCCCAGCACTTTGGGAGGCCGAGGCGGGGAGATCACGGGAGGTCAGGAATTCAAGACTAGCCTGGCCAACACTATCTCTGCTAAAAATACAAAAACTTGCCGGGGGCAGTGGCCATTGCCAGTAATCCCAGCTACTTGGGAGGCCGAGAATTCAGCCTCTCCCTTCAAGGAGAATCACTTGAACCAGGAAGTGGAGTTTGCAGTGAGCCAAGATGGTCCCACTGCACTCCAGCCTGGGCGACAAAGCGAGACTCCGTCTCAAAAAAAAAAAAAAAAAGAAAGTAAGTTAAGGTCCCTCTATTTTCAAAAGAATGTTATCAAAACACTTTTATTACAGCTAAATAGTAGTATTTATTAATATCAAATATCCAGTCTGTTCAATTTCCTAGAATGTCGCAAACATTTCTTCCTTACCAGTTGGTTTGAGTCAGAATTCCAAAGAAGATCTGCATATAAAATTATAGAGTCTCTTTTAATCTCTAGTTCTCCCTCTTTTTTTCTTGGCCGTTTATTTGTCTAAGACACCAGGTCATTTACTCTGTAGAATTTTCTGCATTTTGGATTTTGTTGGAAGCATCATTTTGGTATGTTTAAACATGTTCCTTTGTCCTCTGTATTTCCTATATAAATTGATAATTTGAGCTGAAAGCTTAATCAAATTTATTTTTTTTTCTTTTGGGTAAGAATATAGGTGGAACCTATCAAATCAAGAGGCATATGATGTTAGCTTGTCTCTCTATGATGTTAAAATTGATCAGTAGGTCAGGTGAAATGTGTGTTTTTTTTTGTTTTTTTTTGTTTTTTTTTTAAAGAATATGGTTGCAGAGAAGTAATCAGAAGGTCACTTTTGTTGGGATTTAGTGACTGGATGTGAGTGAAGGGAAGAGTCTGAAGACATCCAGGTTTTCAGCTTGAGCTGGTTGAATGATAAAAAGGAAGATAGGAAGAACAGATTGAGGGAGAGAAGTGGTTGCTTTGGGGCGTGTTGAAATTGACATAAAGATGTGTTATAGTCTGGAGCTTAGGACAAAAATCTGGGCTGCATATCCTCTTATCAGTCAGTAAAACATAAAATAAATCTGGGCTGCAGGTAAATATTAGTTTTTCACATATGGAGAGTTGAGAGAGTGAGTAGAACAGAGATCTTTGGATAGGACTCTGGAAAATACCACTGGATTTAGTTATCTATTGCGTTGACAGATTACTCCAAAACGTAGCAATTTAAAACAACAGTTTGTTACCTCATAGTTTCCGTGGGTCAGAACTTTGAGTTCTGGCTTAGGGTCTCTTATGAAGTTGTAGTCAATATATTAGCCAGTGCTGCAGTCATCTGAAAGGCTTGACTGGAGCAGGAGGATCAGCTACCACATGACTCACATGGCTGTTGTCAGAGAGCCTCAGTTCCTTGCTGGCTGTTGGAAGGTGGCCTCATTCCTCACCAGGTAGCCTCTCCATTGAGCTGCTGAAGTGTCATCATGACAGAGCAGCTGGCTGTGATCCAAGTGAGAGCAAAGAGGAAGCCTCAATCCCTTTTATGACCTAGTCAGAGACCACCATTTCTGCCTTATTCTGTTCATTAGAAACAAGCCATTAAATTCCATTCATGCTCCTGGGGATGGGAATTTCAAACATGAGGAGGGAAATTAGGCTTTATCTTTTGAAAAGAATTTGTGGACAAATTTTAAACTACCACAATCACAATTTAAGGGATTGGCAGAGGAAAAAAGCTCACACAGGAGAGTGAAAAGGGATGCCAGAGATGTAAGAGAAAAACTAGAAGAATGTGGCAGTTATGGATGGCAAGGTGGAAGTAGTAAATTGGCTTGAATACTGCTGAAAGGATTAAATAGATGAGATCTAAAGCATATCCATTGGATTGCTTGAACATCATTGATGCATGAACATCATTGATGTTCCCAGGGAGAGCAGTTTCCATGGAGTGGTAGGTATGGAATGCAGGTTGGAATGGCTTGAAGAGTAAAGAGGAGGCAGGAAGTATATGAAGTGAATGGAGGTTGTTCAAGATGTTTCATTGTAGAAAGGGCAAAGAGGACATGGAATGTGGAATGGAGGGGAACAGTTTCTAAAATAGGAATATGCTTAAATGGTGTAGGGATGGTAAGCAAGGTCCATGTTAAAAATGAGGATACAGTCAGGACACAAGGAATATAGTAAAGATTTAGGACAATGACACTGGGAACTGGAAAAAGGAATAGTTAAATATGATTTGTTTAGTCATTACCCACAAGTGTTTAACCCTCTTTCTTGATTTGTATTGCTTTTGGAGAGAGGGTTAGAAACTGAATTAGTAAGTTACCTGGGCTACTCAAGATATTCCTTGTAAAAGGAGTCATTAGAGAAATCATATGTTCTTTGCTGTTACACACTGTCTGGAAGAGACTTGTAATGACTTTGCATTTTAAAACCACTGCTAGTCAAAACACATTTAAGTGTTATTTGGCAGTCTTTAGCAATGTTTAGTAGATGATTAAAAAAAACTACCATCTAATTATTGGATTTTAGATTTTTGAATAGCTTAAATGTATATATTTCTCTTGCAAACATGTAAATGTAGTCTCAGATTCTCCTAGAAAGATACCAGCACCACTCCCATCTAATATTTAAAAGCAAATTTATTCTTTTCTAAGTAAATCATTCTGGAATATATCAAATATGATATTTATTGAGCTTATATATGGTACTTTTTTTTTTTTTTGACGGAGTCTCACTCTGTCACCCAGGCTGGAGTGCAGTGGCGCAATCTCCACTCACTGCCACCTCCACCTCCTGGGTTGAAGCAATTCTCCTGTCTCAGCCACTCGAGTAGCTGGGATTAAGGCGCCCACCGCCACGCCTGGCTAATTTTTGTATTTTTAGTAGAGACGAGGTTTCACCATGTTGACGAGGCTGATCTTGAACTCCTGACTTCAGATGATCCACCTGCCTCAGCCTCTCAAAGTGCTGAGATAACAGGTGTGAGCCACCTCGCCTGGCTATATGGTACATTTTAATAGTCCAAATCTAATAGAGTAGCTTTAGAATTATAAAAGGAACAAAAGAAAAATTGTATCTAAATCTAAATGGGCTGGGTGCGGTGGCTTATGCCTGTAATCCCCCAGCACTTTGGGAGGTCAAGGTGGGTGGATCACTTGAGGTCAGAAGTTCAAGACAAGCCTGACCAACATGGCGAAACCCCGTCTCTACTAAAAATACGAAAATTAGCCGGGCGTGGTGGTGCACCTCTGTAATCCCAGCTACTTGGGAGGCTGAGGCAGGAGAATCGCTTGAACCTGGAAGGCAGAACCCGTGAGCTGAGATCATGCCACTGCACTCTAGCATGGGCGACAGAGTGAGACTCTGTCTCAAAAAATAAATAAATAAATAAAAATAAAAATAAATCTAAACACCCTGAAAAGACATAAAGAAACTCCCTAAGATAGTGAGTAGTATCAGTGGGAAGAATTATTTGGAAATTTTTTCTTTTACTTTCCTTGAATACTTTAGACAGTCTTGATTTTTCCCTTTTCTAAAACTCCTGAGCCTTGCTCATGTAATTCTTCTGGGCGTTAATCATTTTACATCTGCCACAATTAACTAAACGTATCTCTAGTACATTCTTAATCTGTACAGCAAGCTTGTAAACTCCTTGATGGCAGTACTGAACATTATAATAATCTTCAAGCCCGACAATGAGGCATATTATTCTCCTTGTGAATAGAATATGAATGGCCCTTCTAATTCCAATTATAGGTGAGTGAGGCAGAAGGCTGTTTGGAATTCTTGTTTACACAGCCTTGTAAGTTTTACAGAATATACTAATAGCAAATATGTATGTTTTCACAGTTTGTGTAAAACCTGATTGAGTTTATAGTAACAACAGAGGTTTTTTGTTTAGTCATCCAGAGCCTGTGGAACTGTGTGCGATCTTTTGCTTCCTGTGTTGTAGCAGACAAGCAGTCAATTCTTGCTTCTGTTGCAAGCAGTTTTCTTGATGGTGATAATTTGTAGAAAGATGTAGAGTTGTTCTTAAATATGCCACTCCAAAAGTGGCAATTGTATGATTAGATTTTCTTTTTTTAATGTAATTTAATTTATTTTTAACTAATCTAGACCATGCCAGTTGGAAGGATTAGATTTTCAAATAGGTAATCCCGATCAAAACTAGAACAGTGTACAAGTGATTTAGATTAGGGATTGAATTTCTTTTACTGTTTATAGAGAAATACAGACAAAGAAATGGCCACCCCAATCAATTGTTTCCTTCTCATTTATTTAATTGTAAAGGATTATCTTCTTTTTTTTTTTTTTTTAATGGGGTACTGCTCTGTCATCCAGGCTGGAGTGCAGTGGCATGATTTTGGCTCACTGCAACCTCCAGCTCCAAGACTCAAAATCCTCCCACCTCACCTCAGCCTCCTGAGTAGCTGGGACCATAGGCATGCGCCACCACACTGGCTAACTTTTTGTATTTCTGGTAGAGATGGGGTTTCACCATGTTGGCCAGGCTGGTCTCAAACTCCTGAGCTCAAGCAATCCACCTTACTCGGCCTCCCAAAGTGCTGTGATTATAACTGTGAGCCACTGCATTCGGCCCAGGATTATTTTAAAAATGGAATTTACTTGCAGAAGTTAAGTTTACATGTTACATGGGATCATATAAATGGAATTATATTCAAGGAAAATATTTCCAGGTATTCATAATTAATTTTTTTCTATTCACATGACAATGTTAAAATTATTGTAAAAGTTGATTCTCTATTTCTTGGAGTTTTGTTCCATTGAGGCCCCATGATAAGATTGTCTACTTATTTCTTGTATTTTATCTTAGTATTGTTATGGCACAGCTGGGTGAAAATACACTGGATAAAAATGTGATCTGTCGTTCTGGCAGCTATCTCTTGTCTCTCAATCCTCTTCTTTCCTCCATCACTCATAAGAGATGCCATGCTTACCAGAGACAATAGTTCATTTGGTGGGAACACTCTCAACTCCTTGTTCTCCCACCTGTTTTAATATATCTATTTTCCTCTTTATACTTGCTTTTACCTTTCCCTGTCATAGTAGAAGAGGTAATCCTGTGTTCTGGATTCCATTTGCTCACAAACTTTTCGGGGATCTCAGTCTATAGATTTTCTCCTCTATCTGCTTTCTCTCCTCTCTGTATTTAACTTCTTCCTCACTACAGATTTTTCTTATTTAAGAATATTATTGTTATTATTATGCAGTATAACAAACAGTTGTAATCATTTTATACAGACATTTTTAGATAGTCTGTTGCTTTTTATTCTTTTTTTTTCCCCCCTACGACCAAATCTCACTCTGTCACCCAGGCTGGAGTACAGTGTGCTATCACAGCTTACTGCAGCCTCGACCTCCCAGGCTTAAGCAATCCTCCTGCCTCTGTCTTCTGAGTAGTTGGGATTGCAGGCATGTGCCACCACACTAGCTAATTTTTGTATTTTTTTTTTTTTTTTTTTGTAGAGTTAGGGTCCCACTGTGTTGCCCAGGCTAGTCTTGAACTCCTGGACTCAAGTGATACTCCCGCTTTGGCCTTCCAAAGTGCTGGGATTACAAGTGTGAGCCATGACACCTGGCCATCTTTAATTCTGATGATGTCCAGTTTATCTGTTCTTCTGCTGCTGCTTATGCTTTTGGTGTCGTATCTGAGAAATCATTGCTTAATCTAAAGTCACAAAGTTTCATATCTATGTTTACTTCTATGAGTTGTTTATTTTAGCTATGTTGGGTAGGTCTGATCCATTTTTGTTGTTGGTCATGGTTTTTTTTTGTTTGTTCATTTTGAGACAAGATCTTTCTCTGTTGTCCATCCTGGAGTGCAGTGGCACAGTCATAGCTTATAGCAGCCTCAACCTCCCAGGCCAGGTGATCCTACCACCTCAGCCTCCTGAGTAGCTAGGACTACAGGCTTGTGCCACCATGTGGCTCATTTTTTTATTTGTAGAGGATGGGGTCTTGCCATGTTGCTCACACTGTTCTCCAACTCCTGGGCTGAAATGATCCTTCTGTCTCAGTCTCCCAAAGTACTGGGATTATACGTGTAAGCCACTGCACCTGGCTAGTTTTTTTTTTTGATATCAAATGAGGTAAGGGTCCACCTTTATTCTTTTGCATGTGGATATCCAGTTATCCGAGCATCATCTGTTGGAAAGACTTCTTTCTCCGTTGAATTGTTTTGGCATTCTTGTTGGCAGTTAACTAACCATAAATGTGAAGATTTGTATTTGGACTGTCAGTTCTATTCCATTGACTTATTTGTCTGTACTTACGCCAGTACTATACTGTCTCAATTACTGTAGCTTTGTAGTAAGTTCTGAAATTGGGAAATGTAAATCCTCTAACTTTCTTTGTTCTTTTTCAAGATAGTTTTGGCTATTCTGGATCCTTTGAATTTACATATGAATTTTAGGATGGACTGACTTTTTCATTAATGTATTAACATGTTCATCTCTCCTACTTTGAAAAATGTCTCTCCTAATTCTGTTTTTTTTTTTTTTTGAAAATATCATCCTAACCTGTCTTCCTCAATATACATTTGTATATTGAAATCCCTGTCTCTGTTACTCCATCTTGCATTTACTCGACAGCACTCTTTTTTACCTCCACATTTCACTGAAAATTCCAGCAGAGGTCTCCAGTGATAGCTTTGTTGCTAAACCCAATGGGTGATTTTTTCGCTCTTAATCTTAGCACTGTCTCTACAGTATTTGATGACACTGGTTACTCTTTTACAGCTTTAAAAATTGTTTTACTGTTCTTGAAGAGATGACATTGTACTCTTAATTATTTTTCTACCACTGTACTAATGAAGGCCTACTCTTTGGAAAGGACTATTGCAGTATTTGGAAGTCTTTGGAAAGGACTATTGCAGTATTACTCTAAATTTTTAAAAGAAGAGTCAAACTATAGTGAAAGGTCTATACAGTAGAAGGAAGGAAAGGCACACCTGAAATCCTACTTATCTGTGTTTTGGAGAATAGCTTTCCTAACAACTCTTTATGCACAAATACACATCTGTATACTTTATATAAATGGAATCATTTTATACATGATATTCTACAACCTAAAAGCATTTTAAGATTTTTCTGTGTAAGTTATTGTACCATTTTGTATTGTATTTCTTCAAGAGGCAAATGAACAAAAGATAACATTTTTTCTTCATCTTTATTTAATAAGATCTCAGTCATCTGGCTTTGGGAAATTAAAATTCCTACGCTGGCCTGGTGCAGTGGCTCATGCCTGTAATTTCAATACTTTGGGAGGCTGAGGTGGGAGAATTGCTTGAACCTGGGAGGCGAAGGTTGCAGTGAGCTGAGATTGCGCCACTGCACCCCAGCTTGGGCGACAGAGCGAGACTCCATCTCAAAAAAAAAAAAAAAAGAAAAGAGAAAAAGAAAAATATCTAAATTTTTTATTATGACTTTACTATGACTTCGTGATCTGCTTCAATTTATCTTTCTGTTTTTCTTTTTTTTTTTGAGATGGAGTCTTGCTCTGTTGCCCAGGCTGGAGTGCAGTGGCATGATCTCGGCCCACTGCAGCCTCTGCCTCCTGTGTTCCAGCAATTCTCCTGCCTCAGCCTCCTGGGTAGCTGGGATTACAGGTGCGTGCCACCATGTCTGGCTAATTTTTGTATTTTTAGTACAGACGGGGTTTCACCTTGTTGGCCAGGCTGGTCTCCTGACCTCAGGTAATCCACCCTCCTCGGCCTCCCAAAGTGCTGGGATTACAGGTGTGAGCTACCATGCCCAGCCTTAGCTTAACACTCTCTATCCACTTTAGCTTTTCTTCTGTTCCTTTGAAGTTCTTCAAACTTGTTCTTGCCTCAGGGCCTCTGAATGTTTTCTGTCTTCTTGGACAGGTCTAGCATGGTTGATTACTTCTTATACAGGTTTTCATTCATATGTCACTGCTCAGAGAAGCCTTTCTATAACAAACCATCTAAAGTAGGCCTCTCACCCTCAGTCGCTATCATAATCATCTCATTTGATTTTTCAAGACATATATTGTTATTGCTGTATTTTGTTTCTCTTGCTTATTGTCTGTTTCTGTCTTGTATGAATAGAATGTAAGTTCCATTAGAACAGAGACTTTATTTATCTTCATCATTTTATCTCCAACATCTAGAGCAGTGCCTGGCACTTAGTGGCTTTTCAGTAAATATAGTCATGGGTCGCTTAACAGTGGGGCAGGAGTCTGGGGAGATATCGTCTGAGAAATTTGTTAGGTGATTTTATCGTTGTGTGGATGTCATAAAGTGTGCTTACGCAAACTTAGATCATATAGTTTACTACATACCTAGTCCATGTGGTAGGCTGCAATGCTGTACAGTGTGAAACTGTATGGGCAGGCAAAAGGGAAAACTTCTTGGCCTTTGGAGGTTCGCTGAAATGCAGCTGACAAAAGGCAGATTCATAGGGGAAAAGGCATACAAATTTACTAATGTGGCTCGGTGCGGTGGCTCATGACTGTAATCCCAGTGCTTTGGGAGGCTGAGGTGAGTGGATCACCTGAGATCAGGAGTTTGAGACCAGCCTGGCCAACGTGGTGAAACCCTGTCTCTACTAAAAATACAAAAATTAGCCAGGTGTGGTGGTGTGCACCTGTATTCCCAGCTACTTGGGAGGCCGAGGCAGAAGAATTGCTTGAAACTAGGAGTTGGAGGTTGCAGTGAGTCAAGACTGTGGCACTGCACTCCAGCCTGGGCGACAGAGCCATATTCCATCTCAAAAAATATATATATTATTAATGTGCATGGGGGAGGGGAAGTTATGGAGTGATTACCCCAACCCCGTAATGGAGTACAGTAATTTATATACCCTTTTTCACAGGGGATGGAGGAGATGGGGAGTGTAGACAATTCTTTTAAAGGGTACTAAATGATTACTGGGGGGAGTGTATGAATCAAGGAGACAGAAAAGTCCATCCAGGTGTAGTTGCATTTCTCAGTCTTCTTTTCTGGGATAGATAATGAGATTTCAGAAAGGGGATAGAAGGCAATTGTGGTTTTTTTGGTAAGATGCTTTTTTGGTCAGATAAGGAAATGACAGAGAGTCTCTCCCGGCACTGGGTCAGGGAGAAACAAGACAAGGTTAGAGGGACCTTGATCCTGAGGTTTATTTCTAAGGCCTTTCAATTTTCAAAAGCACCATGCCCAAGTGCCATATTTTCTGGGTTAGTTGTTTTCTGCACTACAACATTACTGTACTGAATACTGTAGGCAATTGTAATATAATGGTAAATATTTGTGTATCTAAATGTATCTAAGCATAGAAAAGATACAATAAAAATATGGTATAAAAGATAAAAAATGGTACACCTGTATAGGGCACTTACCATGAATGGAGCTTGAAGGACTGGAAGTTGTTCTGATGAGTCAATGAGTGAGTGGTGAGTGAATGTTAAGGCAGGGGACATTACCATACACTACCATAGACTTTATAAATACTGTACATTTAGGTAACACTAAACTTACAAAAAAAATTTCTTCAATAAATTAACCTTAGCTTACTGTAATGCTTTACTTGATAAACTTTTAATTTTTTTAAAAATACCTTTAATTTTTTTTTAACTTTTTGACTCTTTTGTATTGACACTTGGGTTTAAAACACAAGCACATTGTACAGCTGTACAAAAGTATTTTCTTTATTTGTATCCTTATTCTATAAGCTCTTTTCTATTTATAAGTTTTCTTATTTTATGTTTTTCATTTTAAGCTTTTTCTTGTTAAAAATACAACTGCCCAATGGGTTCTTTCTGCCCACTGTGCAAACAAAATCAATTTGTGGAGACCATGGCATTACAGTAAAGAAAGTTTAATTGACACGAGGCTGGCCTCACTCTGAGGTTAGGGATTTTTCAAAGATAGTTTAGTGTGCTGGGGCCTACGGTATGGGGAGTGCTGATTGGTTGGGTTGGAGCTGTCCTCTTATGCTGAGTTGCTTCTAGGTGAGGCCACAGGAGCAGTTGTCATGTCCATGTGGAGCCATCAGTTGTCAGACATGCAAAAAACTTGAAAAGAGATCTCAAAAAGGCCAATCTGGCTGGGCACGGTAGTGCATGCCTGTAATCTCAGCGCTTTGGGAAGTAGCAGCAGGAGGATCATTGAGCCCAGGAGTTTGAGACCATCCTGGGCAACATAGTGAGACCCCATCTCTACAAAAAACTAAAAAAATTAGCCAAGGTCGAGGCTACAGTGAGCTATGATCATGCCACTGCATTCCAGCCTAGGCAACAGAGCAAGACCCTGTCTCAAAAAGAAAAAAAAAAAAGACCAAGCTTAGGTTCTTCAGTAGTGATGTTATCTGCAGAAGTAATTGTGACCTCCAGAATAATGGCTGACAATCATTTATGTCTATGCCTTAGCAGAATTCAGGCTCCTCTAGTCTCCTAGCCTGGTGGTCTCTCATTAGATTTACAAAGGCAGTTGAGTTTTGGGGAAGGATTATTATCATTTAAACTGTAAATGTCTCCCAAAGTTAGCTTGGCTTAAGCCTAGAAATAATCGCAGCTTGAAAGCTAAAGGCAAGGGGGCGTTGGCTAGATCAGGTTTCCTCAACTGCCATAATTTTCTCACTGATAGAATTTTTGCAAAGGTGGCTTCAAGAAGTAAGATACAAACACGTTAGCAGAGGTCTACATAGGCTCAGTATCATCAGTATCACTGTCTTCCACCTGTACATCTTGTCCCACTGGAAGGTCTTTAGGGCAATAACTCACATGGAGCTGTCATCTCCTATGATAACAATGCTTTCTTCTGAAATCCCTACTGAAGGACCTGCCTGAGGCTGTTTTACAGTTAACTTTTAAATATATGTATATATACACATATATATAAATAGAAGGCATACACTCTAAAATAACAATAAAATACAGTATAGTAAATATATAAGGTAATGTACTTATCAAGTATTATGTACTGTACATAATTGTATGTGCTATATTTTATACATCTGGCAGCACAGTAGGTTTGTTTATAACAGCATTGCCACAAACATGAGTACAACATCATTAGGCAATAAGAAATTTTCAGCTCCATTATAATCTTACAAACAGTTCTGTGAAGTAGTTGGTATTATTTCCTTTGGACAGTGAAGACATTGAAATTTAAGAGGATCACGTAGTAGTTTCTATGTGTGTGATCAAGGTTTAACTTCAAATAGAATGTTCTTTCTGGGATACACTAGATTAGTAGTGATTAGAATGATGGTAAACCTGTTACCACTAGTTTGCTGGCAGATGATAAATAATTTATGTCATTATCACAATTAAATAAACTTCTTTCTGCAGAGGCCTTTGTAAACTACAGTGATCTATTGTAATGCTAGGTTAAGCAAAGACTCTTCCTGTTATCTCAATGGAAAGCCTGCGATGGGGGGGGAGAAGTGGCGGGGACCAGATACTAAAGTCTCAGAATTTGTGAGTGATGGGTTTTTTATATTTACGTGGCATAAGTATAGAAAGGCAGTGGCAAATTATCAAAGAAGTTAGGGTCTACCTTGGAATTTTATCACCTGGAAGAGGAGTAAGTTTAAATTTCTGATAGGCAACATCCTCTGTGACTAGTTAAAATGAAAGTCATTTTAACTCTTCTGCCTTCATTTCTTTCTGGAAACCCATATATTTTGAAGTAAAGTTAGACTTGATTAAAAAAAATGAGAGTTTTTAGATTGCCTTTTAAAAAATACTTTTCTCTTTTTTTTTTTTTTTTTTTGAGACCGAGTCTTACTCTGTCATCCAGGCTGGATCTTGGCTCACTGCAACCTCCGCCTCCTGGGTTCAAGCGATTCTCCTGCCTCAGCCTCTCAAGTAGCTGGAATTACAGGTGTTCGCCACCATGCCTGGCTAATTTTTTAATATTTTTAATAGAGACATGGTTTCACCATGTTGGCCAGGCTGGTCTCGAACTCCTGACCTCAGGTGATCCACCCACCTTGGCCTCCCAAAGTGCTGGGATTACAGGTGTCAGCCATCTCACCTGGCCACTTTTATCTTTATTATAAAAGTAAAATAAGGCCAGGCGAGGTAGCTAACACCTGTAACCCCAGCACTTTGGAGGCCAAAACGGGAGGATGGCTTGAGCCCAGGTGTTCGAGACCAGCCTGGGCAATGTAGGCAGACACCTGTCTCTACAAAAAAATAAAAAATAAAAATTAACCAGGTGTGGTGATGCACGCCTGTGGTTCCAGCTACTGGGTGGGGATGGGGGATGGGTGCGAGGTAGAAGGATCAATGAGCCTGGGAGGTAGAGGCTGCAGTGAGCTGTGTTCCTGCCACTCCACTCCAGCCTGGGCAACACAGCAAGACCCTGTCTCAAAAAATAAAATGAAGTAAATTAAAATAAAAAATAAAATAAAATAAAATAAAAACAGGGTCTTGCACTCTGTCACAGGGGCTAGAGTGCAGTGGCTTGATCATGGTTCACTGCAGCCTCAACCTCCTGGGCTCAAGCAGTCTTCTTACTTAAGCTTTCAGAGTACCTGGGACCACAGGTATGAACCACCACACCAGCTAATTTTAAAAAAACCATTTTGTAGAAATGGAGCCTCACTGTGTTGCCCAGGTTGGTCTCAAACTTCAGGGCTCAGGCGATCTTTCCACCTCAGCCTCCCAAAGTGCTGGGATTACAGGTGTGAGCCATCTTACCTGGCTTGGAAATAATTATTAACAGTTTTTCATTGCAAACATTTTTCCTGAGCCCCAAGCTCCAGATTTGAACAAGGAGCTTTTGGAGCATAGCCCCATTCTAAATTGGAGTCTATAGGATGAGACTTGGAATTAGGACTAAGCATCTGAAATTTCATGGGTCTAGCTGTTGTTCTTGCTAACCACATTTTTGTGTGTTGCACAAATTTTTCTATCTTCTATACATTTTTGTAGTGTTCTTCTTCTTGTTCCCTTTTTATAATCTTGTTATTCTGGGCCCTCTATTAGTCTTTGCTAATAGGGAAAAAGGTCCTTGGGCAATTTTTGATAGAGGAGTGAACTTGAATGTTAATAATGGATTGTCATTTCACAGTTTGGTGGGAGAAGTACTGATAGGGGAGGAGCATAAAACAGAGTTTAACACTCCCTCATTATTTCCTTTAATCAACTCTGAATAAACACGAGTCAATATTTAGTATTTTGGGTGGTATGTGAAAAACAAAAATAGAAAATCTGTGTCGAGGTTGTAGGGAAGTTGAAACTTTCCCTCTGAAAGTTTGAATCCAAGTCGGCTGAAGTGAGTTGACAGTCGCCAGATTAACAGGAGAAAAGGTATACAAATTTATTCACGTGCATAAACATGGGAGCCATACAAAATATGAGACTCAAAGAAGGGCCAACTGAAGTTTTATACCATACAGAAAGGAATAAAGGGATAAGGGGATCCTGGGGTTGTGGGGAAGGGGTTGCTGCAGTGTATGAGAGAGTGAGGGGAGGAAACATGGTGTATTAGTCTGTTCTCACACTGCTGACAAAGCCATACCTGAGACTGGGTAATTTATAAAGAAAAAGAGGTTTTATTTATTTATTTATTTTTTTTTTATTTTTATTTTTTTTTTTTGAGACGGAGTCTCACTCTGTCGCCCAGGCTGGAGTGCAGTGGTGCAATCTCGGCTCACTGCAAGCTCCGCCTCCCAGGTTCACGCCATTCTCCTGCCTCAGCCTCTCCAAGTAGCTGGGACTACAGGGAAAAAGAGGTTTAATGGACTCACAGTTCCACGTGGCTGGGGTGGCCTCACAATTGTGGTAGAAGGCGAAAGGCATGTCTCACAGTGGGGCAGGAAAAGAGAGAATAAGAACCAAGGGAAGAGGGAAACCGCTTAAAACCATCAGATCTCATGAGACTTTTTCACTACCACAAGAAACAGTATGGGGGAAACTGGCTCTATGATTCAATTATCTCTCACCAGCTCCCTCTTACAACATGTGGGAATTACGGGAGCTACAATTCAAGATGAGATTTGGGTGGAGACACAGCCAAACATATCACATGGCCAGCAAGGGCTGGGCCATCTTGTTATGCAGGAGAAATCTCTCAGTAGATCATTTTACCTGTGGGAAAAGTTTCTGTGTCAGACTTTGAAAAGTGTGTCAAGAGCAGAGTGTGGTGGGTCATACCTATAGTCCCAGCCACTGGAGAGGCTGAGTTAGGAAGATCCCTTGAGCCCAGAAGTTTGAGTTCAGCCTGGGCAACATAGATAGACCTCATCTCTATTAAAAAAAAAAAAAATGTCAGAACTTTGGTCTCCTTTTGCTGTGAGGTAATCTTGTTAGATTAGATAAGGCAGATAAGGAGGTCTCAGAAAAAGGTGTTTGCACCTTGCTGTTACTCCATTAATGTAGATTACCTCTACAGATACAAGTCTCCCCTACCAAAGTACAGCTTTTCAGAGTTATTCTCGTGTCTGCAGCCCCTCTGAGAATAGCTATCTCAAAATATGCCAAAGAAGTATATTTTGGGGTGGTATATTTTGATTTCCTTCAAGGTGCAGCATATATTACTAACATGCTATCAGTAGTTTGCAGAACTTGGGCTACTATTTAGTTTTTAATATTTAACTTTATAAGGGATGCAAAAACCCTAAGTCATCATGGCTGTGCTTAATTGAGCTCCGTGAAAGTGGTTCTCTCCACTGACCTGTTGTCCTGAAATTCTGACTTGAAGATAGAATTGTCCTTTTTTAAAAACAGTGAAAAACCTGAGGCTCGACAATGTTATAGGCCACTAGATCAAAGTCCCTATGTCCACAATCCTTTGCCTGCAATTTTGAAATCCCTACAGCCCTGAATGAAAAAGATTTTTCCCCCTAAATTTATAATATACTCATTTGGAAGTAAAGCCTATCTTGAACTGATATGTGGCTATTTATAATCTTTATCATGCTTAGTGTAAATATTTTTTGTTGTACTATAGATATATTAATATGCTTGGTTGTGGAATTAATATCCTTGGCTACCCTAGACCTCACTGCAGGTGACACAGTTTGTATATGTGTGTGTGTGTGTGTGTGTGTGTGTGTATGTATATATATGTCCTTTCTAAAATCAATCCATCCTTCCTTCCTTCCTTCCTTCCTTCCTTCCTTCCTTCCTTCCTTCCTCCCTTCCTCTCTCTCTCTTGTTTTTGTTTTTTTTTTTTTTTGAGTCAGGGTCTTGCTCCATTATCCACGCTGGAGTTTAGTGGCATGATCATAGTTCACTATAGCCTCAAACTCCTAGGCTCAAGTAATCCTTCCACCTCAGCCTCCCCAGTAACTAGGAATATAGGCATGTGCCACCTCTCCTGGATGCCACTTCATTCTTTTTTTCCCTTCGAGACAAAGTCTGGCCCTATCACCCAGGCTGGAGTGAAGTGGCATGATTCAGCTCACTGCATCCTCTGCCTCCTAGGCTCAAACCATCCTCCCACCTCAGCCTCCCAAGTAGCTGGGACTACAGGTGCACACTGCCACACCAGGCTCATTTTTGTATTTTTTGTAGAGATGGGGTTTCACCATGTTGTCCAGGCTGGTCTTGAACTTGTGAGCCCAAGTAATCCTCCTGGCTCGTCCTCCCAAAGTGCTGGGATTGCAGGTATGACCCACCACGCCCAGCCCAAATTGTCTTACCTTTCTAAAATTGTGAAGGCTGGGCACAGTGGCTCATGCCTGTCATCTTAGCATTTTGGGAGGCCAAGGTGAGAGGATCACTTGAGGCCAGGAGTTCAAGGCCAGCCTGGGCAACAGAGTAACACTCCATCTCTACTTTAAAAATAAATAAATAAATAAAATTGTCATTTCCAAAACACATCTGATCCAAAGGTCTTGGGATAAGGGATGTGGACATATATTTGTAATCTAGTGACCTAGGAATTTACGTGCTAGAGATGGTTCAGAAGTCAGCGTTACCACCCTCTGAGGCACTGCTGAGAGGCTTTACAGGGTGACATATTCTTCTGAATTCAGAAAGATCACTGATTTTACACCCAGCCTTTGTGGTTGAGAAAAACCTTTAAGGAAGACTTAAATTAACCAGGTTTATAGTGACTGTGGTACAAATGTACCTTTGGATCCATACCTGGGTTCAAATCCTGTTTCTCTCACTTGCTATCTGTGAGTCTGTGGACAAGTTACTCCAACCTTTCTGTCACTGATTCCTCAGTTATAAAATGAGTATAACATGCCAGACATGGTGGCTCATGCCTGTAATCCACCACTTTGGGAGGCTGAGGTGGGTGGATCACATGAGGTCAGGAGTTCAAGAACAGCCTGACTAACATGGTGAATCCCCGTTCTACTAAAAATACAAAATTAGCCGGGCTTGGTGGCGCATGCCTTTAATCTCAGCTATTCAGGAGGCTGAGGCAGGAGAATCAGAGGTTGCAGCGAGCTGAGATCACGCCACTGCACTCCAGCCTGGGCAACAAGAGTGAAACTCCGTCTCAAAAAATAAATAAATAAAAATAAATAAAATGGGTATGATAAAAGAACCAATATCATAAGATCATTGTGATAATTAAATAAAATAGTATTTAAAGCACTAGCACAGTGTCTGGCACATAAGTGCTCAGTAAATGATAACAAAAAGCTAAAGTTTATGGAGGTGTTTGACATAGTAATATTCACTAAATGTACACTGTGGTCACCGTTATATGAATCAGTATTCCAATTTATTAATTCACAACAAGAAATATAACTTAAGAAGACTCTACATTTAGGCTATCTGATACATTTATTCTCTGAATGCAAACTCTTTGGGATGCTAAATTATAAGCAGCATCAGACCAAAGTTATATGTTATAGGTATTTAGTGGCATTAGATATTGACATCAAGATGCAGTATCTCCATGTTAGAGACATACATATTATCAGAATGTAACAGGTTTAATCTTTGGGTCAAAAAAACTTCTATCCTTGCCTTCTGATATTAGTTCTGGCCTTCTTTCTCTAGTTCTAAAATACTTAGTATAATGATCTCCAGGCTGTTCCATCTCTTAAAGATGATCTTGTATATATCTCTGTTCTGATATATGTCTCTTTTCTTTAAGGGAAGGCAGCCTTGTTCCCAGGATCTTGGAGAGACCCCCAAAATCACCGTTACCTTGTTTACTGAATATTTTTGTATATTGAATCAATAGACGTTAAATCTGATGCTCAAAATGAGACCATCTGTAACTGACAGGGAAAGGAGGGAAGGATTAGATAGTTATCTATGATAACTTGAAGGATGAGTGATGGGGAAAATTTCTCCGTTATTGTGAGTCTGTGACTACTCGAAGTTTTTGTTGGTGTAGCTTTCTGGAAGCATAATGACATTTAGGGCTATTGAGTGTCCCAAAGCAGTAACTGGGGAAGGGTCTGTAGTACATTAAATGCTATCGGGATGGCTTTAGGATTCCGTGCTCTCTTAAATAGAAAGGAGACTACATTCTGGGTGTGGTGGCTCACTCCTGTAATCCCAGTACTGCTCGAGGCCAGGAGTTTGAGACCAGCCTGAGCAACATAGTGAGACCCTGCCTGTATAAAAAAAAATTTTTTTAAAGAAAAAAAAAGCCAGGCATGGTGGCTCATACCTGTAATCCCATCACTTTGAGAGGCTGAGGCAGGCAGATCCCTGAGTTCAGGAGTTAGAGACCAGCCTGGGCAACATGGTGAAACCCTGTCACTACAAAAAATACAAAAATATTAGCTGGGTGTGGTGGTGTGCCCCTTTAGTGAGCTATGATTGCACCACTGCACTCCAGCCTAGGTGACAGAGTAAGACCCTGTCTCAAAAAAATAAAAATCTGAACAGATGCAGTGGCTCACACCTGTAATCTTAGCACTTTGGGAGGCCAAGTCCAGAGGATTGCTTGAGGTCAGGAGTTCAAGACCAGACTGGCCAACATAGGAAGAATGCCTTAAAAAAAAAACTACAGGAGTGAGTGGGTGTTGCTGCTATCATTTCCTATTTTGTAATTGTTGTAATTAGTGTATCTGTGTAGAATTTTGTCAAGTACTATTTATTAATTTACTTTTATTGACGTATAATTTTCTTCCAGTAAAAAACACATATTTTAAGTGTATAATTAGATGAGTCTTTGCATTTATTTACGGCCTTGTCACTAATATCCCAATCAAAATATGAAGCATTGTTATCTTCCTGCAAAATTCCCTCCTGTCCCTTTCCTGTCTGTCCCATGCCCTAGAACCAGCGTCTTGTGATTCCTATCTTCATGGATTAGTTCACCTGTCAAGTTTTCCTCCTGTGTGCCAGTAGTAGATGGTCCAAGGTACAACACTGGCTATGTGTGCAACCTCATATGCACTTGGAAATGAACCAACATGTCTCTCAATGTGGAAACAGTGTTTATATTTATGTGTAAAGGAGAGGAACTGTTGTGACATTTGTCCACATTCATTGTCCTCAGATCTTCTACCATCAACATATTAAATGTTCTTTGCAAAGTACAGTGTAGCAAGGGTAGCATATTGAGTTGGGGGCGGTGGGGACAAGGATGAGTCAGAAACTACGTTTGGGAGAAGTGATGAGACATGCACATACGTTATTATCATATAAGATAGAAATAATAAGTGCCTTAAGAAAAGTAATATGGCATGCTGTGTATTAATAAGTTCAGAAGGAGACCTCACTTTTAGCTGTGAGAGATTCATAGCAAGTTAGTGAGTTTCTTGCTTGATCTTTAACACAATGTACTTTAAGCAAAGTAAAATTAACATTCAAATAAATTTAAGTGTCTTTATGTAACAGATTTGGGGAGGCATTCTTAGTGGTTTTTTTTTTTTTTTTTTGAGATAGGGTCTTGCTCTGTCGTCCAGGCTGGAGTGCAGTGGCGCAATCAGGGGTCATTGCAGCCTTGACCTCCTGGGCTCAGCAGTCCTCCTGCCTCAGCCCTCCAGTAGCTGGGACTGTAGGCACACACCACCATGTCTGGCTAATTTTTTTTTTTTTTTAAATTTTAGTAAAGAGGAAGTCTCACTATGTTGCCCAGGCTAGTCTCAAATTCCTGAGCTCAAGCAATCCTCCCACTTCAGCCTCCCAAAATGCTGGGATTGTGGCATGAGCCACCATACTCGGCCATTCTTTGCTTTATAAAAGGATTGTAGAATTAATTTAAATGGCAAGGAAATCTTCCTTACTGAATTTTAAATATGTTTGCACAAAACTTTTTCAGACACATTTACTTTGTAAATTCATATTTATATTTCCAATTAAACAGGTTTTTATTGATTGCAGTATATACTGGCACCAAGCTAGATTTTATGAGTTAATTTTTAAACTTAATAAGTTATTTTTAGTACTTAGTATATGCTAGGAATGAACTGAACTAATCTTCTAAAAGCTTGCAGTCCTGTTGGAGATACAATTAAGTAGTTACAATTAAGATATAATCAAGTAGTTACTTTTGTGCTTTTGATTTAGTGCTTTTTATTAGATATTATTAATCTCTAATTGTTTTATCATAATAATTTAAAATACAGTTGTAAAAAATTTGATTGAAGAGGACTGAAAGTTAACAGAACAGGGGAAAAGGTTTCCCCTGTGTTACTTGGGAGTGTTGAATAGCTTGAATTGGGACTGAATGGGCATATTTTGAGTGAATTATGTTTATTAGATGAGTAAGATAACTGGAAAGTGGTCTGGGACCATTCATTGAGCAGACATTTATCTATTTTTTTATTATTTTTATTTATTTATTATTTATTTATTTATTTATTTTTTGAGACGGAGTCTCGCTCTGTCGCCCAGGCTGGAGTGCAGTGGCACAATCTCGGCTCACTGCAAGCTCCGCCTGCCGGGTTCACGCCATTCTCCTGCCTCAGCCTCTCCGAGTAGCTGGGACTACAGGCGCCCGCCACCACGCCCGGCTAATTTTTTGTATTTTTAGTAGAGACGGGGTTTCACTGTGGTCTCGATCTCCTGACCTCGTGATCCGCCCGCCTCGGCCTCCCAAAGTGCTGGGATTACAAGCGTGAGCCACCGCGTCCGGCCATTTATCTATTAATAATACCTTCCAGGTCCCAGGCATTAATTAGGTTCTGAAAGATAGGGTGGGAATAATAGTAAGGTAAAGATAATTTTTTTTTTTTTTTTTTTTTTTTTTTGAGACAGGCTCTCACTCTGATGCCCAGACTGGAGTGCAGTGCACGGTAACCTCTAACTCCTGGGCTAACAGGATCCTTCCACCGCAGCCTCCTGAGTACCTAGGATTACAGGTGTGTGCCACCACACCTGGCTAATTAAAAAAAATTTTTTTTTTTAGAGACAGGTTCTCACTATGTTGCCCAGGCTGGTCTCCAACTCCTGGCCTGAAGTGATCCCCCTGCCTCAGCCTCCAAAGTGCTGAACTTACAGGTGTGAGCCACTGTGGGTTGCCATATTAAAGCAGATTTAAGACTGACATTTAGCTAAATAGTTCTTAGTATGTTCTTACAATTACTTTTTCCTAAGGATTTAAGAAATGGACCAAGCAGGAAGACTGGTGTGTGATTCGAGATTATTATGAGCTATTCTCTTGAGAATGCAGGTCATCTCATTGTTGGTCATTACCTTGCTCTGACTGGGACCTCTTTTATAAGGGAATTAATTCCATTCATGAGGGCTCTGCCCTTGTGACCTAATCACTTCCCAAAGGCCCACCTCCTAATACCATCACCTTGGGGGTTAGGATTTCAACATATGAACTTTGAGGGGATGTAAACATTCAGTCCATTGCAGTATGTATTCCTATAAATACATGTTTCTCACATTAAGTAAGCCCTAGAAGGGTATTTTCTAGAATAGTTTGTGAAATTAATTTTGGCAAGATAAGTTCTACTTTCTGATAGACTTATGTGACTCTTTCAGAAATTTCTTACCCTGGGAAAATAAAAATTGTTTCTGATTTTATTAATTTACTGATTTCTAGAAGGTTCTTTATTCTATAGCCAGCAAAAAGCTGCTTTTGGTTGCTTAACCCCGCCCTAGATTACTTCTAGCAGGGGCTTACAAATGTGTTGATTATATCACCAACTATTTTGATAACGTAACAGTTGGAGGTTAGGATCTGTTTCTCAGCTTCCTGGGAGCACCAGGTCAATGCCGAGATAAATATCTGTTTAGATCTACAGAATAAATTGATTTTCACACTGACAGTATATCGAAGAGAATCTAGATATCCTAAGGTGTTTGCTGCCTAGAGCTAGGCACACAGTATTGATTAGAATGTTTGGAATCAGCATTCCTTAGTGTTTCTTTACAGAAAAAGTACTGACTTTTAAAAAAGGTAAGTGTCAAGTGGGTATAAAGATGGTAGCTAGGGTAAAGGCCAAATTTTTTTTTCCTTTGAGGCAGGTTTAACAGACTTAGTAACACACTAAAATCTATGAAGTTTAATTTATCTTTGGGCATCCGATTTTTGTTTTCTGACCAACATAATCAGAATAATAATAGAAGCTTCAAATTACTGGCTATTGAGGCATAGTACATAAAATTGAGGGTTACGTTAATGAAAATTTAAATGGCTAGCTGTACTTATGTGTCTCCTTCTTATCATTCATTCAATTTTTTTTTTTTTTTTTTTGAGACGGAGTTTTCGCTCTTGTCGCCCAGGCTGGAGTGCAATGGCGCGATCTCGGCTCACCACAACCTCCGCCTCCTGGATTCAAGCGATTCTCCTGCCTCAGCCTCCCGAGCAACTGGGATTACAGGCATGCGCCTCCACGCCCGGCTAATTTTTTTTTGTATTTTTAGTAGAGATGGGGTTTCTCCATGTTGGTCAGGCTGGTCTCGAACTCCTGACCTCAGGTGATCCACCCGCCTCGGCCTCCCAAAGTGCTAGGATTACAGGCGTGAGCCACCGCGCCGGCTATTCAATATTTTTTGAGTTTCCTCTGTGTAACAGGTCAATATTTTCCTAGAATTTAAGGCTAATAGGGATGATGAAATTAAGTAATTTCAGAATTGTTTAATTACAGATTTATAAAGTACTTGGCAGGCTCTTAATTATTTATCTTTGTTAATTTTATCATGAATGCACACAAGGTATTCTGGATCAGAGACATTTCATAATAATAAATGTGTTGGCCTGCTTTTGCCCTGGTCCTTACCCCTAGGATGATGCTATAAAAGCCAGGTCAATTGTCCTGCATGAGTAGCCAGACACTCTGTAGGTGGGGGACAAGGCAAAATTATTTTTCTCTCCTATGAAGGGGAAATAGGTAACTGTCCCCCTCCCCTCATGAAACGGTCACTTAGGAAAGGTAATAAGCCTAAATCCTAACTCCAACTCTTTGGCATATCTGGAGTTTTATCTCTTTTTACATACAAATATCTAGGGAGATAGCTGTACCCCTTTTCTTAGCACCTTGGAAGCTTAGCCTAGGGAACTGCTGCAGGCTGTAACCTTTCAAACTTCTCTGGGAAATGAGAGAGGGTTTTATTATCCTTCCAGACCAGTTGAAAACAAAAGATCTAATCCTTATGGCATGCAGAAATGTTGCCAGGACCCTAGAGCTTTTTAGAAGAACATTGAGAAATCCATGGACATTTTATGTCTTAGTCTGTTTTCTGTTGCTATAACAGAATACCACAGACTAGATAATTTATAAAGGAAAGAAGTTTATTTTGGCTCATGGTTCTAGCAGCTGGAAGAGCATAGTGTCTTCTTGCTCCTTCGTAACATGGTGGAGGGCATCGCATGGTGAGAGAGGTAGATCAAGAGGGGTGAGGGAAATTGCTTTTACGACAAAGTCACTCCATCAATAAAGAGCACACTCCTGTGATAGTGACATTAATCCATCAAGGAGGACAGAGTCCTCATTAATCTATTCATGAGGACGGAGGGATTAGGTTTCTAACACATGAACTTTTGGGGGATACACTCAAGCCCACAGGATTTTGTTTTCCCACAGTATTATGGGAAAAAAAGGGTTTTATTATATCCTTGTTAGAAGTGAAAGGTTGGTTATCTGCTCTAGAGATTCAGGTAAAGCTTCCCTCCTCAGGGAACTGAGGGTAAGTAGGAATTAGTCAGTAAAAGGAGTGAGGGTAGATGAGTAAAGGCACTTCAGGCAATGAGAACGATCCTTGTAAAAGTCCTTAGGCAAGAAAGTGATTGGCTGGTTCAGGGAACTGAAAGATTAGTGTGGGTGGGGCCCAGGGATGATGGGGTATTTTGAGGTAGGCTGGAGCTAGGCCAAGCAGGGTCTCTAGAGAGAGCAAATTGATAAATGTGCATTTTATTTTAAGTGCAATATAGAGCCACGAAGTACTTGTTTTTTCTTGCTTGCTTGTTTTGTTTTTTAATCGAAGAAGTAACCTGATCAGATTCATGTTTTGAAAAGACTCCTGGCTCCTGTGTGGAGAAAGGATTGGAGGAGAAGAAGAAGAGATAGAGAAGAATTAGAAGGTGATACAGACTGGGTACGGTGGCTCACTCCTGTAGTCCCAGCACTTTGGGAGGCTGAGACAGGTAGATCGCTTGAGCCCAGGCGTTTGAGGCAGCTTGGGCAACAAAGTGAAACCCCTTCTCTACCAGGAAAAAAAAAATTAGCTGGGTGTGGTGGCACGTGCCTGTAGTCCCAGCTTCTCTGGAGGCTGAGGTGGGAGGATCACTTGAGCCTGGGAGGCAGAGGTTACAGTGAGCCAAAATTGTGCCACTGCGCTCCAGCCTGGGCAACAGAGTGAGACTTTGTCTAAACAACACCAAAAAAAAAAAAAAAAAAGGCAGGTGATACAATATTGGGATGTATTGTAGAGGGCTGGATTGGGGTGGTTGATAGTAGAGATGAGGTTAAATGAAAGGTTTTGAGCGTTTATTTTTCTTTTTCAATTATGACCTCATGAAAGAAGATTTGAGAGTTTTTATGAGACAGAAATGAGGGGACTTTGATTGATTGGATGGAAGAGAGACAGGATCATGAGTTAGTTTTATACATGTTGAGTTTTGTTTTGTTTTGTTTTGTTTTGTTTTTGAGGCGGAGTCTCGCCCTGTTGCCCAGGCTGGAGTGTAGTGGCGCAATCTCGGCTCACTGCAATGTCTGTCTCCCAGGTTCAAGCAGTTCTTGCTGCCTCAGCCTCCCTAGTAGCTGGGATTACAGGCGTGTGCCACCACACCCGGCTAATTTTGGTATATTTCATAGAGATGGGGTTTCACCATGTTGGCCAGGCTGGTCTCGAACTCCCGACCTCATGTGATCCATCCGCCTCGGCCTCCCAAAGTTCTGGGATTATAGACATGAGCCACCGTGCCCAGCCCATGTTGAGTTTTAAATGCCTTTGAGAAAGCCAGGTGGAGATGTGCTGAGGGAGAGAGTGGAGAAAATGTGAAATAGCTCTTGCCAAGAATGGGAGAGCAAGTCTACTGATGAATCATTTCCTGCTCTTCCCTCTGCCTGGGACTTTGCCCCCAGATACTTCACTTCACTCGGTCCTCTAATTCAAATCTCAGTTCTTGTATGAACTCCTTGAAGAGTTTTTTCAAGCTACTTAAGTTAAAGTAGAACCTCCTTTCCCAACAATAACTTTCTGATCATCACTGCTCTAATTTAAATGTGTCCCCCGGCATTCATGTGTTGGAAACTTAACTGCAACACTGCAATAGTGTTGGGAAGTGGGGGCTAATGGACAGTGTTTAGGCAGTCCCCTTGTAAACAGATCAATGCCATCACAAAAAGGACTTGCTCACTTGTACTCTTTGCCTTTCCACCCTCTGCTCTGCGATAAATAAGAAGCCTCTCACTAGATGCTGGTGCTTGGATCTTGGAATTCCCAGCCCCTTGAAAGTTGAGAAAATAAATTTCTGTTATAAATTATGCAGTCTCTGGTATTCTGTTGTAAGTAGCACAAGATGCACTAAGACAATCACCTTCCTTTATTTTCTTAACACTTATCACCAGCTGAAACTATCTTCTTTTTTTTTTTTTTTTTTTTTTTTGAGACGGAGTCTTGCTCTGTCTCCCAGGCGGGAGTGCAAT
This sequence comes from Hylobates moloch, assembly GCF_009828535.3. NCBI lineage: Eukaryota > Metazoa > Chordata > Mammalia > Primates > Hylobatidae > Hylobates > Hylobates moloch. The sequence goes on from NW_026652283.1 coordinate 52,176,504, forward strand.
GGCGCGATCTCGGCTCACTGCAAGCTCCGCCTCCCGGGTTCATGCCATTCTCCTGCCTCAGCCTCCCGAGTAGCTGGGACTACAGGCGCCCGCCAACACGTCCGGCTAATTTTTTGTATTTTTAGTAGAGATGGGGTTTCACTGTGTTAGCCAGGATGGTCTCGATCTCCTGACCTCGTGATCCGCCCGCCTCGGCCTCCCAAAGTGCTGGGATTACAGGCTTGAGCCACCGCGCCCGGCCGAAACTATCTTCTTAACTTGGTTTTCTTAGGCAAAATATCTACTGACATCCTTTGCCCATTTTTAAATTGGGTTGTCTTTTTATTGTTGAGTTGTACGAGTTCTGTATATATTCTCGATACTATACCCCTACCCAGATATATATGATTTGCAAATATTTTCTCCCATTCTTTGGTTTGTCTTTTCACTTTCTTGGTAGTGTTTTTTGTTTGTTTGTTTGTTTGTTTGTTTTAAGACAGGGTCTCATTCTGTTGCCCAGGCTATGGTGCAGTGGCACGATTATAGCTCATCATAACCTCAAACTCCTGGGCTCAAGGGATCCTCCTGCCTTAGCGTGATAGTGTTCTTTGAAGTACAAATGTTTTTAATTTTGATGATGCCCAGTTTATTAATATTTCTTTTATTGCTTGTGCTTTTGGTATCATGTAACCATTGCTGATTCCAAGGTCACAAAGATTTATACCTGTGTTTTTATCTAAGAACTTGATAGTTTTACCCTTTAAATTTAGGTCTTGGATCCATTTTGAGTTAACTTTTTTATATGGCATAGGGTAGGTATCCAGCTTCATTCTTTTACATATGGTTTAAGCATCATTTGTTGGAAAGACTGTTCCCTATTGGATAGTCTTGGCACTCTTGTAAAAAAAAAAAAATCACTTGATTATGTATGTATGGGTTTATTTCTATACTTGCAATTCTTTTTTTTTTTTTTTTTGCCCTGTCCCCCAGGCTGGAGTGCAGTGGCGCGGTCTCAGCTCACTGCAAGCTCCGCTTCCCGGGTTCACGCCATTCTCCTGCCTCAGCCTCCCGAGTAGCTGGGACTACAGGCGCCCGCCAACACGCCCGGCTAATTTTTTGTATTTTTAGTAGAGACGGAGTTTCACCATGTTAGCCAGGATGGTCTCGATCTCCTTACCTCGTGATCCGCCCGCCTCGGCCTCCCGAAGTGCTGGGATTACAGGCTTGAGCCACCGCGCCCGGCCTCTATACTTGCAATTCTATTCCGTTGATCCTATGCATATCCTAATGTCAGTATCACACTGTCTATTATTACTGTGGTTTTCTGTTACATTTTGGAATTGAGAAGTGTGAGTCCTCCAGTGTTGTTCTTTTTTTGAAGTTTGTTCTGGCTATTCTGGGTCCCTTGCAAAACCACTGCATTTTAGCATCAGCTTATCAATTTCTACAACAGAAAAGGGGAGTTAGGATTTTTATAGGGATTATATTGAATCTGTAAATCAATTTAGGGAGTACTGCCATCTTAACAACATTAAGTCTTTCAATCTAAGAGCATGAGGTGTCTTTCTATTTATTTAGGTCTTCTTTAATTTCCTTATGTTGTTTTGTAGTTTTCAGTGTACAAGTCTTATGCTTCTATTAAATTTATTACTAAGTATTTTACCTTTTGTTGCTGTTATAAATGGAATTGTTTTCTTAATTATATCTCCAAATTTTTTAAATCTAAACGTGTAGAAATACAATTAATTTTTGTTATTGAATTTCTGTTTGAAACTTTGGTAAGCTCATTTATTAGCTCTAATAGTTTGTTTTTGGTGTGGATTCCTTAGGATTTTCTTTTTTGTTGTTGTTTTTTGTTTTTGAGACGGAGTTTTGCTCTGTTGCCCAGGCTGGAGTGCAGTGGCACAATCTTGGCTCACTACAACCTCCTGGGTTCAAGCGATTTTCTAGCCTCAGCCTCCTGAGTAGCTGGGACTACAGGTGCCCACCACTCCCAGCTAATTTTTGTATTTTTAGTAGACATGGAGTTTCACCATGTTGGCCAGGCTGGTCTTGAACTCCTGACCTCAAGTGATCCACCTGCTGCAGCCTCCCAAAGTGCTGGGATTACAGGTGTGATCCACTGCATCCAGCCCCCTAGGATTTTCTATATGTAAGGTTATGTCTTCTTCAAATAGAGATACTTTAAACTCTTCCTTTCTAATCTAGATGCCTTTATTTCTTTTTCTTGCCTGATTTCTCTGACTGGTACCTCCAGTACAGTGTTGAGTAGGAGTGGCAAGATAAGACATTTTTGTCTTGTTCTTAGGTATAAAGCTTTTAATCTTTCATCATTACATATGAGGTTACCTTGGGCTTTTCATAGATGCCCCTTATTAAGTCGAAGAAGTTCCCTTCTGTTTCTAGTTTGTTGAGTGGTTTTTATCACGAAATGGTGTTAGATTTTTTTAAAAGTACCTTTTCTGTGTCTTTCGAGATGATCATGTGATTTTTGTTCTTTATTTTATTAATATGGTATATTATATTGATTGTTTCTTATACGTTGACTCAACCTTGTGTTCTTGGGATAAATCCCACTTGGTCATAGCATATAATCCTTTTTATATGTTGCTGGATTTGGTTCGCTAGTATTTTGTTGAGAATTTTTGCATCTGTATTAGAAACAGATACTGTTTTTTACCTATGATTTTTTTTCTGGTTTTGGTATTAGAATAATACTAGCTTTATAGAAAAAATTGGAAAGTGTTCACTCTTCTATATTTTGGAAGAGTTTGTGAAGGTATATCGTTAATTCTTTAAACATTTTATAGAACTCACCATCTGGGCCTGGGCTTTTCTTTGTGAGAAGTTTTTTGATTACTAATTCAGTCTTTTTACTTATTTTACGTCTATTCAGATTTTCTATTTTTTCTTTTTTCTTTTTTTTTTTTTTTTTGGGACAGAGTCTTGCTCTGTCACCCAGGCTGGAGTGCAGTGTTGCGATCTCTGCTCGCTGCAAGCTCCGCCTCCCGGGCTCACGTCATTCTCCTGCCTCAGCCTCCGGAGTAGCTGGGACTACAGGCGCCCGCCACCACGCCCGGAGAATTTTTTTTTGTATTTTTAGTAGAGACGGAGTTTCACCGTGTTAGCCAGGATGGTCTCGATCTCCTGACCTCGTGATCCACCCGCCTCGGCCTTCCAAAGTGCTGGGATTACAGGCGTGAGCCACCGCGCCCGGCCTTCTATTTTTTCTTTAGTCAGTTTTGACAGTTTATATCTTTCTTGGAATTTGTTGGTTTCATCTAATTTGTTGTTCATTGTATTTCCTTAGAATTTTTTTGTTTTTGTAAGATTGGTAATAATGTTTTTTTCTTTCATTCCTGATTTTAGTACTTTGAATCCCTTTTTTTTCCTTGGTCAGTCTAACTAATGATTTATTAATTTTGTTGATTTCTTAAAGAACCAACTTTTGGCTAGGCACAGTGGCTCGCACCTGTAACCCCAGCACTTTGGGAGGCCGAGGCAGATGGATTGCTTGAGCTCAGGAGTAGCCTGAGAACCCCTTCGGAGTAGAACATATCAGTTCGATATTCCCACTTTGTGGGGGTAATCCTGTTTTGTCATCCAGCTGAAAAGACAGTAGCATTCATTTCAGAGTGGTCCTTTTACTGGGCCTTGTAGCTGGAGGCAGAGAGAGTGACAGTTACTGGGCTGTAGACCACATATCTGTTTATGCCAATTTGCTTAAAAAAGGACATTTGTTAGCAGGTTTCAGAACATTGGTAAGATAACACTCAGTAGGAAGATTGCTGGCATTATGTCAGCTACCTTTCTTTCATTACCAGAAGCTACTAGGATTCATCAGAAATAGCCTAATATTTGGTGAATGGCATTGGCTTAGACAGATTTGCTTCAGACCAGGAGGTAGCTGAAGATCACTGGCAGCTGAGACTTTCCTCCTTATCTCTCTGCTTCTCTTGCTGTGTAGGCTTGCTTTCTTCGTATAGAAGGCACAGGACCAGTGGCCTCTGTACCTCACAGCTTCAAGAGCAGATAGGAAGGAGCTCTTCCCTTTGCCCTGGTTGAAAAACTTCCTGGGAGATGACTCTGTCCTGCCCTGTGGGGTAGTGGGTCCTGTGATTGGTCAGCTTCGTTTGTCAGAAAAGGCTGTGTCTGGTGGAAGCAGTCACACCAGCTTCCCTATAGCCCCACATTAAAGCTGAGTGGAGAGAGGGAGGGAGAGGGCCCTGTGCTATTGTGAAAGAGGATAATTTGATGCTATTACAGCTCAGATAAGGTCTGGGAGAATGATTTGCCGGACAGGCATTTCCAACTGTGCAACTCAGCCACATTTTACATATGTAACACTGGGTAACTTACTTGATAACCCTAGTGTCACTTTCATTTATAATATAGGAATAATTCTTACCATGCAAAGGCTTGTAAGGTTTACTGTATATAAAGTGCCTGTTACATAAGGGGCAGCAATGAGTGAGAATCTGCTGCTTCTGCTATTGTTACTATTAATGTTGCTATTATCCCTTTCTCCAAGTCCTCATATTTAACAGTGTTATTTTTCTAAAACACACCTTTAAGAATGCTATTGCCCTCTTTGTAAACCTTTAGTAGCTCCCCATTAACTATTGAATAAAGTTAAATTTCCTTAACTACTCCATTTTTTTTTTCAGACCCTTCGGGATCTGGTCCCTGTAATCTTCTTTTCAGCCTCATTTTTAAAAATGTTTAATTTTAATTTTTTTGAAACAGTCACACTCTGTTTCCCAGGATGGAGTCCAGCGGCGCCATCTCGGCTCACTGCAACCTCCGCCTCCCAGGCTCAAGGGATTCTCCTACTTCAGCCTCCCAAGTAGCTGGGATTACAGGTGTGCACCACCATGCCCAGCTAATTTTTGTATTTTTAGTAGAGATAGGGTTTCACCATGTTAGCCAGGCTGGCCTTGAACTCCTGGCCTCACTCAAGTGATCTGCCCACCTCAGTCTCTCAAAGTGTTGGGATTACAAGCGTGAGCCACTGTTCCTGGCCTTCAGTCTTATCTGTAAGTTCCTGTCTGCACCCTGTTCTCTTGTCTATACATCTACTCTCCTATGAATAGGAAAGTAAAGTTTTCTACATCTGTGCCTTCGCTGATGCTGTTCCTTTGTCTTGGAATGGCCTTTCCCCCACTACCTTCCCTTTCTTTTTATCAGATTTCTTTTTTCTTTCTTTCTTTCTTTTTTAAAGCCCCAGGTTGAAACTTGAAACCTGATCATTTCAGTTTTGCTTCCTTCCCTGATCTTTTTCCTTGACAGGGAGGAGTCTTCTGGAGTCCACAGCACTTATTTTTGCTCTATTACAATTGTTTACATGTTAGTCCTTTTTTTTTTTTTTTTTTTTACATTTTGCAAGAATCTAAGCCAGTTGTTTTGTAGAATGTCACACATTCTGGATTTGCATGATTATTTCCTGGTTGTATTTGTTTTAATTATTTTCAGTTATCTCTCTTAGTTTTTTCTTTTTTGTTGTTGTTGAAAAAAGGGTTTTGCTCTGTCACCCAGGCTAGAGTGCAGTGGTGTGGTCATGGCTCACTGCAGCCTTGACCTCCTTGGCTCAAGCAGTCCTCCCACCTCTCAGCCTCCTGAGAGCTGGGACTATAGGTTTGTACCACCACACCTAGCTAATATTTTGTATTTTTTGTAGAGATAGAGTTTCGCCATGTTGCCTAGGCCGATCTCGAACTCCTGGGCCCAAGCGACCCTCTTGCCTCGGACTCCCAAAGTGCTGGGTTAGGAAATTAGGAAACGACTAGGATTATAATTGGCCCTCTTAATGTTTTTTAATTTGTAACCCTAATAGTTGTATTACCACTGGGAGCTGTATTGCCTTTTTTCTATTTACTGTAATTTTATTTAAAAAATTGTGTTATAGTAGAAGCGGATCAAGGATGAATATATTCTTACCTTGTTTGGGTTAATTTTGCATTCTAACCTCATCAGGGATTTTCAAATCTAATTATTATTTTTGTGTATTTCCTTTACACTTTTGAAGGGAAGATAAGTATAGGGTACAGTAAAAGGGCTACTAAATGCTTAAGGAATGTTTTCATCAACTGTTTTCTTTCACTGTGTTATTAGTAAAGAACTCTTTTCAACTCTGCTTGGTATTGAGAAATTTTTTTCCTAAAATATATGAGTCCTGATATTTATAGGTAGAACAAAAAGAATACTCTCTTTAGTATCTCAGTAATCACTTCTGAACATGAATTCTTATGGCTCAAGACTTTGGATGTAGGGCATCTATGGTTTCAAGTGGGATAATCATCTTTAAAACATAATCATTCAATATTGGCTTGTTTTGCTGCTTTCTCACACAGGTGGAGTACAGGAAAATACCAGTTGTTCAAGTATTAAGTATTTGTTCAACTTCCATTATTTGAGATGTTACTTTGTTGTATTGCACATGACTAATTTACTCTTAGGAATATTTACTGAATGTAAACATAGCACTTTTGCATAACATAGGCTTTGCTTGGCTCAGTTTAGTAAGGGACACAGAAAGGCTAAGTTACATTCATCAGTAAATGTTTTTTGAGCACCTGAGGTGTACCAGACACTGTTCTGAGGCATAAGTCAGATACAATTCCTACCCCCTAAGGAATGTGTAGTCTTGTGGGTGAAGTAAACCAGCGATTATAACACAGGGTGATGCATGCCACAACAGGGGAACACACAGAAGACTCTGGGAGCCCAGGGTGGAAATCTAAATCAGACAGAGCTAAGGTGCTTGGAATGACAACGAGGCAGAACATTTGGGTCAAGAAAATTCCAAACTGAGGGACATTGGATGAGAAGTCACAGAAGCAAAAAATGTTACCCATTTGGGAAATTGCAGAGGTAAAGCTAAAGCAATACTTCTTGAGGTATGGTCTTCTGTTTGCCTTTGTCAGAATTATCTAGGAGCAGTTGGGTGCGGTGACTCACGTCTGTAATCACAGCACTTTGGGAGGCCGAGGTGGGTGGATCACCTGAGGTCAGGAGTTCGAGACCAGCCTGGCCAACATGGTGAAACCCCGTCTCTATCAAAAACACAAAAATTAGCCGAGCGTGGTGGCAGGTGCCTGTAATCCCAGCTACTCTGGAGGCTGAGGCGGGAGAATCGCTTGAACCCAGGAGGCAGAGGTTGCAGTGAGCCAAGACTGAGACATTGCACTCCAGCCTGGGCAACAAAGCGAGACTCCATCTCAAAACAAAACAACAAAAAATAATTATCTGGGAGTGATTCTTAAACCTCCAGGTGATTCTTAGCCCTCTAGGTGGTTCTCTGACTCCCTAAAGTATGAGAAACATTCGTACTTAAGGGAATGAAGAAGGAATGAAAATAATGATGTAATACATGTTACATTAAAGGTATGTGTAAAGTTCTATGATTAGGTTAATTTATGTAGACTGTATGACATTTTCATTTAAAATCTGTTTATTTTCCTATCCATAAGTAATTTCTTTTTGGAAGGGGAATTGGCAGAAGGGATGGGTATTACTGTAAATCTTGTCCTTTTATGCCCAGATGATTCTAAAAACAATTTACCAGTCTGTTAATGTTTTATTCATTGAATGCTTTGTTTTTCTTTTAGTCTAAGGACAAAATGATGAGAGGCTCTCGCAGAGGATGTGTTAGACTCAGAGTGAGTATTTATTCATTTTTATGAAAATCAATTTTGACAGAAAGAAGAAAATTGTATTCTGATAGAATTATAGAAGTCTAAATTTAGTTTAGCTTCGTTACATAATTGTTGGGGCAGGTATCTAAGTCTCAGAGAGAAAATGTGATTTCTCCAAGTAACTGTTAGTATCAGAACCAGGACTAGTACTCAGTTATTTTGGCCCATGATTCAATGTTGTATTTATGACTTAATGCATGTTCTGATTTTCTTAAACCTCTACTTTACAGACAAGAGACAAGGGCTGGAAATTAGATGAGTTATAGTGTTTGTGGTATATCAACAGTAGAAAAAATGGAAAAATCCCAACTGTTAGCTGCTGCTGCTTTGTTTTTCCTGTTCAGCACTATTTAGTCATGGTATATATAGCAGTGCTGTCCAGTAGAAATACAGTGTTAGCCACATCTATAATTTAAGATTTTCTAGTAAGCCACATTTCAAAAGTAAAAAGAAACAGGCAAAATTAATATTTTGTCTGGGTCAGTATATCTGAAATATTGTTATTTTAACATGTAATTAATAAAAAAAAATTAAAATATTTTACAATCTTTTTTTCCATACTAACTATTCAAAATCCAGTGTGTTTTTTATACAAAGGGTACATCTCAATTAGGACTAGCTGTACTTCAGAGAAGGGGATCAATAGCCACATGTGGCTAGTTGCTGCCTTATGATGCAGACCTATAGCTTCATGCTGCTTTCAGTTTCCACCATTGTTCAAATAGGTAAAGGCAAGAAAGAATGCATGACTAGGGATACAGTTTCTAGTATCCCCATTGTATATGAAGAAAAGTGGCCTCTATCATAACTAGGTTAATCAGCTTCTAGGAACCTTTTCTTCAGGACCCTGTTGACTTCTTTCTTCCACCTTTTTTTTCTGCATCCTTACTTTTGAAGATGTGAATATATTTGGTAAACATATTATTGCCCTTATTAACAGTCCTTGATAGAACTGGGAAATACCGCTGAGAAAGACACCAAATTATAATAGAAAAATCCTGGCACTGAGATAGGAGTAGGTATGGGAGATTTGCAGGATGGAAATGAGACAGGCCTGTTTCAAGCAGATGGTATATATGTGATAGCACAAAGATTTTTAAAAATTCAATTTCTAGTTTGTTTTTTTTTCCTAAAATTTTCCTTTGGTTTCTCTTTTGTCTGTTTGGTGTAATTACTTTTCTGAGCACTTACTGTTGACCTCAGTCACCAGTCAGTCTGGTATTAACTGCTCTTTTGGCTTGAGATAAGTTCAGTAGTGAGACTTTGGCAGAACTATCTTGAGAGAGCACTGCATTTGAATTCCATCTGGATTTAGGCCACTGTCTCATTGTTACAGTTAATCCATTGGTTTTGTCTGTCTTTATTTTTTTGTTTTTGCTTTTAAATGTAGCTTAATTAATTTTTAACCCTTCTAACTACCACCTTAAGAAATAGAATTTTGCCAGCTGCACCTGAAGCCTCTCCACGTGCCCCAATTAAATAAATTACATCCCTTATATGTCTCCTAATCACTTCTTACATTTGGTTATAACTTTTTTACCCAAATGTGCATCCCTAAGTCCTATAGTTTTCTTATCTATTTGTTTAACTTGATGTGTTTTGTTTACAATTTGTCTGTTGAAGAATCCGGACCGGCTGGGTGCTGTAGCTAACGCCTTTAATCCCAACACTGGGAGGCCGAGCGAGGCAGAGGATCATATGAGCCAAGTAGTTCGAGACCAGCCTGGGAAACATAGTGAGAGCCCCATCTCTACAAAAAATTTAAAAAATTAGCTGGATGTGGTGACACATGCCTATATAGTCCCAGCTACTTGAGAGACTGAGGCAGGAGGATCACTTGAGCCCAGGAAGTCAAGGCTGTAGTGAGCCATAATTGTGCCACTGCCTTCCAGCCTGGGTGACAGAGTGAGACCCTGAGACCCTGTCTGAAAAAAAAAAAAAGAAAAAAGAAAAAGAAAAAAAAAAAAAAGGAACCCAGACCCTTTGACCTATAAGAATTTTCCATAGTATAGATTTTACTGATTGCACGGTGGTGCAGTTCACTACATTCCTCTGTCCATTGTTTTTGCTGCAAATTGGCAGCTGGATCCAGAGACTGGATCAGACTTAGGTTTGATCCCTTTGGCAAGACTGTAGGTGGTGGTGTGTTCTTTAGCAGGAAGAACATAGTGTCTGGTTTTTGCCCTTTGTTGATATTAGCAGCTATTGATGTTCGATACCTCCAGTTAATCTCATTGAGGGTTGCAAAATGATGACAGTCTATCATTTTGTTCTAATTTTTATCAGAAATAATTTTATAAGGAGACATTTCATCTATTATTTGGTTACCCAGTGGTGCAGTTAAAATAGGCAAGATGACTGCTTGATTATTTCCTATTATTTACCAAATTTTAAAGGTAATGAATTGGCTTCAAAAACAACCACTTATATATGTGTTTATATATATATTTCCAAAAGAATTGGAAGCAGGGACTGAAACAGATGCTTATATGTCCATGTTCATAGGATATATAACATGGATATATAGCATTATTTGCAATATTCACAGTAGCCAAGAGGTGGAAAGGATCCAAGTGGCCATCCACTGATGAATGGATAAAAAATGTGGTATATAAATACAGTCTATTATTATTATTATTCAATCTTATAAAGGAAGGCGATTCTGACACATGCTGCAACATAGATGAACCTTGAGGACACGAGACTAAGTGAAATAAGCCAGTTGCAAAAAGACAAAAAGAGTATGATTCCACTTATGTGGGATACCTAGAGTAGCCAAAATCAGAGACAGAAAGTAGAATGGTGGTTTCCAGGGATTGGGAGTAGGGGAGATGGGGTCTTAGTGTTTAATGAGTATGGAGTTTTCAGTTTGGAAAGATGAAAAAGCTCTGGAGATGGGTATTGATGATGGTGATCATCACATCATGAACAATGTGAATGTCCTTTATGCCACTGAACTGTACACTTAAAAATGGTTAAAATAATAAATTTCATGTTAGTATGTTTTACCATACACACAAAAACACCCATTTATTTCACAGTTTTATAGGTCAGACATCTCAGTTGGGTTTTTTGCTTAAGGTCTCGTATGACTGAAATCAAGGAGTTGGCTGGACTGGGCCCTTATCTGGAGGCTCTGAAGAAGAGTCCTCTTCCAGGCTCATTCAGGGCATTTGCAGAATTCAATTCCTTGTGGTTGTAGAACTGAGCCCCTGTTTGTTTTTTGTTTTTTGTTGTTGTTGGCTGTCAGTTGTGTTCTGCTTTCAGCTTCTAGAGGCTGCACGTATTCTTGGTCACGTGGCCTAGACCCCTCCATCTTCATGTCAGCGATGTGCGTTGAATCTTTCTGGTGCTCTGAATCTTTCTGACTTCCCATTCAGCTATCAGCTGCAGAAAATGCTCTGCTTTTAAAAGACCTCATGTGATGACATCAGATTAGGTCCACCAAATAATCTCCCTTTTGCCATGTAATGTAACATAATTACTCCTGTGATACCATCATATTCACAGTTTTCATCCATACTCAAAGGGGAGGAGATTATACAGGGGCAAGGGTCTGTGAGAGTCATTCTTAAAATTCTGCCTACTACACAGCATGACAGAGAAGAACCAAATATACCTGTGTTTGAATCCCATTTTTACCCATTCCTTTGTTGACTGGAAAAGGGAAGCTATCATAAGCTTCTGAGCTTTAGTTTCCTCTTCTTTAAGGTGGAGATAATACTCTTCTTGCAGAATTTTATGAGGATTAGGTCCTGGCACATAGATGGAACTTATTAATTAGAAGCATGTATGTGTGTGTTTGTCCCTCTGTGTGCACACACATGCATTTTACTAGGCTTTGTAGTATTTTCCAAAAATTAGACTGCCGAAGCTTCTTGTCAAGAAATATCTGGAGGGTTTGTTTACAATACAATTACCAAGTCCACCTTCTAGATAGGCTGCTTTAGTGTAGTGTTCTGGAACCTTTATTTTTAAACAGATTATCCAGGTAATTATGTTGTGTAACCAAGAGGGACCACTGGTGTAGAAACAATCAGAGAGACCTGGGGCTGAATTTTACTCAGCTCTTCCCTTACTGACTCTGACACTGGGCAAATTTCTTAACTTTTATGAGGATACCATGATATAACTGGTAGGGTTGTTGTGAGGCTTAGCAATTATGTATGTATAGGAAATAGTAACTGCTATGGATGACAGCGATGATGACGGTGATGAGTATGGTGGTGATAGATACTGCATCTAGATTCCAAATGAGCTTAATGAGCTATCATTGACTGCACTACTGATCTTGCCCTTGCCCCATTCATCCCATCCTATATTTGAATCACAGTGTTTCTTCCTGTTCCCTCACTGTGCTTCTTCATTCCTCATTGCTTCTGACTTTTTTTTTCTTATATCATGGAAGTTCTGCACCCCCATCTGATGAGCTCATTGCTTAAAGAGACTTTTCAAATGTTACCTCATCTGTGAAGCCTTTCTGATCCACATACTTCTAACAGGTTTAATTCTCCCCTATCCTCTACGTTTCTTTTCCTTCTTCCCCCAGTCCTGCTTCTCCTCCCCCTCCTTGCTCTCCCCCCAACTTTTGACAGGATCTTGCTCTTTCACCCAGGCTGGAGTGCAGTGGTGTGATTATAGCTCATTACATCCCCAAATTCCTGGCCTCGAGCAGTCCTCCTGCCTCAACCTCCTGACTAGCTAGGACTACAGGTGTGCACCACCACACCTGGCTAATTAATTTTTTTTTTTTTTTTAGAGACGAGGTCTCACTGTGTTGACCAGGCAGTCTTGCTAACTCAGTCTCCTAACTCCCGACCTCAGGCAGTCCTCCTAACCCAGTCTCCCAAAGCATTGGAATTATAGGCACCAGCGACCATGCCTGGCCTATTTTTTTACATTTGTAACTTAGAGGCATGAAATTGCTTGTTACATTGTATTACATGTTAATTTTTCTGTTTTCTCCACTTGGATAATAAGTTCCTATTCAGTGTCACAATTGCCTGGCACATAATAAATACTTACTCAAAAATGCTTATTGTTAGTTTTATGTATTTATAAAAATAATCAGTAAATGTTGGGAAATTTGCCTTTACTATGGTTTCATACGAAAGAACTGTGGGAGTTGTTTATCTTAAACATAATGTGAGCCAGTGGTATGATGTATTTTCTAAAAAAACAAAGCAAAACACCCATGTGAACATAGGGTATGTAAAAGGAGAATGGAGAAAGGGACCATAGAGGAAACCCAGATCAGGTGCTGTGCTAGATGATTTTCATACACATTCCTATCATAAACCTGTCAGGTAAATGCTCATATTTCATTTTGCAGATGAGGAGACTGAGACGCAAACTACTCTTAGTAACTTATCAAGGTCACATAGAAATGGTGAATCTGAGATTGGACTTGGGTCTTATTTCAAAGCCCTGTTCAATTCTTAATGTTACTAGGCTCCCATTCCTCTGGACTAGAAGAGTGAATTCAGATACCATAAGTTATTATAAGGTAGTGTAAAACCAGTGGAGGAAAGCAGAAAAGTGAAAAACCTTCTTTGTGTTGGTTATGTAGTGTGTGCCACTAGATGGTGCCCTTTCCTTGATGAAGAAGTAAAATGTTGATTGAGTCCTGTGGTCTGATCCCTTCCCATACTAGTCAAAAACAAAACATTGGCATTTTCAGATAATATCTGGAAAATGGAGACATGACAACATTAAAGAGGCAGTGTGGCCCGGGCTTGGTGGCTCATGCCTGTAATCCTAGCACTTTGGGATGCTGATTCAGGAGGATCACTTGAGTCCAGGAGTTTGAGACCAGCCCGGGCAACATAATGAGACCTCTTCTCTGTAAAAAAAAAAAAAAAAAAATTATCTGAATAAAAAAATTTTTTGGTTGTGGCGCCTTTACCCGGGGGGCTGAGGTGGGAGGATCACTTGAGTGCAGGAGGTCGAGGCTGCAGTGAGCTGAGATCATACTAGGGCACTCCAGCCTGGGTAACAGAGCAAGACCCTGTCTCAAAAAAAAAAAAAAAAAGTAGGGTGTAGTGGCAAAAACAAATACAGGGCATGTATGTAATGAAATTCAGACTTGGATTCTGCCACATTCTGGCGTTGTGACTTGAGGCAACTTTTCAGCTCTGAGCCCTATTTCCCATATCTCTGGAATAGACATGATGCCATTTACTCATAGTATTGTGAGTACCAAATTAGTTAATACATTTTGAAAAGTACTCAAACACAGTGTTTGGCGCTTAATAGGATCTAAATGAATGGTAGTTTTTTTTTTTTTGTAATTCATAGTTCCTATTAATACAGATGAATCTCAGATTCTGAAGAATTCTAAAGGGCCTTAGGAATCACCAAAGAAAAATGAATTATATTAAACAAAGTTTTAATGGTAAATTTATTATACATCTTTGAAAGCTATTAATCCACATATGATTTAGAGTAACCCTCTTTTACTCCATCCAGTGAAACTAAGTATTCCATTTACCTGTTGTGCTAGGTATCAGAATTGAATGTGATTTCCTGAGGGATGCATTATCTATTCTCTTTTCCTTTAGTCTATCACAAGAGAGGCCGGTGGTACACCATGACAGAATATTAATATTTTCAGTAATGACTTCTGTTAGTGCCCTATTTCATTGATACCATCACTTTTTTTTTTCACAATGCAATAAGGTGTTATTTTTAGGTTAATGTATAACCTTAAGAATGTCTTCCTTTTTCCCTTGGATCTGTATCCTGTAAGAACTTTTATCAATTGTCTTGTTATTTCACAGTGAAAAGTCACTGTATTCATTCTGGCTTTTCTTACTAATTCAGTAGCCTTTTTGTAAGCTCTTTCTCTTCTCTATGAATTTAATATTGAAAATATCCTCCCTTGGGCAAGATCTATTTAATCTCTGTGATTGGTACATAGATGTCATTAGTGCTATATTTTATGAATGTTTATACTTTTCATAATTACAAATTAAAAATTAAATGAAAAAGAAAGTGATGGAAGAATATATTCCAGGCAAGGGCTAACCATAAGAAAGCTGGGAAACAGAATTAATATCAGACATAGAATACTAAGAAAATAAATTAAATTGTTATGGAAAAAGAGAATACCAAAGACGCAGTATCACATAGATAACATTCTTTGACAACAATGAAATAAATTAGAAATCCCTTAATGAAACAGTAGCCACCCATCTCAGACACATATTTCTGAATAATTCATTGGTGAAAGTAGAAATGATAATAGAAATTGTGAAATATTTAAATCTGAACGATAATGAGAAAACCACATGTTAAAACTGCATCTATGGAAGTCTATGATTTATAATCTTAAATGAATATATTACAAGACAGATTGAGAGTTAATGATCTAAACATTAAAATTTTAAAATTAGGAAAAGAAAAGTAATAGCAAAGGAAATAGAAAGAAGAAAATAACAAAAAGAATACACTAATAAAATAGGAAATAAACAGTAGAGAGCATAAACAAACTGAACTGTGAAAAAAGTAATAAAATAAACCCTGGTTAGATTGGGAGGAAAAAAACAAAGGCACAAATAAATAATATTAAGAATGAAAAAAAGAAAAGTCCATAATAGTAGAGATGAAAAATTGGCAGGAAGCTACTACAAATACATTTTGCCAATAAATTTGAAAGCTTATATGAAAATGGATAATTTCTCAAAAAAGCATAAATCGACAAAATTAGGCTGTCAAAGAACTTGAGAAGATGATTCTAAAAGTCATTTAAAATTTGGGAAAGGGGAGAGATATTTTTAAAGAATAAGGAGTTGGTGGACTTGCCACTCCAGATACTAAGTTTTTAACTGAAACTGTGGTAATTAAAATGGTATGGTGGTGTTATAAGAGAAAGAAATAGATTAGCGGAATGGAAGAGAAAGCTGAAAAACAGAACCATTTGGATTTGGGTCTTGGAAAAAGCTGGAAATTTGGTATATGATAGAGCGTTACAAATCAGACATTATCACTTAGTCAATGAAGCTGGATCAATGGGGTGTCCATATGAAAAAAAGAATATTACTCTTTACCCCATGTGATACACAAAAACAAATTTCAGATGTATAAGAGGTATAAAATGAAATTTTAAACTTAGGATAAAAGCATAGGTGATATCTTTATGATATCAAGATAGAGCAGAAAGCATAGACTACAATGGCAAATATTTGTGGGTTTGACAACATTCAAAATTTAAAACCTTTGAACAAAAAAAGATACCACAGTCAAAGGGAAAATACAACTCATGGACAGAAGAGAAAATACTTAAAATACATCAGTTGGCAAAGGATTAATATTCTGTGTATATATAAATAACTCCTGCATATTAATAAAGAAGACAAAAAGAAAATACCCCCAAATGCATACAAATCAGTAAAAAAGACGAATACTCAAAATGTAGAAAAGTTACATACTTTCAATTCATATAAGGGGGAAAAGAAGGTAAAATGTTGAATGCAAAAGCAAAGCAAGTTGTTTACCACTCTGTTACTGGCATCTGGGCCAGTGCCTAGAAATTCAATAAATACTTGTTGAATCAATGAATGAATGATGCTAAAGTAGGTCCTCCATGCAGCGTCTTCTTTAGTGAGCAGGTTGAACCGCAAGCCATTCTGCTCTCTTCTATATTATTGATTCTGTCACTCCTCTCTAGACTGTATGCTCCTCCAGAGCATAGATATGTTTTGTATCCCCTGGCTGTTACTGTTCTTGGCCCAGAATAGGTATTTAATAAGTTTGTTGAAGTAATTAGTGAATGTTGTTTACTGTCACCATGTCCTGTTAAGAACAGGCTTTGGATCAGGGTTTGCAAGACCTAGTATTCTTCTCCCTTTTAGTTGTTGGACTTTTGACAAACTTAAAAAAAATTTTTTTTTAAACCTGAGTCTCAGTTTCTTAACCTCTAAAGAAGAGTACTGACCTGTTCTGCCTAAATCTCAGGGACCACATTTAAATGCACTATGTGAATGTAAATAGACTTCCAATGTCATTTAAGCAGCGATGAAAAGTATGTGGTTGTAGAGTTATAATGGGAGTAGCTATGCTGTGTATTCTTAGCACTGTCTACGTTCCTTTTAGGAGCCTGTGAGCAATCTATGTCTCAGAGGAGTCATCATTCTTTTTTGTTATCTTTGGAACCAGTTCAACAGCCTACTTTTCTTTTTGCAAAGGGAGATTGGCCCCAAAATAGCCAGAATTCTGTTTCTTTCTCTTTTTTTACCCCAAGCCGTGAGAGCAAAACTATCTTTCTGTCTTTGGCATCAGAATGATGATTCATGTCTGAAGTATGTCTGTGTGTATAGAAAAAAAAGGAAAAGAGAGAAAGTCAGGAAATTCATCCAGTGGGACAAGACTGTGTAGCTCTAGTTTCTTTTTGGTGCCTTGATAGTGTGACCCTGGAGCAACAGGCACCTTGGTGACCTCAAGTACTGATATAACTTTAAGAAGTTGACCATCTGAAACCTTCAGAAAAAAATCATGAGCAGTCACTGAAAGATGTATATGTTTATTATGTTGGCACAATGGGGGTCATAAAAGTGGAGTTGAAAGAAAAACATTGATATTTTTATGGGTAAGTATAATGAGTAACTTTTCTTAACAACAGAGCACCATTTCATATATAGATTATCAAAGGGAGTTTTGCTTTACCAGATATAATCAAAAAAGTACTCTAAACTCAGATAAAGGGAGAGGAAGGATGTCTCAGGCAGAGGGAACTTGTGCAAAAAATGGTGGTAGGAGAGAACTTGGGGCAATTGGTAAACCTTAAGCTATTTAAGTGTAGAATAGAGAGGTAGGCATGGAGCAAATCACTAAGGGCCTTGTAGGCTAGGCTGTGGCGGAGAGTGACCACATCCCTTAAACCAGAAGTGCTTGAGAATGAAAGGGGGATCTATTCATTATTGAGTCAGGACAACAGGAATAATCCAGGATTGTTCCTGGCAAACCAGGTCGTATGGTCACCTTGTGTGAAGGTGAAGAAGAACCATTGATGTGGTAACATATCCTCCAAGGAACGGAAGGTTAAAATAAATTATAAACTAGAGGATTGGACAGCTGAATAATCTTGACTAAAAGGGAATGAGAGAGGCTGGCCAATTGCTTGGTGAGGACATGGAATTGAAAAGGGCTGTTGTCAAAGAGTGAAGACTTGAGTCTTGAGTATGTGTAAATACAGTTGGGAAAAAGAGAGAGAGAGAGAGACAGAGAAGAGAAATAGAGACCAAGAAGAGAGAGAGAGAGACAAATTGAAAATTTGCAGGGATATGGAGCATGAGTGTGGAAGGACTGGGTTTTAGATAGAAGAATGGATGCCTTTTCCATTATGATAATTGGAAAGGAAGCACGCTGGGTTTAGATGCAAGTGAGTCTTCAGGTGGGAGGGCATATCAGGAAGGTTTAGAATTTCTACCCAATGACTGCTTTTGTTATTGGGAGTCCTAGCCAATGAATAAAGCAATAAAAGACATATAAGGTATAAGGCTTGGAGTAGAAGTACTAAGACTATTATTCACAGCAACTTAATTGAGCATATGGAAAATCCAAAAGAATCTATAGATATAACTATTAGAATTGAGAATTGAATCTAGCAAGATAACTGGATACAAAGTCATTATATAAAAATCAACGATTTTTTTTTTTTTTTTTTGAGACGGAGTCTCGCTCTGTTGCCCAGGCAGAGTGCAGTGGCGCGATCTCGGCTCACTGCAAGCTGCACGTCCTGGGTTCACGCCATTCTCCTGCCTCAGCCTCCTGAGTAGCTAGGACTACAGGTGCCCACCACCACGCCTGGCTAATTTTTTGTATTTTTAGTAGAGATGGGGTTTCACCGTGTTAGCCAGGATGGTCTTGATCACCTGACCTCGTAATCTGCCCGCCTTGGCCTCCCAAAGTACTGGGATTACAGGCGTGAGCCACCGCACCCGGCCAATCAGTGATATTTCTATATACTAACAACTAGCAATCAGAACATGAATTTTTTAAAATGGAGCACATTTATAATAGCATCAAAAGGCATCAAATTTTTAGGAATAAATATTAACAAAAGATGAGTGAGACCTCTACTCATGAAATGATAAAGCATTATTGAAATTTAAAAAGACCTAAATAAGTGACAGTCTATTTAGACTGGCAAATCCCAGTTTATTTCCAGTCATTTGAGTCATTATGCTGGCAAGTGTGTGTGTGTGTGTGTGTGTGTGTGTGTGTAAAACATGTGTAGCTGACTAAAAATTTATAAAGAGTCAAAAATATCCATTCCTGATTCCTGCCTTCTCAGCTGACATACAGACCCAGTAGAAATGGTGATTTGCTTTCATCTGTCCCTTTGGGGATGGCTGGCTATGACTATGTTGATGATGTTTATTTATTTAAAAATTTTTTTTAAATTGGAGGATTTACTCCACCTGATATCCAGATGTAAAGCCTTCCAGAAGATAATGTAGGAGAATATTTTCATGGCCTTGGGACTGGGAAAGACTTCTTAAAGGAGACATAGAAAGCAGAACTATAAAATGTAAAGTCAATACACTGTCCTACATTAAAGTTAAGAATTCGTCATCAAAAGATATCATTATGTGAGTGCAAAAGCAGGCAACAGAGTAGAAGTAGATACTTGCTTAATTTATAACCATTGAAGGGCTCATACTCATGATATAGAAAGAACTCCTACAAGTAATTAGAAAAAGATAGTCCAGTCTTGTCAATGGAGAAGAAACTTAAACTGTTTCACAAAAGAGGATATTTAAATGGTCAAAAACCATGAAAAGATACTTAACCTTGTCAGTTATTAGGGAAGTGGAAGTTAAAACCATTATGAGATGTCACTACTTACCTGCCAAGAATAACTAAGGTGAAAAACTGTTAGTGAAGTTAGTGAACAGTTGAAACTGTCGTATACCACTGATGGGAGTATAGCCGACACAACCACTTTTGAGGACGGTTTGATAGTATCTCCTAAAACTGATATATGCATATCCTGTGACGTAGCAAATTTACTTTCCTAGATTTGTGTTTAATATAAATACATGTATAACAAAAGATATGAATAAGAATATTCATAGGAGCTTTATTCTAATAATGTAAAACTGAAAGCAACATGAATGTCCATCCACAATGGAACTGATAATTGTAGATCTATACAGAGGAATGATATATATAGAAATAAAAGTGAACAAACTACTGCTTCATGCAACAATATGGATGAATCTTACAAACATGGTACATGAAAGAAGCCAGACACAAAGGAAAATAAGTGGTGTGAGTCCATTTGTATAAAATTCAAAGACAGGGCCAGGCATGATGACTCCTGCCTGTAATCCCAGCACTTTGAGAGGCTGGGATGGGTGGATCACTTGAGGCCAGGAGTTTGAGACCAGCTTGGCCAACATGGTGTACAAAAAATACAAAAATTAGCCAGGCATGTGATGACGCATGCCTGTAATCCCAGTTACTCAGGAGGCTGAGGCACAAATATCACTTGAGCCTCAGAGGCAGAGGTTGCAGTCAGCTGAGATCACGCCACTGCAGTCCAACCTTGGCAAAAGAGTGAGACTCTGTCTCAAAAATAAATAAATAAATAAATAAATACATACATACATACATATATATATATAAATAAATAAGTTCAAAGACAGACTAATTTGTTATATTAGAACTAAGGATAGTATTTATCTTTGGAATGGAGGGTTGGGTTAATGATTAGGAAGTGTTACAAGGGGAGCTTTTCTGTTCATTGAGCTGTACACTTACGATTTGTAACATATATGTTACATTTCAATGTAGTGTTATTTTCAGATGAGATAGTAAGTGTCAAATGCTTAGCGTAACGCCTCACTCATGAAAATGAGTTCAGTTCAATAGCTGGCAGCATTAACTATTTACTGTGGTTTAGTGCTCTGTGATGATAAGATTCATGGCAATGTTATCCAACAGACCTTTCTGCAGTAATTAAAATGTTCTGTATTTGTGCTGTTCAGTTTCATAGTCATTAGCCACAAGTGGCTGTTGAACATTTGAAATATGACTAGTGTGACTAAGGGACTTATTTTTTTTATTTATTTAGTTTTTGAGACAGAGTTTTGCTCTTGTTTCCCAGGCTGGAGTGCAATGGGGCAGTCTTGGTTCACTGCAACCTCCAGCTCCCGGGTTCAAGTGATTCTCCTGCCTCAGCCTCCTGAGTAGCTGGGATTATAGGCATGCACCACCATGCCTGGCTAATTTTGTATTTTTAGTAGAGATGGGGTTTCTCCATGTTGGTCAGGCTGGTCTTGAACTCCCGACCTCAGGTGATCCGCCAGCCTTGGCCTCCCAAAGTGGTGGGATTACAGGCATGAGCCACCGCGCCTGACCTGAGGGACTTATTTTAAATTTTTACTTAACTTTAATTAGAACTTAAATACCCAATATGTGGCTAATGGCTATTGTATTGGACAGTGTGGGTATAGGGTTTTTGTCATAGGAAGTGAATGACTGAAGGAGAATAGCAATGTAGTTCATTTGAGTCATTCAACAAATCAAGACACTGAGAGACCAGAGCATCAGATCAATTGTGCATATATACACTGAAGAATGCTCAGGATCATGACAAGACCTGATTGGAGTAGGAGACTGTTAGCTAGGTTCGAGTCTTCAAAGAAGCCTTCAGTTAGAGAGGGGAAAGTGCAAAGGTCCAGAAAGTAATGTTTTCTTCCATTTAGACTATCTAAAGTACGCAGAGAGAAATGTTTCTGCAGCAGCAACAGGTGCTCCAGAGAAATGTTTTTTTTTTTTTTTTTAGAGTCTCACTCTGTCACCCAGGCTGGTGTGCAGTGGTGTGATCTTGGCTCACAGCAATGTCTGCCTTGAAGTGATTCTCCTGCCTCGGCCTCCTGAGTAGCTGGGATTACAGGCATGCGCCACCATGCCCGGCTAATTTTTGTATTTTTCATAGAGACAGGGTTTCAACATGTTGACCAGGCTGGTCTCAAACCCCTGACCTCAGGTGATCCGCCCGCCTCGGCCTCCCAAAGGGCTAGGATTACAGTTGTGAGCCACCGCGCCTGGCCTCCGGAGAAGTTCTGTACAACAAAACTAGAGTAGTAATGTGGTCGTTGGAGATCTGTGAGAGAGAAGTTTGGTGCCGTGAGAGGAAGGAAGCCAGCTTGCAAGAGTGGATGGAAGGTTAAGGTACAGCCAATTTTCAAAAAGCTCCTCTCTGAAAGCAATGTGAGGGGATGTGGTAGCTAGAGGGAGATGTGGGATTTTGCTCTTGTTTAACAAATGGTGAGAAATAGAGCTTGAAGAATGACCTTAAAAAGTGAAATTGCTTGGTGTTTTTAAAAATTTAAAATATTAAAATAATTATTTTAAAATTTAAAAATTTTAAATAAGTTCCTCAGTCATACTAGTCATATTTCAAATGTTCAATAGCCACTTGTGGCTAGTGACTATTAAACTGAACAGCACAAATACAGAACATTTTAATCACTGCAGAAAGTTCTGTTGGATAACACTGCCGTCGATCTTGTCATCACAGAGCACTAAACCACAGTGACTAGTTAATGCTGCCAGCTATTGCACTGAACTCATTTTCATGAGTGAGGTATGTGGAAGAAAGTGGAAGCTGAATTCATATGGGGTCTCTGTGAGGTGGGGCAGAAGGAAGCTGGGTGACGATAGTGGAAATGTTGGTTGGGCCAGATTTTGAACAGCCTGGAATGACATTATGAAGTAATGCTGACTTTATCTGTTAGTTCATAGAGAGCCAAGGAAGGTTTTAAACATGTGAGTCTCTAGTAAGAGTCTGTGCTTCAGAAATATTACTCCAGCAATAGCAAGGACTGTGAACTAACTGTAAAGTGTCCAGACTGAAGGCAGGCAGGTTGTTATCAAACAAGAAACAATGAAAGCCTGACAGAAGTAGCAGAGAGGATGGAGACAAGTTGGTGAACTTAATAGTTGAGAGGTAGAATGAGCACAGCCTGTGGTAATGGAACAAGGGGAAGTTGTACAGACCTGGAGGTTTCTACCAGAGTTGACTAGGTGACTTTTTGAGCTTACATTTGGGTTCTTAATTAAGGAACTCAAGAGAAAGAGCAGGCATTTGAGAGTGGAGTGAGTTGCAACAGCTTTGTTGAGATATAATACAAATACTATGCAATTTATCAACTTGGAGTATCCAATTTATGTTTTTAGTATATTCACAGAGTTGTTTAACCATCATCAGAGTCAATTTTAGAATGTTTTCATCACCTTGTAAAGAAATCTAGTATGCCCATTAGCAGCCATTCCCCATTTCACCCCAACCCTCCCAGCACTAGACAACCACTAATCTACTTTCAGTCTATGAATTTGCCTATTCTGGACATTTTTTGTAAGTAGAATCATGTAACATGTGATCCTTAGTGACTAGCTTCTTTCACTTAGCATACTGTTTTCAAGATTCATCCAGATAGAGATAACTTTTTGCCCTGTATTATAGTCACCTCTTTGCATGTTTTATCTCCTGTACTGGATGTAAGTGCCTTGAAGGCAGGGCATATATTCCAGAGCTGTATATAGCATATATTTTGGTATTTAGTTATGACTCAGGAAATATTTGGTACATCACAAGTTAGAAGGTTAACTCAGTTAATCACAAATTACATTAACCAGAATGAGCTGTTTCTGCACGTGCTTACCCACTGAAGTGTGTCTGTATTTGCTGTCGTGGAATAGCTAGGTTCCATGCCAATGGTGATCTGGTACTGGTTCTGCTGTTAACTCTTTGTGTGACCTTGGGCAAGTCATTATACTCTCTGGAGACACTTTCCCTATTTGAAAATGGAGATAAAATTTCCTACCCCATCTGACACTGAGGAATAAGTAAAGTAATTCAAGTAGGTGGAATTTGGATAGAGTTGGGGTTCATCCAGATAGCCTCTGGGGAAGAAATGAATAAATGTTTGATCCTATTTCCTAATATTCCTGGTATAGGAGTAGTCCCCCTATGTAGCCTTTTTTCATGGGATTAGGTATTTTGTCCCCTTGAGTCATTTCAACTCCCCTTGTCAAGGTCTCTGGTTTTATCAAGGGCATACTGCTTCTCTTATCACCTGAGGCATTTGACCTAGTCTGTGTTCTCTAGTCTTTCTCTCTGGAATACTTAAGATACTTTTTTCTTAAGGACATTGAACAATAGATTCCCTATTTTGCTTAGTTTCCTGTCTCTTATCTTAATTCCTATTGTCTTCACAGAATGCATGTAGTTGAATATTAAGAAAAGGGGGCCAGGTGTGGTGGCACACTCCTGTAATCCCAGCACTTTGGGAGACTGAGGCAGGCAGATCACTTGAGGTCAGGAGTTCGAGACCAGCCTGGCCAACAAGGTGAAACCTTGTCTGAACTAAAAATACAAAAGTTAACTGGGTGTGGTGGCACACGCCTGTAATCCCAGCTAGTTGGGAGGCTGAGGCAGGAGAATCGCTTGAACCTGGGAGGTGAAGGTTGCAGTGATCCGAGATCGTGCCACTTCACTCCAGCCTGGGTGACAGCCTAGGCAACAGGGTGAGACTCTGTCTCAAAAAATAGTAATAAAAAATTTTTTTTAAAAGGGTTAAAACCTACCCAGTCCGCCTTCCCAAAACAACTTATAAATTCAGTTCCCCATTGTGTGTGCCTGCCCACCCCCAGTTTGGAGAGTTGTTCGTGCTCTTATTTAGAAACATATACTAAGTATGTACTTAAGTGCCATGTATCAAATAAAGTAGTCCTTGATTTCTAAGATCTCATAGTGGTTCTGTAGGAAGAGGCTGACATAGGAACAGATAATCACAGTATACTGTGAAAAGTGCTCTTGGAGGGCAATGTACAAGTGGTTATGGGAGCACTTGGAAGAAGGGGTTGGGACAGTGTTTTGAAGCAAATGTCACCTGGCATTTCTACACTAACAAGTATATACTGTCGCAGAAGCAGCCTGATGAAGAGCACCTGCCTTCTTTCAGCCTTTCAACAACCTGGTGAGGTGTAGGTTTTTGACTCCCGTTTTAGAGAGCATTCTGAAGTTCAGAAAGGCTCAGTGGCTGGCTCTTAAAACACAGATCCTAGATTCAGCTTCTGTGTTTGTCCCTTCCCCCTCCCAGCACATCTATGCCCTTAAGGAAGGCATAGAATGTACCTATGCATGGTACTAGAGTGTCCTGCCAGCTCCTCTCCTTTAGTTCTTTCTCCTTAAGCAAAACTAGAGTCAGATTCCTCTTTTCTGTGTCTAGCCTGCTTCCAGTGTCGTTAGTGCATTGAGTATTCCAGGGCTATAGCAGTAGTGAATATTGCTGATGTCATTGTTTGCCTTATTGGGATTTTGCTCTTTGTTTCACAGGGAGCTGTGATTGGTATAGACGATGAGGACGACAGCACCTTCACAATAACTGTTGATCAGAAAACCTTCCATTTCCAGGGTGAGCTGAAAGAAGAGATTCTTTCTCTTCATAGTCCCATCTGCCTCTTTTCTCTTTTGGGTTGTTTGCTGGATGACTTGAATGGTTTTGCAACTGATCCTGCATGAACGAGTGCATAGGAACATTCTGGATGAAGTGGTACTGCAGGTTAGGCAGGGATTTGTATCTGCAGTGGATGTAGATCGATTTGAAACGACTGTGGATCTGGCTGCAGTTGGAGATGAAAAATTTTAAAGGATAAAAATCAGTGAAGGGAGAAAGTAATGGGCTGCTGCTGCTGCTGGCTTGTGTTTACAGAAGGTTGCTGATCTTCTTTATCAAGGAGTATGGTTCTGCTTCTGCATGAAGAGTCTAAAGACTGATTGTGAAGGTTGCAGTGTTTGTCCGTGTAAAACTCAAAATGTAAATTAAATTGAAGCTTAGTGGCAACCTTTGGCTTAAAGGTTTTGCTCTGCTTCAAGAACTACAAGTTTGCATTCATTTCATCTGTATTTCTGTGTTTTGTCTGCCAGCTATCATTTCTCTGCTATTATCCTTTTTATAGTTAAATGCCATCTGCCACTGCTATGTTTCGGCATTGCATGCTATGGTTCACCGGTAGAAAGGGTAAGGTACTGTATGATCATTCTCATTTCATCTTGCTTTGAAAACTCTAAACCAGCAAATAAAAGTCAATTTTAATGATCTTGTCCTAAAGTACCTCTTGTCTATTAGGAGTGACTGTTAGTTTTAGTATTAATGGTTTTGTTATTTTGCCTTTCCAGAGTAATCTCTCTTTTATGTTTAGAGCAGTCCAAGAAACTTAGAAATGAAAAGATTTGGAGAGGTTAGCACTTTCTCTCAACTACAAGTCACAGTGCACTGTTAGAGATGCTAGGTATGCCAAGATAAATAAATATTAAATACATTTATTGCTTAAAAATGTTTTGGTTATGAAGTCTAACAGAGGCCAGATATGTTATATGAGGTGTTTAGGCAGCTGTTGTCTTTTTGTGCTAGGATAGTGAATTGCAGTTATTTTTCTTCACTGTCTTGTTTCAGAAATTGACAGATAGTAATGAAAGATGCAGGTTATATTCGACAAACGTAAACCAGTGTACTCAATAGTGATATCTCTAATGCTTTCTTCCACATATCCTTAAAATATTTACTGTGTTTGATGATATTATTTATTCAGAGCTGCTTTAATAACGATGCTCTCCTGAAATTTTCTACTATATTTAACTTCATAAAATATTTTAAATCCTATTATGAAAGCCCAGAGTTTTTATTTTTAGGTTAAATATGTAATGCTGCCTATAAATCAAAGCAGATAATTCTTACACTCTGGAACTCTTTACTTGAATGAAGTTGAATATTTTAATGCATTTCAAGAAAGAGCTGCTGGGTGCACGTAAGGCTGCAGTATGGAATTCTCTTCTCTGCTGTTACTAAGAAGGAGACACCTCCTTTGGACCCTCAGAAGCTGTACCTCTACCTTCTGATTTACTTTTAAATTATTTATGTCCCCATTGGCACTCTTATACTTATTTGGCTTATAAAACAAGAAATTTTCCTCAGGAAGGATTTAAATGATAAGAGTTATGCACATTTTAAAAATGGATTCATAGTTCTGAAACTGTCACAATAATTAGTTTATTTTCTATTGTAGTAGTTATGGGAGTTTTAGCATGAGATCTGGATTTTGCAAAGAACTTGGTAAGACTATTTTTTTTTTTGTTAATAATGAGAGCTATTTCACATTCATAGGTCCTTGATCATAACATCCCTGCAAATTTGATAAAAAGTTATCAATGTCTGAGAGATCTTAAATTCTTGATTAGAATTGAAAGCAAATTTTAGCTATATATGTGAACATATGTTTAAATGTGCTGAAGTTTTTATTG
Organism: Hylobates moloch; assembly: GCF_009828535.3. NCBI lineage: Eukaryota > Metazoa > Chordata > Mammalia > Primates > Hylobatidae > Hylobates > Hylobates moloch. Next base: position 52,203,492 of record NW_026652283.1, read on the forward strand.
AATACACCAGTTTTTTTTAAGCAAATGAAATAATCAGTTGATGCATTATAAAACAAATTCTGTCAACTATTAAAGGGAAAGCTAGAGTTTGTTCAGATACATTCATTTATTCATTCAACATCTATTTTAGACATTATTCTGGGGATACAGTGGTATACAAAACAGATAAAACTCCTTGCCCTTTGAGTCATCCATTCCAGGAAAGGAGAAAGGTAATCAACACGATCAACATGATGAGTTAGTAAAATATAAGTAAATGAGAGTGATAAGTCCTGGGGAGAAAAAAATAAAATAGGAAAGGAGAAAATGAAATAGAAGTGAGGTTGCGGGGAGACGGGAGGTGTTGAAATTTTAAATAGGGTAGCTAGGGAAAGAGTCACTGAGATGGTGCCTTTTAGTGAAGAGCTGAAGAAAGTCAGGGAACAAAGTATATGGCTATGTTGGTGGGGGAGGTGGGGTGAATATGTCATTTCTCTGCCTGGAATGATGTACCCACCCTGCCTCCCTCCCCAACACAGTCATATACTTTGTTTTGTTTTTCTTTTTGTAGTTTATACTCATATATTTGAAGAACAGCTAGAGGCCAGCTCTGGTTGGAGTGCAGGTAACCATGGGGGGAGAGTAATGGGGAATGAAATCTGAGAGGACACAGGAAGTCCAACCATATGAGGCCTTTATAAGGGCATTGAATTTGACTGAGATAAAAGGCCATTAGAAGGTTTTGAGCAGAGGAGTGACATGGTGTGATTTATGTTTTAACAGGATGACTCTGACCACTGTGTTGCGAGTAAAATTCAGAGGGGCAAGGACAGAAGTTGGGAAACTATTTCTGCAGTAAGAGGCTGTTGTAAACCAGAAGACAGGTGGTAGTGGCTCCCACATGGTAGCAGTGGAGATGGGGAGATAGGGAGAAGTGGTCGAATTGTGTGTGTGTTTAATCACCTTTATTGAGGTGTAATTAACATACAATAAAATGTACACAATATACAGTTATACGTTTTAATCAGTTTATTTACTCATGACTACCACTACAATCAAGATATAGATTCCATCACTCCAAAAGATGCCTTTATGCTCCTGTCAGTCAGTCCCCAGCCCCAGCCCCTGGCCCCAGGCAACTACTTATCTGCTTTCTATCATTGTAGAATAGATGTTTTGTTTGGAGAATTTCACATAAATGGAATCATACAGTATGTACTCTCTTCTCTGGCTTTATTTTAGCTCAGCATAATGTTTTTAAGATTCATCTATGTTGTTGTATATATTAATAGTTCCTTTTATATTGCTAAGTAATACTTCGTTGTATGATAGTATATTTATTCTGAAGGTTGAGCTGTAACATATGACAGAAAGACAAGTCTAGGTTGAGTAACAAGAATGGAGTTGCCATTAACTGAAGTGGAAGATCGCAGGAGGAACTAGTTTTGGGAGGGTGAGGGAAATACGGGCATCAGAGCTTAGCTTTGGACATGTTTACTAAACAAGTTTTAAATGTCCACCAAATAGGCAAATGGAGATGTCAAGTAGGCAGTTGGAGTTCAGTGGAAAAGTTGGGCTGCAGAAATAGAGTTGGGAGTCATTGGCACATAGATGGTATTGAAAGCCACAAGAATTTGGGAATAAATGTTGAGAGAAAAGAGGTCCGACTACCAAGCCCTGGGGCACTCAAACATTTATTGAGAGGGCGCAAGATGAGGTAAAACCAGCAAAAGAGATTGAGAAGAAGCAACCAAAAAGGAGGAGGAAAACCAAATGAATGTGGTACTCCGGAAGCCACAAGAAAAAGTGTTTCTAGGAGGAGAGAAGGATCAGCAACTATGTCAAATGCTACTGACAGATCAAATAAGATGAGGATTGAGAAATGATTACAGGATTTAATAATGAGAAGTTTATTGGTAACCTTGAGAAGAGTGATTTTAAGATAGGAGTGGAGACAGTGCATTCAAGTTTTGATGTAAAGGGAAGATGAGAAATATAGCAGTAACCGGAAGGGGAAATGGGAGCAAGGGAGCTTTTGTTTTGTTTTTGTAGGATAAGAGAAATAATAGCATTTCTATGTTGTTGGCAGTGATTCAGTAAAGAGGGAAGAATTGATGATGCAAGAGAGAAAGGAGAGAGTTGCTGGATCAGTGTCCTGGAGAAAGCAAGAGAGAATGGGATCTAACACACAGGTGGGAGCAGTGTCTTTGGCTTGGAGCATGGGCAGTTTATCCATAGTGTTATAACATAGCTGTGGTTGTTGATGAGACCTCTAAATAGATTAAAGCAGTGATAATAGGGAGGAAAATGGACTAGATTTGAGATTTTAAAAAATCTATAGGAACTGGGGCACAGTGGTATGCACCTGTAGTCCTAGCTATTCAGGAGGCTGAGGCCAGAGGACCACTTGAGCCCAGGAGTTTAAGACTGTAGTGTTCTATGATCACACCTGTGCATAGCCACTGCACTCCAGCCTGGACAATATAGTGATGCCCTGTCTCTAAAAAAGTTTTTTTTTTTTAATCTGTAGGAACTGGTAATTGCTCAGAAATGGTAGGTGAGAGAATTTGGGTACTAAGGGTGATGCTCTTGGCTTGGCTTACTGTTGGATGTTGTCAACTCCCTTCCGTCCGTCCTTCCTTCCTTCCTTCCTTCCTTCCTTCCTTCCTTCCTTCCTTCCTTCCATCCTCTCCCTCTCTTTTTCTTTCTTTCCTTTCTTTTCTTCTTCTTTTTTTTTTTTTTTTCAGGGCCTTGCTCTGTCACCCAGGCTGGAGTGTAGTGGCATGATCATGGCTCATTGCAGCCTTGACTTCCCGGGCTCAAGTGATCCTCCCACCTTAGCCTCCCAGGTAGCTGGAACTACTAAAAAAATTAGCCTGCACCACCATGGCCGACTAATTTTTTTTTTAATAAAAAAATTTTATTTTAATAATTATTTTTTGAGTTAAAATTTATATGTATGTATGTTTAATCAACTTTATTGAGGTATAACTCACTATGTTGCTAGGGCTGGTCTTGAACTCCTGGGCCCAAGCGATCCTCCTGCCTTAGCCTCCCAAAGTACTGGGATTTCAGGTGTTAGCCATTGTGCCTCACTGTCAGCATCTGAAATAGAGAATATAGGACAGCAGAGGTAGTGGTGAGGGACCTCTTATGTTTAAGCTGTCTGTGGGACTCACAGATGATGGTAGTTGGATCTGAGTCTGGGCTGGAAATGGAGATTTGTGGTTGTCAGCATACTGCTGGTAGGTAGAACTAGAAATTGAAAATATGAAGCCTAACGGCTAGGCAGATAAGTACCGTCAAGTGCTGCATAAGGACATTTAGGTCAACGATGGACCACATATATGATGGTGGTTCTATAAGATTATAATACCATATCTTTACTGTACTTTTTCTATGTTTAGATATACAAATACTTACCATTGTGTTGTAGTTGCCCTCAGTATTGAGTCCAGTAAGATACTCTATAGCAGGGCATCAAATCTTTTGCCTTCCCTGGGCCACATTGGAAGAAGAATTGTCTTGGGTCACACATAAAATACACTAACGATAGCTGATGAACTAAAAAAGAAAATTACAAAAAAACCTCATAATGTTTTAAGAAAGTTTGTGTATTTGTATTGGGCTGCATTCAAAGCCATCCTGTGCCGCATGCAGCCTGTGGGCCGCAGATTGGACAAGCTTGCAGGTTTATAGCCTAGGAATGATAGCCAAATCCTGTAACCTAGGTGTGTAGTAGGCTTTACCATCTAGGTTCATGTACTGATGTTGGCACAGTGATGAAATTGCCTAATGATGCATTTCTCAGGACATATTTCTCAGAACAGATTCCAGTCATTAAGCAGTGCATAACTGTAAATGAATGAAGAGTATGGCTGTGTAAAGACTAGCAAGTTGGAGAGGTCACACCCTGTGTAAAGGGATAGCTGCCACTTAGTTCCAGACAATTGTAGGCTTAGAATGTTTGCCCATTGTCAGATCATCCTTTTTTTTTTCAAGAGAAGCCAGAAATTTAATTTTTTTTTTTTTTTTTTTTTTTTGTGAATGGGGTTGAGTGTGTTTATGTGTGAACTCTCCAGTTTTAGGAACAATTTTTTTATGTAGACCAAATAAAATGCATCTATGGGCTAGATAAAACCTTTGGATTTTTAGTCTTTGATTAAAGCCATGGTAGTAGTGAGTGTTATCCTTCTGGAAGATCAGAGTGAGAAGAGAGCTGATGATTAAACCTTGGATCATACTAGGGTGGAACTGCTAACAGACTCAGAGGAATGATCAGAGAGGTTAGGATGAAAGCTATTAGCTTCAACCACATGAAATTACTGTTTTTTATAGGTGAAAAGTAGTTGCATATCAGCAGTTCATATGGCTCAATCTAATAGACTAGTTCATACTAATAATTAGAAAAAAACTAATTATTTGAATTTTACCTTCAAATAAAATTGTATCTGTTTAATGATTTAATATATATCATTCATAATGTTACTGATAATATATTGGGGTAATAATAATAATGGTTAACATTTATTGAATGTTTATTTTATGAGTTTTAACTGAATAGTGCCCACCATAAAATAAACATTTTAACTCATGCAGTTTTCACAACCTTATGAAGTAGGTACTGTTATACTATTAGTGTTTTTATTTTATTGATTAGAAAACTGGGAGCCACAGACACATAGTTAATATAAGACAGAACTGAAATTTGAACACAAACAGTTGTACCCTAGAGCCATTTTCCTCTTCATTGTTATAAAATATATTGTAGAGATTTGTCAACTAGTTTATAATTAACATTTATCAGAAAAGGAATTAAGAGGCCAGGCACTTTGGGAGACCGAGGTGGTGGGTGGATCACTTGAGACCAGCCTGGCCAACATGGTGAAACTCCGTCTCTACTACAAATACAAAAAATTAGCCAGGGATGGTGGTGCGTGCTGTAGTCCCAGCTACTCAGGAGGCTAAGGCTGGAGAATTGCTTGAAATGGGGAGTTGGAAGTTGTAGTGAGCCAAGATCCCGCCATTGCACCCCTGCCTGGACAACAGAGTGAGATGCCTTCTCAAAAAAAAAAAAAAAAAAAAAGAAAGGAATTAATATAAAATAAGGAACCTTAAATTACAATGCAGTTTAATGCAATTAAAAAATTTGACACTAATTAGCCGGGAGTGGCGATGATGTGCCTGTAATCCCAGCTACTTGGGAGGCTGAGGTGGGAGGATGACTTGAACTCAGGAGGCAAAGATTTCAGTGAGCCGAGATCGCGCCACTGCACTCCAGCCTGGCTAACAGAGCAAGACTCTATCTAAAAAAAAAAAAAAAAAAAAATTGACAATGACCGCAAAATTGATAATTATGTAAAGTGACACATTTGTTAATTGGCTAGTTCAAACCATTCCACAATGTATATGTACTTCAAAATATGTTGTACATGATAAATACAATTTTAAAAAATGACAGAAAACCCAATTTGGCATTGTTAATGTTCTACATGTTCCATTACTTCGTAGAAATATTAGTGGCGGTGTTGGTGTTGGTGGTAGTGGTAACAACTACTATTACTACTACTAAATATCTGTTATGAACCAGGCACTGTATAACAGGCACTGTACATTACTTACATAATTCCTAAATTCCACAGCCTGTGAGATAGCTTTATGTCTAGTTTTAGAGTTAGAGTAACTGAGTTTCAGAGAAGCTAAGTGGCAGAGCCAAGATTCGTGCCCATGTTGGTCTATATCAGGGATTCTCAAAGTGTGGTTCCAGACCAGAGGGTCAGCATCACCTGGGAACTTGTTAGAAATGCAGATTCTTGCCCTCTGCCCCTCACTTGCTGAATCAGAAACTTTGGGAATGGGCCCGCTCTAGTGATTCTGATGCACTCTTTAAGTTTGAGAACCACGGGTCTGGATCCAATGGTTTAACATGTTATTCCAGTTTACTCTCATAACAACCACTTACACATAAGAAGGCATTGTCCTCAATTTATAGATAAAGAGAAGTGAGACACAGAGTTAAGTGACTTGCCCTTGATTTTGGATTGTCTGTATGTCCTAACCTATATGTTAGGCATGTCTTGCCTTAAGCAAATCTGATGTGTGAAAAATCAAATAAAATTTTAAAGATAAAAATTAAGGATATGTACGTGATTAATTTTCCATAAAATAATCCTTCATTTTCAAAGGACTTTACAGAGAACATTTTTTTTTTTTTTTTTGGGACGGAGTCTCGCCCAGGCTTGTCGCCCAGGCTGGAGTACAGTGGCACAATCACAGCTCATTGCAACCTCCGCCTCCCGGGTTCAAGCAGTTCTCTGCCTCAGCCTCCCGAGTAGCTGGGATTACAGGCGTCCACCACCACTCTCGACTAATTTTTGTATTTTTAGTAGAGACGGGGTTTCACCATATTGTCCAGGCTGGCCTTGAACTCTGGACCTTGTGATCCACCTGCCTCGGCCTCCCAAAGTGCTGGGATTACAGACGTGAGCCACCGTGCCTGGCCACAGAGAACATTTTTTAAGCAGTGTGTTCTCAAAAATAATTTCAGCTGAGCACAGCGGCTCACACCCGTAATCCCAGCTCTTTGGGAGGCTGAGGTGGGAGGATGGCATGAGGCCACGACTTAGAGACCAGCCTGGGCAATATAGTGAGGTCCTGTCTCTACCAAAAAAAAAAAAGAAAAAACTCCCCTGAGCATGGTGGCGTGTGTGCCTGTAGTCCCAGCTACTCTGAAAGCTGAGGCAGGTGAGTCCCTTGAGTTTGGGAGTTTAAGGCTGCAGTGAGCTAGGATCACACCACTGCACTTCAGCCTGGGTGACAGAGTGGGACCCTGCCTCAAAAAAATAAAAATACTTTTTAGTATGAAATTGGTTTACAAATTTATTTGAATATACTTTGAAAGCAATACAAGTTGCCTCAGACAAAAGACATAATTTTTAAGCATTAAAAAATGTAAGTCTTAGTAGAAGTTGTCTATGGTTGGTTTCACCTCAGTCCATTAGAGTTTGCTTATTTATTAAAATGCAGTGGCCAGGTGCGGTGGCCCATGCCTGTAATTTCAGCACTTTGGGAGGCCAAGGCGGGCGGATCATCGGAGGTCAGGAGTTCGAGACCAGCCTGGCCAACATGGGGAAACCCCGTCTCTATTAAAATTACAAAAATAGGCCGGGCATGGTGGCGCGCACCTATAATCCCACCTGCTCAGGAGGCTGAGGCAGGAGATCGCTTGAACCCAGGAAGTGGAAGTTGTAGTGAGCCGAGATCACATCATTGCACTCCAGCCTGGGTGACAGAGCGAGACTCCATCTCAAAAAAAGAAAAAGAAAAGAAAAGAAAATGTGTATATATACACAATGGAATACTCTTCAACTTTATTTTCCTTATCAATTTTTTTTTTTTTTGGCTAGGAGCAGTGTGTTGAGACCAGTTTTTTGTTTGTTTGTTTTTTGTTTTTTTGAGACAGAGTCTTGCTCCTGTTGCCCAGGCTAGAGTGCAGTGGCATGATCTTGGTTCACTGCAACCTCCGCCTCCCAGGTGCAAGCAATTCTCCTGTCTTAGCCTCCCGAGTAGCTAGGATTACAGGTGTCTGCCACCATGCCTGGCTAATTTTTGTATTTTTAGTAGAGATGGGGTTTTGACACGTTGGCCAGGCTGGTCTTGAACTCCTGACCTCATGATCCGCCCACCTCTGCCTCCCAAAGTGCTGGGACTACAGGCGTGAACCACCATGCCCAGTTAAGACAAGGTTTTTCTTTGTTTTGAGATGGAGTTTTGCTCTTGTTGCCCAGGCTGGAGTGCAATGGTGCGATCTCGGCTCACCACAACCTCCATCTGCCGAGTTCAAGTGATTCTCCTGCCTCAGCCTCCAGAGTAGCTGAGATTACAGGCATGCGCCACTATGCCCAGCTAACTTTGTATTTTTGGTAGAGACAAGGTTTCTCCTTGTTGGTCAGGCTGGTCTCGAACTGCTGACCTTAGGTGATCCACCCACCTCAGCCTGCCAAAGTGCTGGCATTACAGGCATGAGCCACTGTGCCCAGCTGAGACCAAGTTTTCAAAAAGAAGGAAATCTTCGCTGGGCTTGGTGGCTCATGCCTGTAATTCCAGTACCTTGGGAAGCCGAGGTGGGCAGATCACCTGAGGTCAGCAATTTGAGACCAGCCTGGCCAACATGGCAAAACCCTGTCTCTACCAAAAATACAAAACTTAGCCAGGCATTGTGACACATGCCTGTAATCGCAGCTACTCAGGAGGCTGAGGCAGGAGAATCCGTTGAACCTGGGAGGTGGAGGTTGCAGTGAGCAAGATCGTGCCCCTGCTCTCCAACCTGGGCGACAGAGCAAGACTGTGTCTCAAAAAAAAAGGAAATCTTGTTATTTGTGATAAAATGGATGAACCTGAAGGACATTATTCATTTAAATGTATAAACTTTAAAAATTGAACTTACAGTACAGAGAGTAGAATGGTGGTTACCAGGGGCTGGAGGCGGTGAATGTTGGGGAGATGTTGGTCAAAGGGTACAAAGTTTCGGTTAGAGAGGAGGAATCAGTTCAAGAAGTCTTATTTATTTATTTATTTATTTATTTATTTATTTATTTATTTATTTATTTTTTGAGACAGGGTCTTGCTGTGTCACCGAGGCTAGAGTGCAGTGGCACAATCATACCTCACTGTAACCCCGAACACCTGGCCTCAAGTGATCCTTCCACCTCAGAGTCCTGAGTAGCTAGGACTGCAGGCACTCACTCCTATGCCCAACTAATTTTTTTATTTTTTATTTGGTAGAGACACGGTCTCACTATGTTGCCTAGGCTGGTCTCGAACTCCTGGCCTCAAGTGATTCTCCTACTTTGGCCTCCCAAAGTGCTGGGAATACAGGTCTGAGCCATGAAGAGATCTATTATACCACATGGTGACAATAATTAATAACAATGTACTATATTCTTGCAAGTTGCTAAGAAAGTAGATTTTAAGTGTTCTCACCATGAAAAAATTAGTATGTGAGGTAATATTTGTGTTAACTGGCTTGATGAAGCCATTCCACAATGTACATATTTCAAGATAACATGTTATACATGATAAATATATAAAATTTGTATTTGTCAATTAAGAAAAAAATTTATTTATTTATTTGTTTTTGAGGTGGAGTCTTGCTCTGTTGCCCAGGCTGGAGTGCAGTGGCATGATCTTGGCTCACTGCAACCTCTGCCTTCCGGGTTCAAGTGATTCTCCTGCCTTAGCCTCCCCAGTAGCTGGGATTGCAGGTGCTCACCAGCACATCCGGCTAATTTTTCTTTAATTTTTAGTAGAGACGGAGTTTTACCGTGTTGACCAGGCTGGTCTCGAACTCCTGACCTCAAATGATCTGCCCACCTCAGCCTCCCAAAGTGTTGGGATTATAGGCGTGAGCCACCGCGCCTGGCCAAGAAAACAGTTTTTAAAAAGAATGTTAAAATAGGATGCAAAATATATTCAAATAGTTGCCTGAACACTGCTCTTCTTCTTCTTTTTTTTTTTTTTTTTTTTTTTTTGCAACAGAATCTAGCTCTGTCACCCAGGCTGGAATGCAGTGGCACGATCATAGCTCACTGTGGCCTTGAACTCCTGGCTCAAGTGATCCTCCTACTTTAGTCCTACTGCCCTTCCCTAGGCAGTCCTTCACTTCTAGAAAATACCAGTACTCAATTTATTCCCTTCTTTTCATACATTCATTTTTGTCTTTTGAACCTCCTCCATTAACCTCTTACAAAAGACCTCTACAAGGCATTCATTCTTATGATCATGGTGCTTTCATTAATGTATTCCACATGTAACACTGATATAGCGTATAGATTAAAGTTAAGTTTTATCATTACATTTTCTTAATATTAAATTTGGGACCATAAGACAGTTTGAATACCCAGGAAAAAGGAAATCGAGTTCAAATAAATATAAGAAAGTCTCTATCTTTGCCAGGGGACATCTGCTTTAGGTAACTGTCTAGTGGGAGGAATCAGGGGATCAAATAAAAGAAAATTGAACTGGTCGTTGAATATGGATGATTTAAATCAAGTGGAGATGGGTGTAAGTGGGAATTTTTCTTGGAGGGGATGATTGTAAATTTTTTCTGGAGAAGATTATTATGATATAGAAGTGAGCCTCTGGTGCATAAAAATGGGGTGCAGAGGATGCAAATGCTTACTTCAGGTTCAGTTAACGTGCTGGGGAGTATAATTCTCCTAGGTACCTCACACATACTTAAAAAGTAGGTATTTTTATTCCCATTTTATCGATAAGGAAACTGAGGCTTGTGTAAGTTTTTATTCCATGTCACACATGTAGGAAGTGGCAGAGCCTGGATTCAGACCCATGCTCTTTTCATCACATGCTGCTTGTTCATGCCTTTCCTTCCTTGTTACTCTTGGCTATACTCATGTCTGTCTCTTTTACCATGCCTTAACCTCTTTGCAGCTCTAGCTTCACTGCTGTTCTCTCTCCTAAACAGCATAGCATCCTTCCTTCACTGACTGTATTAGCAATGTTTTCATGCTGTCAGGTGGTTTTGGTTGTCACGTTTCTCCTGTGCTTAGTGTATATCCATGTTGATGCTTGTCACTGGGCAGGGACCCAGCTGAGGCAAAGGAACTGGGGCATTGGTTGGAAAAGATGGGCTCGAGTCATGGCATGAGGCATAAGATGATCAAGTCTGTCACCAGGTGTGTGGGAGGTTTGGAAACCTGGCCAGAGAAAGGCCTAGAGATGCTCCCTGTATGGATTTAAGGGTCAGGGAGTCAAACATTAACCTGTACCCAATTTAATTTTAATCCTGTTCTAATGCACAGTTCTCTTACTATGTCAACTAAGAGAGTATTCCCAGATTGTTGAAGGAAACAAACCAATATGTTTTCTCGTATTTACTCCTTCTTTGCAGAAGTCCTGCTTTCCAAAGAAGACTGAATGTAGAGCATGAGGTTACCAGTAAAATAAGGATGCCAGTGCTGACTCTAGAAGTGTTGTGAGATTAGAGAAATGCATGTAAATACTCAACATGGTGCCTGGCAAATAGCAGGGCTCGAAACACCTTAGCTGCTGCTGTTACTCTGTATGAATTTACTTGTGATAATGCTGCTGCTGTTTCTGGGATTCCCCATTTCTCCTTTTTCTAGTCTAGGGTTTGGCTAGAACCGAAATAGATTCTTGAAAATCCCACACACTGAGGATGGCACAAGGGATACACAACTGATGGAGTGCTATTCAGGGGGTCTCAGTTTGATAGGAGGAATGACTGATGAGCATAGCAGCTGGTACAGCAGGAACTGTACCAAAGGCTTAAGTACACTTTCTCATTTAATTCTTTTAACAACCCAAAAAATAACTATGAGGAAACTTAAGCACAGGATGCCAAATAACTTATGCATAGTATGTAATTTGGAACAAATAATTACAGTACAACATAAGTGCTATAGAGACCTATGGAAATGTTGAAGAGAAAACTAGTAGAGGCAAGGAAAAGCTTCACAGAAGAGATAATATTTGACATGGGTTTTGAAAGATGAAATAGAGGTGGAGATTGGCAAGGCTGGAAGTGGAAAGAAGGATCACTTAGCAACCTGCAGAGAAAGGGGCAGCACATTCTAAGTAAAGGGAACCATGTGTGCACAAGCTTGGAAGTGTGGAAAAGGATGACCTGTTTGAGAAATGTAAGAAGTGTCCTGTATTTTAGAATACACGGGAGGTGAGGAGAAGGAGGCTTGAGTTGAGCTGGAACTAGATAGATCATCAAATATCTCATACACCAGAATGATAGGTTAAAACACCTTTTCTGTAAGTTAGGAAAAGGCAATTTTAGTCAGGGAAGCTTCCTCATCACATTTGTGGCTCAGAGGGAACACTAGGAACCAGAGTGAAGAGAAGTGATTGGAGACAAGGAGCCTAGTGTGGAGCTTACTGCAGAGGCTCTGGTGAGAGATGGTGAAGGTTTGAACCAAGGCAGTGACGGTGGTTGCTTTTACTTACACAGAGTACATCCCGATTGTCAATGGATAGACTATGAATGGAATATGACTATTTGAAGTATAAAAATTGACGCTTGACCATGTTCTCTCTGTGAGAGTTTTTAGGTAGCTTACAAAACTTTTGAGGAATTTACATTTTCAACTAATGAGATAAATCAGGGTAATGCCATAAATGCAATGTGCAGTTGAATTTTAGCAATGTGGACAGGTTGGTTCATGGTAGAGAGAAGTGAATCTGAGTCATAGCCTATCTGAAAAGAAATACCTTTTCTAGCTTTATATATAGAAACTAGAACTAAGTTTAACATTGTTGTCTAATATATATTTTTTGGCATGTCATCATTAAGAATTTCTTGGGCCAGTCATGGTAGCTTATGCCTGTAATCTCAACTCCATGGGAGTTTGAGGCAGGAGGATTGCTCAAGCCCAGGAGTTCAAGACCAGCCTGAGCAAAGAAGCGAGATCCTTTTTGAAATTACCAGGGCATGGTGGTATGCGTCTATAATCCTAGCTACTTGGGAGGCTGAGGTGGGAGGATCACTTGAATCTAGGAGTTCGAGGCTGCTGTGAGCTATGATTGTGTCAGTTCACACCAGCCTGGGCAACAGAGCAAGATCCTGTCTCTAAAAAATAAAAATAAACTAAAAAAGTTTTTTAAAAGAATTTAAAAAAATGTTTTTACACTTTGTACTTAATGAATTTGATTTAAGCATAGTGATTTGGTATAAATCATTATAAGTCCTAAATGTATGGAGGGCTGAATCAGTGACATTTTACTATACATAGATTGTGTTTTATGAGATGGAGTTAAAGCTTGTGGAATGTACTTGGATTATGTCTGAGTTTATATTGCAGCCTTGGTCTAGGACCATATGCTCTCTGAAAGAAAGGTAAAGATATTATATTAACAGCTTATGCTAAATATAGAGAAGGGAGGAAGTAGCTTACTGCTAGTTCTTTGCCCTGAGCAGAAGTCCTTGGAAAGCTACTGAGGGCAAAGAGTGAAGCCTTCAGAAAGATTGTTTACCAGGAATATTATAAGATTATAATGCAGAAGTACCTTCACTCTACCTTATACCCTGAAGAAATATTTGCATATTCTTTTTAAGTCTAACGGGCTTCCTTACCTGCAATGTGTAAGGAATAACATCTGTTTTCAGAAAATTCTCTAAACATTTTATTTATAGTAACATAAATCAATCATGATAATTTCTTATAATGTGGTTCTGTTACTCTGTTAGGCCACATCTGTTTTGGCTTTGCTTGCCTTGGAAGCCAACAAAAGAATTAAGTAGCAAATTCTTTTTTCCTATAGATTTATATTTTTGGCCTTGCTTTAGTTTCTTTCCTGAATTTTCTAACAGGCATTTTTTTCTCTTTCTTTCCTTTCATTGACTTACTCAAAAGTTGAATGATGTGTAATATTCTTCCTTTCTGAAACTCTTAGCCTTGGTAATCAATGGGCAGGTATTTTTGAAGTTCTATATTTTTCCTCATGAATTGAGATTTAGCTTTAGCTTCTTCTAATTACCTCCTGTCATCCTTCTCTTTTCTTCTCCAGAATATGTTAAAGATATATTTTACATTTTGGCTTTCCCTGGAGAAGGAAGGTTAATATTCAATTAAACCTCTTTTAATAAGATTCTTGCAGGGGTCAAGTTTACCAAATTTCAGGATTAATTGAGTCTGAGACTCTTCCAGCCCCAAATAAAATTTTGGTAACCTACCACCTCCTAATCTGATTTTCTTCCTGTCTTCTCTGTGTTATAGAACAGCACTTCATTTACCCAATTAGCCAAATTTGAAGCCTTCTGTTTCCCTATGTCTACATTCCCTACATTCTCTCTATATCTGATGAGTTACCATGTCCATTGGATTCCATCTTTTCTTTATCTCCTGTCAATGACATGACCCAGGTTCATTCTTTCTATAGCTTTTTAAGCTTCCTGTTCTCCCTTTTTCTGGATTCTTTTCTGCCAAAGCAACCTCCTTCTTGACATTTGAGTGAATGCTCTAAAACCATCCTATTTCTAACATTTTTTCTAGTCCTTTCAGTATTATATTAATATGTCTTAAAGATTAAAAGCTCAAATCCTGATTTTTCTAGATTTCAAAATTAAGAAATAATGACCTAAGATTATGTCTTCTCTGAAGCCTAGAATTAAAATAAGAAATATTTACTGTAGGAGCTATGTTTTTTAGGATATATTTACAGATAAATTTGGTGAGGCTTTCCATTGACTAGGAATAATTTAACTAAGAAGCATGTAATTTTAGAATGAACTGAAAAGAACCCATTAATCTACATTTGGTTTTCATTGTCTGCTTTGAGTGAATCACTGTTACCTGGTTGCCCACTACAGTGCTGACTTTGTCCCAGAGACTCACAGCATTGCCTCATATCGTCGAAGTGGAAGTTGTAGGGGAGAAACACTTTTGTAAATATTTGCCTGCGTTTTATCTGACAGTTTTGGAGACTTCAGCTAAAACTATTCATAGATTGTTGAAAGATCCAGTTGTGGCAGCTTTAAAAGGATCATTAAGCAAAAATAAAGATTTCTTAGGAAATCTAATTTTAGTCTCTAAATATAAAATGGAACCCTGCACTGAATAGTAAATTAGTGGATCATCATTCCTCATTCAACAAATATTTATTGAGCACCTATATGCATGGCATTATTCTAGGGGCTTGGGATACATCAATATATAAAACAGATAAAGATCCCTGCCTTTGTAGAGCTTACATTTCAGAAGCAGGAGGGAGAAATAAACATGAATAAGTATACAATCATGTGTTGCTTAATGATGGTGATCGGTTCTGGGAAATGCGTCATTAGACAGTTTCATCATTGTGCCAACATCACAGTGTGTACTTACACAAACCTGGATGGGATAGCCTAATGTACACCTAAGCTACATGAGATAGCCTGTTGTTCCTAGGCTACAAGCCTATAGAGTATTACTGAAGTAAATACTGTAGATAGTTGTAACACAATGATAATTATCTGTGTATTTAAACATAGAAAAGATACAGTAAAAATATAGCATAAAAGATAAAAAATGGTATGCCTGTATAGGGCACTTACCACGAACGGAGCTTGCAGGATTGGAAATTGCTCTGGGTGAGTCAGTTAAGTGAGTGGTGAGTGAATGTGAAGGCCTTGGACATTATTGTGTACCACTGTAGATTTTATAAACACTGTACACTTAGGTTACACTAGATTTATTTAAAAATTTTTTCTTTCTTCAATAATAAACTAACCTTAGCTTGCTGTAACTTTTTTTTTTTTTTTTTTTTTTTGAGATGGAGTCTCACTCTGTTGCCCAGGCTGGAGTGCAGTGGCATGATCTCTGCTCACTGCAACCTCTGACTCCCGGGTTCAAGCGATTCTCCTGCCTCAGCCTCTTGAGTAACTGGGATTACAGGCGAGTGCCACCATGCCCGGCTAATTTTTGTATTTTTAGTAGAGACAGGTTTTCACCAGCCTAATGTACACCTAAGGCTGGTCTTGAACGCCTGACCTTGTGATCCACCTGCCTCGGCCTCCCAAAGTGCTGGGATTACAGGCTTGAGCCACCGCACCCGGCCGTTAGCTTGCTGTAACTTTTTTTACTGGATAAGCTTTTTAATTTTTTTAACTTCATGTCTCTTTTGTAATAATACTTAGCTTAAAACACAAACATATTGTATAGTTATAAAAATATTTTCTTTATATCCTTATTCTCTAAGCTTTTTTCTATTTAAGAATTTTTTTTATGTTTTAAAGTTTTTTTTTTTTTAAAAAGTGAAGATACAAACACACACATGATCCTAGGCCTACACAGGGTCAGGAACTTTAATATCACTGTCTTCTGCCTCCACATCTTGTCCCACTGGAAGGTCTTCAGGGGCAGTAACAGGCTTGGAGCTATCATCTCCTATGATAACAATACCTTCTTCTGGAATACCTCCTGAAGGACCTGCCAGAGGCTGTTTTACAGCTTTAAAAAATAAATAAATAGAAGGCATACACTCTAAAAGATAAAAAGGCTGAGTGCAGTGGCTCACACTTACAATCCCAGCACTTTGGGAGGCCAGGCAGGAAGATTGCATGAGTCCATGAGTTTGAGACCAGCCTGGGCAGCATAGTGAGACCCTGTGTCTACAAATAATTTTTAAAAATTAGTCAGGCGTGGTAGCATGCACCTTGTATTCTCAGCTACTAAGAAGGCTGAGGTGAGAGGATCACTTGAGCCTGGGAGGTCAGGGCTGCTGCAGTGAGCTGATTGTGCCACTGCACTCTAACCTGGGCAACAGAGTAAGACCTCGTCTAAAGTAAGTATAAAGTAAAATAATGTTAAAAAGTATAGTATAGTAAATACATAAACCAGTTACATTGTCATTTATTATCATTATCAAGCATTATAACTATACATGATTGTACATGCTATACTTTTATATGACTGGCAGAGCAGTAGATTTGTTTACACCAGCATTGCCACAAACACATAGTGCATTGCCCTACAAAGTTAGGACAGCATCAGGATGGCTATGTCACTAGGTGATAGGAATTACAATCTTACGGGACCACTGTCATGTATGCAATCCCTCCCTCCCTCCTTTTCTTCCTTCCTTTTCCTTTCTCTCTCTCTCCTTCCTCCCTCCCTCCCTCCCTCCCCTTCCCTCCCTCCCTCCTTCCTTCCTTCCTTCCTACCTTCATTCCTTGTCCTCCCTCCCTCCCTTCCTTCCTTCCTTTCTTTCCTCTTTCTTTCTTTTCTTTCTTTTCTTTCTTTTTTTTTTTTTTCCAGGGTCTTGCTATGTCACTCAGGCTGGAGTACAGTGGCGTGATCATGGCTCACTGCAGCCTTGATCTCCTGGGCTTAAGCGATCCTCCTACCTTGCCCTCCCAAAGTGATGGAATTACAGGAGTGAGCCACTGCACCCTGCCTGCAGTCTGTCTTTGACTAAATGTCATTATTGCAGTCCATGACTGTATATGTTAGAAGGGATAAGTACAACAGAGAAAAGAAAAAGGTAGTGCAGGATAATGGGAGTTGGGAATGCTGGGTTAGGAGGTCAGGTTTTAGTCTATGCTGTTCAGAAGAGTTCATTGAGAAGATAGCATCTGAAAAGGTGACAAATTATCACTTGTCCTATAATTATGACTACCAATTAGTTGCTAAGAAAATGTCAGGCTCTGAAAATAAAGAAAATATGGATCAGCCTGAGTGTGATGGCTCACCCCTGTAATTCCAGCACTTTGGGAGGTAGGAGGATAGGTTGAGGTAGGAGGATAGGTTGAGCCCAGGAGTTGAAGACCAGCCTGGGCAACATACTGAGACCCTGTTTCTACAAAAAATAAAAAAAAATTAGCCTGGCATGGCACTTAGCTGTGGTCTCAGCCACTTAGGAGGCTGAAGCAGAAGGGTCGCTTGAGCCCAGGAGGTCGAGGCTGCTGCAAGCCATGTTAGTATCACTGCATTCCAGCCTGGGCAACAGAATCCTTTTTAAGACTCTGTCTTTAAAAAAAAAAAAAAAAAAGAGAGAGAAAAGAAAAGAAGAAAATATAGATCAGATTTTATCCCAAACCTCAGGGATAGCTGAGCGAGAGAAGGGAAAAAAATGTAAACAAATTAGAGCATTATAGTGTTGTATATGCTTTGACAGAAGCATATATGAGGTGTAGTAAGGCACACAGATCTTTCTAATGTGATCTCACCTCTGTTCTTAATATGATAGCAGTTTTTTTTTGTTGTTTTTTGAGAAGGAGTCTTGCTCTTTCACCCAGGCTGGAGTGCAGTGGCGCGATCTCGGCTCACTGCAGGCTCCGCCCCCCGGGGTTCACGCCATTCTCCTGCCTCAGCCTCCCGCTTAGCTGGGACTACAGGCGCCCGCCACCTCGCCCGGCTAATTTTTTTTTTTTTTTTTGAGACAGAGTCTCACGCTCTCACCCAGGCTGCAGTGCAGTGGTGCGATCTCGGCTCACTGCAAGCTCTGCCTCCCGGGTTCACGTAGCTGGGACTACAGGCGCCCGCCACCACGCCCGGCTAATTTTTTTGTATTTTTTAGTAGAGACAGGGTTTCACCGTGTTAGCCAGGATGGTCTCGATCTCCTGACCTCGTGATCCGCCCGCCTTGGCCTCCCAAAGTGCTGGGATTACAGGCGTGAGCCACCGCCCCCGGCGATAGCAGTTTTTAAATAATAACTCAGACTTCCTGGATATCAAAGCATGGGCTTAGATTACTTTAGTCTTAGTCATGTCAATTGGTCATTCTCTCTCCTCACCTCTTTTTACCTTTTTAAAAAATACCATCTTAGGTTGAATTCATGTGAGCTGATTTTAATTCCAAAAAATCTGTATATACCATCTGACTACTCAGCATGTCCCAACTTGTTCCAAACTATAGTCAGTTGCATTTTGAACCATCTAATTATCTAAGCGGAATATTTGTATTCAGCATCCATGCTGCTATTCGTAGTGTAACTACCCACAGATACATAATGAGCAAGACACTAAAATGTGCAAGGCATTTTGCAAAATGCCAGAGATACAGCCCTGAATAAGGCTGACAAGCTTCTGCTTTCTAGGAGCTTACATTCTATTGGAGGAAGCAATCAAGTAAGATATCCCATGTATTATATACCAGCAGTTCCAAGACTTTTTGGTCCGAGGATCCTTGTACACTTTTTAACGTTACGTAAGGACTTTAAACAGCTTTTCTTTATGTGGGTTATATTTATTAATTTGCCAGTTTAGAAATTAAAACTGAGGGATTTTGAAAACATGTACTTATTTATTTAAAAATAGCCACAAGAAACCCATTATACTAACATTAATGAGAAAATAATAATTTTCCCAAACAAATAGTGAGTAGAATGACATCATGTTAGATTTTTGCAATTCTCTTTAACGTCTGACTTAATAGAAGACAGCTGGATTCTCATATCTGCTTATGCATTCAATCTATTATGATGAGTTGTTCAGATTGAAGTATATGGAAATGTAGCCTCAACAGATACATGGGTAGAAAAGGGAGGAATATTTTAATAGCCTTTTTAGATAACTGCGAATGTTCTTTGATACTTCACCAAAATTTAAGTGATAGCTACTTAAAGTTTAGTTGCAATGTGAAATCTGAAATTGTATTAATGACACTGATATATGAAAATATTCTTATTACATTAAAATCTATCGGTTTATGTGGCACTTTGAATAGATCTTTTATGCTTTGTATGATTTTGTAACATCATGCGTTGGTTATTTGAAAATCAAATTGGTTTACTGAATTATATGGATCTTCCAAATATTGACACATTTCATTTTATGACATAAAAAAATTACATTTGTTGATATTGTTCCAAACTAATCAGAAAAGGCTTTAAGTTTTCAGAGTCTGTCAAGGTCATGGTGGCTGGTGAATACATGTTTTCCAAAATTCTAATGTTTGCCTACAAGCTTGAATTTTATAATTGGCAATAAATGCTGTCAATTTTTCCTGAAATGACAAACTCACTTCATTCATTTTGCCAAACACCCGAGAGTGAATAATTTAGTTTGTCATTTGTTCTTTGTAGTAAAAATGATATTCTGTTAACAAAGTGCCCATTAGTTCCCAACTCAGACATTTGCACAAATGCTTTTCCTTGAGATAACCATCATATTTTAGTATGTAGCAGAAGTACTTTATGTGTGCTTCCCATTTGTCACAGAGACTATGTATTAAATATTTACTCGAGGGTCAAAATTTAATAATGTTTACTGCTTTTCTTCAAGGGCATTCTTAAAAGAAATAGTAATGTTTTATTTTTCCCTGCAAGCATGAGGTGGTAAAGAATTTAGTGACTACCAGTTCTGTTTGGTGCCATTGCCTTGATTTGTGCTCATGTGCCAGCAGTTTTACCACCATTGTTCTTACA
This sequence comes from Hylobates moloch, assembly GCF_009828535.3. NCBI lineage: Eukaryota > Metazoa > Chordata > Mammalia > Primates > Hylobatidae > Hylobates > Hylobates moloch. The sequence goes on from NW_026652283.1 coordinate 52,223,362, forward strand.
GCATCATTGCAAACATGACAAATGCAGATTATGTTTCAGTATTAGTGTGAAAATAGTTTTGCACTGAGGACCCCAATCTCATTGGATTCCCAGCGTTATTACATACCTTATTTCCCCTGATTTTCACAGTGGAACCATGAGGTAGTTGGTGATATTAACCCCTTTTGAACGCAAGTTTCCTGACCAGAATTTCTGTCGTTCATTCTTTCTGTTTGCTACAATATCTCCAAACTGTGGAAAAGTTTATATTGTTATTCCTTAAGAAGGACTTTGTCCAGCAAAAACAGAATGGGATGGGGTGAGTTTATTTAACAGTACTAGGGATGTCTGAAGCCTAGAGATTCCATTCTCATTGCTGCTTTTTAGGTGCTACGTTGTTGTGAAATACTAAACTTTTCTGTTTCCTTATTCTAGAAAATAAGGATAATAATAATACCTATCTCATGTAGTTGTTGTGAAAATTTAGTTAATACATGTTATATGCTTAGAACCATGCTGACACAAATTAAATGCTCAATAGGTTTAGCTTTTATTATTTACAGTTAGAGATGGGGCTCAGGCATTCCAGCTGAGGGAACAACTTGAGCAAAAGCAAAGAATCGTGTCATGTGAACAGTAAATACAATCTAACAGAAATGTAGTGGTTCATGGAAGAGTATGTGGGGAAGTAAAACCAGGAAGGTAGATTTGGATGCTGATTATTGCTGGACTAGAGCTCTAAACTGTTGCTCCAATTTGTGTCCCTAATGCCTAAGACAATGACTGGTACATGGTGTATGTATTTATATACTGCCTGAACATTGGAATATTTGAATAAATTTAAGGAAGGAGAGAGCAGGTGCTCTTACCATGAGCAACATAGGTGGAGAAAGTGACATTGTAGCATTGCCCAGAAGAGTGAATAGAATTCTAGTAAGCAAAGATGTTAGAGGTGTGAGACAAAGCAGCAAATGTAAGAAAATGAGAATGTTTGATGTTTTCTCGTTCTACTTGCCAGAATTTCACAAAATCCCTTGCCAACAAAATTTCACAAAGGCCCTGACTCAGTGACTGAGCACAGTCCTCCAAAAACAACAACAACAAAAAGCCCTAAAGACAATAAATAAAATAGAACAGTTTCCCACATCTCCAGCTTAAATCACTGCATTTTTAGAAAACGCAAATTCAGTGATTCTAGTCGTTGCCTCTTTCTGCACATAAGATAATGTCCAACAAGATTAATGATTATGCCTCCATAATATATAACCAGATATGCCCGTACACCCAAATTTTAATGAGATTTTGCTCTACTATAACTTATAAGCACATACAAAACTGCCACCACCAATTTATAAACTGTGTCTAAAACCCTACTTTGAAGCAGTCTAACAAAAATTCTCTAAAAGACTCTCCTAGGTAACAGTCCTCAGTAAGACTTCTAAATAAAACTAACTTTAATTCTTTAAAAGCTCCCCTGTCCCGGTTTTTATTTTTTTTGCTTAGTTGACAGAGGCTGATAGAATGGGTGAAGACAGTTGGGCACTGTGGCTCATGCCTATAATCCCAGCTGCTTGGGAGGCTGAGGCAGGAGGATCCCTAGAGGCCAAGAGTTCAAGACCAGCTGAGCAACATAGCAAGACCCAGCCCCATACCCGTCTCTGAAAGAATAAAAAATTAGCTGGGCATAGTGGCCTGTGCCTGTGGTCCTAACTACTTGGGAGATTGAAGCAGGAGGATCACTTGAGCCCAGGAATTTGGGGTCGTAATAAGCTATGATCATGCCACTGCTCTCCAGCCTGGGCAACAGAGTGAGACTGTATTTCTTAAAAAAAAAAAAAAAAAAAGAAAAGAAAAATGGGTGAAGATAATACCTCACCAAACGATATACTACCCACCCAAGTTATTGTACTTTTCAGGAGACTTAATTACTTGAGATCATAAATTGTTTTATCCTTGCTCGTATCCCAAACATAGTACCCCACGCATATTGGGGCTCAGTAGCTCCCTGAGCAGTGTCTCAGCAGTTAATCTTGTAAACGTGGTTTTTGTGTAATGTTTTTATTTCACAATAACTTTCAGAGAAAAGGAGGCCTTCCTGATTATAGAGGTTACTTTTTTTTTTTTTTTTGACTTAAATTGCAGAACAGGCAGATAACCACTTTCTTTTGTATACAGGCAGTAATATGTTCATAGTTGTTTGTGTCCTTTTAGTTGTTTGTGTCTTAAAGGAGAAGATATGACTTTAGGAGGACAGATTCCTAAGCAGTGGATCAGGAATGGTAAGGTGAAGGAGTTTTAGAAAGTTGTCCTAAAAGCTACTTCTTGTAGTTTAGATTGTGTGAGTTACACTGGAAGAGTGAAATCTTTTGAATAACTTCATATTCTTATTCAAATGTGTATAATATAGGAAATGTGATTAGATATGTAATAAATGAGCAAAGATGATAAAATCCTGAAAATGTGTTTTACGTACTAGATAAATACTGTTTTCCTCTGTGTACCTTATATTGTTTCCATATAAACCAGGCATTATTGGGAATTAGGAGTTACCAGTAATCTCTTCTCTACTAATTTTCTCTGGCAAATTGTTCTCTGGATTCGTAGAACTAATTTTCTCTGTTGGATTGATAGAACATGTGATAATAATAACGTATTAATAACATATTGGTATTTTCATGTATGTCAGGCATCGTGGTAAATATTGTACAGATTATCTCATTTAAATCTCAAAACCTTATAAGGCCTAGGTACTGTTACCATCCCCATAGGTAATATTATCATCCTTAGATTATAGATGAGAAAAGTAAGGCTTAGAGAATTTAAGTATCTTGCCCAAGGTCAGAATGAATAAAGTCAAAGCTAGGTATCAGACGAGGATTTGGACCCAAGAGTCAGCCCTCTTGGCCTTTACACTGTGCAGCTTAAGAGATACTAAAAAGCAACAGCTTTGTGGGACATTGGGGTGGCTTAGAGTAGTGTTTTCCAAACTGGATTGCAGTCCATTAATGGATTATAAAGGTCTATTTAGTGGGCCCAAATCAGCGTTTTAAAAAAATGAATTACAACAGACAGAAAAATATCAATGTGTATGGCATATAATAAGAGCAAGCACTCTTTTATGAAACGAATGTTCCAGTTTATATGTATATATGTATGTACACATATGTGTGTATATGTATGTATGAACTGGGTGAAGTTATAAAATGTACTTCTTATTGTGAGTCACAGTCAAACAATTTGGAGCCCACTGGCTTAGAGGATGGAAAGCAAGCTGGAAAATATAATGAATAGAAGTGGTAGCTGCTAGAGAAGAAAGTCTAGAGATAAGCTGAATGTACAAATAACATTTTTAAAAAAGGGAAGAAGAGTTAACGTTATATATTTGGTAAAATACTGTAGTACTCAAAGTTGTTTTAACTAGCTCATTAAGTTAGGCCCTTTTTGGTAGGGATTCACGCAGAGTTAGTATAGCTTTAATTTTACTTCTAGAGAGCTGCGTCTGCAGGTGGTTTTGAATTGTGTATATCATTACTGTATTTTTATTTCTCATATGAACAATTTGTTGTGACTGAATAATAACCAGACATCTCTGGTGCTTCATAGACACAAAGCCCTTTTTTCTATTAGATCCATTAGAGTAGAGGTTTGTTTACTGACATGCTAGGAGAGTGGGAGAAGGTGGATTAGATTAGTCAGAATAATATTGACTCTTGAATTTTCAGCTGGAAGGGAGAATTTAGTTCAACTTCCAATTTTAAGGTGCAAAATGAATATTCATTTTTTCGAGACTATCATAAAACAGCACAAAAATACATATTCAGACAATACAAATGGCTTATTAAAGTCAACAATAGAAAGAAGTAGCAAAGCTACATGTATACATTAGTCCTGCTCCTGCTCCTGTATAGTAATTTGCCCTCTTTTTTTGTGTAGTATAGTAATTTGCCCTCGTTTGCATAGTCTGTCTTTTTTACCTGGAATTTCTTCCCTGTCAGTGCCCCCCTCCTTCTCCACATACCCCCACTTTTTTCTTTCTCTCTCTCTCCCTCTCACCCAGACACACACATATACACTCACATACCTTTGCCCCTAATTCTACTCAGTTTTAAAACTCAACTTTAATTTCCTTGCCTCAGAAGCTTTCCTTGAGTTCACCTTTACAAACACAAATGTCTTTATTTATTTTGATGCTCAAATTGTCCTCAATTTGACCAGAGGAATCCTATTTAAGCTGACCTCTGTGTCCTTTTAACATGCCCCTGTCATTCTTTAAGTATTTCCTTACTTTCTGGCACAAAAAGACATTCCAGGCTCATTTTATACCTTCTCTGTCCTAGTTCTGGAATCAACCATTTTTCCAGGGAGCGCTGGTTTCTTCTAATGGAAATGATATTTAGAAATCAACACCTAGTGCTAGGTGTAGTTACTGCTTATAAAGTGTTATGGCTCCCAGGCCCTCTAGAGAGCTAAGAAACATATGAATGTTATGTACATAGAGCTAAGAAACATATGAATGTTATGTACAGAGAGCTAAGAAACATATGAATGTTATGTACAGAGAGCTAAGAAACATATGAATGTTACATACATAGGGGTGTGCTTGTGTGTACACATGTGTACATCCATGTTCATATTTATTTCCATATGTATTTATCTACATGTATATTGAAAACCATGATGAGGTCATGCTGATACCTCCAGTTACAGTCTATCACAACAGAAATAATTCTGTTTTTTCCCTTACCATATTTAACTCCGTTTTCCAAAAGTGAGACAAACTTTATCTTTGTTGTATTTACTTATTTGATCAATCCTTCTGTATGTAATTATTTTCCAATCATCCATGACCCTTTGTAAATGTCACCATCACTCCATTCAGCCTTGGAAACCTTGTGCCATGCGGAGCCTGTTCACTGCAATGTGGACACCTTCTTTCTTTTTCTTGGGTTCTGACTCCTCATATTGGACTTTCCCATTGTATAGCTTCCCTCTTCCTCTTGCTTTGGGCTCTCATGCCCTATGCTAGGTTGTGCCTTTACATGATGCATGCCCTCTTCACCCTACTCAGGCTCTAATGTCCTGAGCCGGATCTTCCACCCATTTGGTACAGTACTTTTAACTAAACTACAGAGCTCATTTGGATTTTCCCTCTAATGCTCCTTTTCTGTTCCAGGATTCAATCCAGGATGCCACATTGCTTTTAGTTGTAATAGTTCTTTATTTGTTTTTTATCTTTCATGACCTTGACATTTTTTATGAGTATTGGTCAGTTATTTTGTAGAATGTCTCTCATTTTGGATTTATCTGATATGTTCTCATGATTCGATTGCAATTATATATTTTTGGCAAGAATACCACAAAAATGATGCTGTTTCCTTGTCTCAGTGGATTGTATTAGGAGGTATAGGATGTCAATTAATCTTATTACTAGTGATGTTAACCTTGATCACTTGATTAAGATAGTGTACGAGATTTTTCCATTGTAAAACTGTTATTTATTCATTTGGGGGAGATACTTTATTCTCTTGTGGGAGATACTTTGAATCTATGCCAATTTCCTGTTTCTCCTCACTTTTGCCCACTGATGTTAGCCATCAGTGGATCTTGCCTGATGTAATTATTGCTGTGGTGTTGGTCTAATGGTGATTCTTAATTTTTGTCAGTCCTTCTACACTTATTCACTTATTCATTGTAATTTTTTTTTTTTTTTTGAGATGGAGTCTCCCTGTTGTCACCCGGACTGGAGTGCAATGGCACGATCTTGGCTCACTGCAACCTCTGCCTCCCTGGTTCCAGCAATTCTCCTACCTCAGCCTCTCGAGTAGCTGAGATTACAGGCACCCACCAACACACCTGACTAATTTTTGTATTTTTAGTAGAGACGGGGTTTCACCATATTGGCCAGGCTGGTCTCGAACTCCTGACCTCAGGTGATCCACCTGCCTTGGCCTCCCAAAGTGCTGGGATTACAGGCGTGAGCCACCGCGCCCGGCCCATTATAATTCTTCTAAAGGAAGAGATGTCCCATGTCCCCTATTTATTTACTTATTCAATTATTTTATATTAATATTGGACTTGTGGATATTTATTATATTCTATGGGTTATAGTCCAGTACTCTGTGAATTTACCTAAAATCATGAGTTCATACTGAAACCTCCAATTGTAGTTCAACATCACAAGGTTTATTCTAACTTTCTCCCTTTCTGTATTTCTAATTCTTTTCTGATAGTAAGAAACCTGGTTCTCATTATCTATAATATTTTCACTTGTCTGTAGTTACAGAATTGCTAACATGTACTCCTATGAAAATCAAATTTACTAACTAGAGTATTGTATTTTTATATGGTTTTTTTTTTTTTTTTTTTTTTTTTTTTTTTTTTTTTTTTTTTTTTTTGCCTATCCTTTCACTATAGTCAAAATACTGTTGTTGCTGTTGTTTTTTATACTTTTAAGTTTTAGGGTACATGTGCACAACGTGCAGGTTTGTTACATATGTATACATGTGCCATGTTGGTGTACTGCACCCTTAACTCATCATTTAACATTAGGTATATATCCTAATGCTATCCCTTCCCCCTCCCCCCACCCCACAACAGGCCCCAGTGTGTGATGTTCCCCTTCCTGTGTCCATGTGTTCTCATTGTTCAATTCCCACCTATGAGTGAGAACATGCTGTGTTTCCTTTTTTGTCCTCGCGATAGTTTGCTGAGAATGATGGTTTCCAGCTTGATCCATGTCCCTACAAAGGACATGAACTCATCAGTTTTTATGGCTGCATAGTATTCCATGGTGTATATGTGCCACATTTTCTTTGTTGTTTTTTTTTTTTGAAATGGAGTCTCGCTCTGTCGCCCAGGCTGGAGTGCAGTGGCACAATCTCCGCTCACTGCAAGCTCCGCCTCCCGGGTTCATGCCATTCTCCTGCCTCAGCCTCCCGAGTAGCTGGGACTACAGGCACCCGCCACCATGCCCGGCTAAGTTTTTGTATTTTTTTTTTAGTAGAGATGGGGTTTCACTGTGTTAGCCAGGATGGTCTCGATCTCCTGACCTCGTGATCCACCCACCTCTGCCTCCCAAAGTGCTGGGATTACAGGCGTGAGCCACCGTGCCTGGCCACCACATTTTCTTAATCCAGTCTATCGTTGTTGGACATTTGGGTTGGTTCCAAGTGTTTGCTATTGTGAATAGTGCCGCAATAAACATACGTGTGCATGTGTCTTTATAGCAGCATGATTTATAATCCTTTGGGTATATACCCAGTAATGGGATGGCTGGGTCAAATGGTATTTCTAGTTCTAAATCCCTGAGGAATTGCCACACTGACTTCCACAATGGTTGAACTAGTTTACAGTCCCACCAACAGTGTAAAAGTGTTTCTATTTCTCCACATCCTCTCTAGCACCTGTTGTTTCCTGACTTTTTAATGATTGCCATTCTAACTGGTGTGAGATGGTATCTCATTGTGGTTTTGATTTGCATTTCTCTGATGGCCAGTGATGATGAGCATTTTTTTATGTGTCTTTTGGCTGCATAAAAGTCTTCTTTTGAGAAGTGTCTGTTCATATCCTTCACCCACTTGTTGATGGGGTTGTTTGTTTTTTTCTTGTAAATTTGTTTGAGTTCATTGTAGATTCTGGATATTAGCCCTTTGTCAGATGAGTAGATTGCAAAAATTTTCTCCCATTCTGTGGGTTGCCTGTTCACTCTGATGGTAGTTTCTTTTGCTGTGCAGAAGCTCTTTGGTTTAATTAGATCCCATTTGTCAATTTTGGCTTTTGTTGCCGTTGCTTTTGGTGTTTTAGACATGAAGTCCTTGCCCATGCCTATGTCCTGAATGGTATTGCCTAGGTTTTCTTCTAGGGTTTTTATGGTTTTAGGTCTAACATTTAAGTCTTAATCCATCTTGAATTAATTTTTGTATAAGGTGTAAGGAAGGGATCCAGTTGCAGCTTTCTACATATGGCTAGCCAGTTTTCCCAGCACCATTTATTAAATAGGGAATGCTTTCCCCATTGCTTGTTTTTGTCAGGTTTGTCAAAGATCAGATAGTTGTAGATGTGTGGCATTATTTCTGAGGGTTCTGTTCTGTTCCATTGGTCTATATCTCTTTTGGTACCAGTACCATGCTATTTTGGTTACGGTAGCCTTGTAGTATAGTTTGAAGTCAGGTAGCATGATGCCTCCAGGTTTGTTCTTTTCTTAGGATTGACTTGGCGATGCGGGCTCTTTTTTGGTTCCATATGAGCTTTAAAGTAGCTTTTTCCAATTCTGTGAAGAAAGTCATTGGTAGCTTGATGGGGATGGCATTAAATCTATAAATTACCTTCGGCAGTATGGCCATTTTCACAATATTGATTCTTCCTACCCATGAGCATGGAATGTTCTTCCATTTGTTTGTATCCTCTTTTATTTCATTGAGCAGTGGTTTGTAGTTCTCCTTGAAGAGGTCCTTCACATCCCTTGTAAGTTGGATTCCTAGGTATTTTATTCTCTTTGAAGCAATTATGAATGGGAGTTCACTCATGATTTGGCTCTCTGTTTGTCTGTGATTGGTGTATAAGAATGCTTGTGATTTTTGCACATTGATTTTGTATCCTGAGACTTTGCTGAAGTTGCTTATCAGCTTGAGGAGATTTGGGGCTGAGACGATGGGGTCTTCTAGATACACAATCATGTCATCTGCAAATAGGGACAATTTGACTTCTTCTCGTCCTAATTGAATGCCCTTTATTTCCTTCTCCTGCCTGATTGCCCTGGCCAGAACTTCCAACACTATGTTGAATAGGAGTGGTGAGAGAGGGCATCCCTGTCTTGTGCCAGTTTTCAAAGGGAATGCTTCCAGTTTTTGCCCATTCAGTATGATATTGGCTGTGGGTTTGTCATAGATAGTTCTTACCATTTTGAGATACGTCCCATCAATACCTAATTTATTGAGAGTTTTTAGCCTGAAGGGTTGTTGAATTTTGTCAAAGGCCTTTTCTGCATCTATTGAGATAATCATGTGGTTTTTGTTATTGGTTCTGTTTATATGCTGGATTACATTTATTGATTTGCATATGTTGAACCAGTCTTGCGTCCCAGGGATGAAGCCCACTTGATCATGGCGGATAAGCTTTTTGGTGTGCTGCTGGATTCGGTTTGCCAGTATTTTATTGAGGATTTTTGCATCGATGTTCATCAGGGATATCGGTGTAAAATTCTCTTTTTTGGTTGTGTCTCTGCCAGGCTTTGGTATCAGGATGATGCTGGCCTCATAAAATGAGCTAGGGAGGATTCCCTCTTTTTCTATTGATTGGAATAGTTTCAGAAGGAATGGTCCCAGCTCCTCCTTGTACCTCTGGTAGAATTCGGCTGTGAATCCATCTGGTCCTGGACTCTTTTGGTTGGTAAGCTATTAATTATTGCCTCAATTTCAGAGCCTGTTATTGGTCTATTCAGAGATTCAACTTCTTCCTGGTTTAGTCCTGGGAGGATGTATGTGTCGAGGAATTTATCCATTTCTTCTAGATTTTCTAGTTTATTTGCATAGAGGTGTTTATGGTATTCTCTGATGGTAGTTTGTATTTCTGTGGGATCGGTGGTGATTCTTCGTGTTTTAGTTAGTTTGGGCTGCTATAACAAATTACCATAGATTACGTAGCTTAAACAGCAAACATTTATTTCCTCACCATTCTGGAGGCTGGAAGTTTAGATCAGGATGCCAGCATGGTCAGGTTCTGGTGAAAGCTTTCTTCCAGGTTGCATAGTCAACTTCTTGTCCTTATATCCTCATGTGTTGGAAGGAGAGTGAGACAGCTCTGAGGTGCCTCGTCACATTAAAGAGGGTTCTACCCTCACCTCCTAATACAATCACATTGAAGGTTAGGATTTCAACATAGGAATTTTGGGGCAACACAAACATTCACTCCATGGCACTGAGGTTCAATTATGTGAAATATTATGGTTCTGAGAGGCTGAATATATACAAAAAGATCTATTCAGAGTGTCGCTACCTCCTTAATTCTTACTGATCTGTTCCTATTCTTCCTGGCTTCCCATCCTTTCTCACCTGTGGCTTGTAAGGGTAAGCAATTTATTTAGTTTTCTTTAGAATCTTTATATTTCTTTTGTACAAATAAGAAAATACTTGTATGTTTTCTGATATTCCTTTTTTCTTATCGTAAAGACACACTTCACTTTAAAAAAATCTTTTATTTGATGGTATATCTGAAAATCACTCCAAATCACCAAAGAAATCTTCCTCATCTCTTTTTTTTTTTAAGAGATGGGGTCTCACTGTATTGTCCAGGTTGGTTTCGAACTCTTGGGCTCAAGTGAGCCTCCCATCTCCTGGGGCTGCAGGCATGTGCTGCTGCAACTGGCTTTTATTCTTTTTGATATCTGCATATTATTCCTTGATTTATTCAACCATTCTCCTCTGTATGAGTATTTAGGGTGTTTCCTATATATACATATATATATATATATATTTTTTTTTTTTTTTTTTTTTTTTTTTAGACGGAGTTTCGCTTTTGTTGCCCAAGCTGGAGTACAATGGTGCGATCTCAGCTCACCACAACCTCTGCCTCCCTGGTTCAAGCGATTCTCCTGCCTCAGCCTCCCGATAGTAGCTGGGATTACGGGCATATGCCACCACACCCAGCTGATTTTGTATTTTTAATAGAGATGGGGTTTCTCCGTGTTGGTCAGGCTCATCTGGAACTCCCGACCTCAGGTGATCTGCTGGCCTCAGCCTCCCAAACTGCTGGGATTACAGGCGTGAGCCACCACGCCTGGCCCCAATATTTTAAAGTTACAAAAAATGCTGTAGTAAATAACCTTGTTCCATATATATTTTTGTATTGTTAGATGTTGATCGATTTTTTTTCACATATTCAACCAACTTTGTATTTCTGGAATAAACCCAACTTGGACATGATCTATTAATTTTTTAAGGTCATGATCATTCATTCATTTCACATTTTATTCTTCGTGCATTCCACTGGGAGAGGAAAGAGTCATGCATCAGTATATAGATTGTGCTATTCTGTTGTAATGTTTTTATATAGGATTTTTGCATGTCTGTTTATTCTGTTGGATTTGCCTATAATTTTTCTCTAATAACAGTCTTGTCAGATTGGTGTCAAAGTTATGCTGGCCTTAAAAAAGAGTTGTGGAGCGTTCACTCTTTTTCCATTATCTGGAAGATTTTGTATTAGAGATTGGCATTATTTTTTTCCTTAAGAATTCTCTGGTGAAGGCTTCTAGGCTTGGATTTTTCTTTGTGAGATGATTTTCAATTATTTTAATATTAGAGTGTTTTTGACCTACCAAAAGGGTACTTTCCTGTGGCCCAACCTAATAGTTATAGCACTATCTAGGTTTTTAAATTTGTTATTGTGGTAGTTTTGGTAAATTGTATTTCCTTAAATAATGTTTTCCACTTAATTAAAATTTTCAGTTTTATAGTCAGGGAGTTATGAGTATGTGCATCAGTTGTGATGTCCTCTTTCTTATTCATGACATTAATGATCTGTGCCATCATGTTTGTGTTGTCTTCGTCCCTTCCTCCTCCTGTCAGTTTTGTTAGAAGTTGATCAATTTCATTAGTTATTTTTAGGTAACCAACTTAGGCTTTAGTGACCTATCTATTGAATGTTTGCCCTCTATCTCATTAATTTATGTTCTTTATCATTTCCTTTTCTACTCATTTTGAACTTCTTGTTGTTTTCAGCCTTTTTGCTTTTATATATATATGCATTTAATATATATATATGAATTTTTATATACGTATATGCATTTAAGGCTACAAATTTCCCTTTATGCACTACTTTAACTGTATCCAATGAATCAATATGTCATATTTTCATTTATTCAGTTCTACATGTTTTCTAATTTCTAGTGCAGATATTTTTTCCTGACCTATGGATTATTTAGAAGTATTTATTTTTAAAAATTCCAAAACATCTCAGTATTTTGTTTTATTTTTCTTTCTTTCTCCTTTTGGCCGCATACAGGGGACTATATTGATGGTACATGACAAGGTGGGGCCTTCCAGGCCCCTCCCTCTTCAGGGGGTCTGTCATGGAAACTGTGTCAAGAAGAGATTTTTGCATGTCTGTTTATTCTGTTAGATTTGAGTGCAGCAGGTATTCCCCAGCAGCGGAGGTCCTCTCTTGTCCTTTAGTGCTCTTGCTGGGGCTAGTGGTCCTGGTCACTTATTCCTTGGAGGCCATGTGGACCATGAGGTCCACCACCCTGTTGATGTAGCCAGATTCATTTTCATTGTCATACCAGGAATTGAGCCTGACAAAGTGGTCATTGAGAGCAGTGCTGGCCCCATCATGGAAGGTGGAAGAGTGGTTCTCACTTAAAGTCGGAGGAGACAACCAGGTGTTCGGTATAGCTCAGGATACCCTTTAGGGGGCCCTTCAGTGCCTGCTTCACTACCTTAATGTCATCGTATTTGGCAGGGTTTTCTGGATGGCAGATCAGATCTGACACGTAGGTGGTGGGGACTTGAAAGACCATGCCAGTGATCTTCCCATTCAGTTTGGGGATGACCTTACCCACAACCTTGGCAGCACCAGTAGATGCAGGGATGATGGTCTTGAGAGCCTCATGGTCGTCATGCCACAGTTTCCCAGAGGTACCGTCTACCCACATCTTCTGGGTGGCAGTGATGGCATGGAGTGTGGTTATGAGTCCCTCCACAATGCCAGAGTTGTCATGGATGACCTTGGATGGGGGTGGGGTGATCAATTGGTGGTGCAGGAGGCATTACTGAGGATCTCAAGGCTGTTTTCTTACTTCTCATGGTTCATGTCCATCACAAACATGGGGGTGTCAGCAGAAAGGACAGAGATGAAGGCCCTTTTGGCTCTCCCTCTAAGTGAGCCCCAGCCTTCTCCATGGTAGTGAAGATGTTGATGGACCCAACAATATAGTCAGCACCAGTGTCACCCCCATTTGATTTTGGTGGGATCTCACTCCTGGAAGATGGTGATGGGATTTCCCTTGATGACAAGCTTCCCATTCTCAGCCTTGATGCTGCCATGGAACTTGCCACGAGTGGAATCCTACTGGAACATGTAGACCATGTAGTTGAGGTCAAAGAAGGGGTCATTGATGACAATACCTGCTTTGCCAGAGTTAAAAGAAGCCCTGGTGACCGGGTGCCCAATACAGCCAAATCCGTTTACCCCAGCCTTCATTTTCACCATGGTGTCTCAGGGACACGGCTGGTGCTGCATGCTGCATGAGAAGGGGCAGCTGTCTGTCAAATGAGAGGAGCAGAGAGCATCAAAAACCCTAGTATTTTCTAATTTATCTTTTTTTTTTTTAACTGGTTTCTAGCTTAAATTTCCACTATGGTTAGAGAATATATGATTTCAGTCCTTTGATATTTGTTGAGACTTGTTTTAGGGCCCAATATTTGGTCAGCTTTTAGAAATATTCTGTGTTCTGCTTAAAAAGAATATCTGTTTTACATTTGTTGTATTCAGCATTCTGTCTATCTCATTGAATCAAGTTTATTCATCAGACTGTTTAAATCTTCTATGTCCTTATTAATGTTTCATCTGCTTGCTTTATTGATTAATGAGAGTGATACAACATGTGTCACCTGTAAGCATCATATACTTTTACAAATCTTAAAGCCTTTGTATTTTAATTAGCACGTTTACTTCACTCACATTTAATTATTGATTTTTTAGGCTTAAACATTTGCCATCTTACTCTATGCTTTCTTTCAGTCTTGTATATTCGATTTCTTTTTTCTCCTTTCTTGTCAATTTTTGGATTATCTTTATTATTGGATTTTTTAATTTTAGAAGTTAAACACTTGAAAAGCTTTTCTTTTAGTGATTATTTTAGATATTATAACATGAATCCTTCAGTTATCAAAATCATTGATAATTTTATTTTCTTCCCAATGTAAGAAACTTAAAACTTTTTATCCCACTTTCCCTTTTCCAATCTATATGCAATTGTTTTGTATATACAATCTATATGCAGTTTAATTTTGCATATATTTATTTAAAATCCCATGAGAGCCTTTTGGTCCCAGCAGCAGCAGAGCTGAGCAAGCGGCTCCCTCCCTCCCTCCGCTGCCCGCTGGCCAGCAGGATGGAACAGGCCACACTCCTTTGTCAAGGACTTACTGGCCGGAGGCATTGCCGTCGCTATTTCCAAGAGGGCAGTGACCCGAGTTGAGCCAGTCAAGGCACTGCTGCAGGTGCAACATGCCAGTAAGCAGATTGTGGCCACACAGTACAAAGGTGTGGTGTGGTGGGCTGCAAGGTCTGCGTCCCCAAGGAGCAGGGCACTTGTCCTTCTGGAGGGGCACCTGGCCAGCACCATCCACTGCTTCCCCATGCAAGCCCTCAAGCCCTCAGCTTTGCCTTTAGGGATAAGTACGAGTGGGTCTTTCTGGGAGGCGTGCATAAGCATGCATAGTTCTGGAGATACTTTGCAGGTAACCTGGCTTCCTGAGGGGCGGCTGGGGCCATCTCCCTGTGCTTCTTCTACCCCCTGGAATTTGCCAGAACCCGCCTGGCAGCCAACGTTGGGAAATTGGGCACATAGTGGGAGCTCAAAGGCCTGGCAGACTGCCTGGAGAAGATCAAGGCCGATGGGATCTGAGGCCTGTCCCAGGGCTTCAGCGTCTCAGTGCAGGGCATCCATATGTACTGGGCAACCTACCTCAGCCTGTATGATACAGCCAAGGGCATGCTCCCTGACCCCAAGAACACCCACCACATGGTGAGCTGGATGATTGCCCAGGCCATGACAGTGGCCCATGTGGCCTCCTACCCACTCCTCACAGTGCGGGTGGATGGTGATGCAGTCCAGGTGCAAAGGAGGTGATATTACGAACACAGGTGCCCTTGATTGTTGGCAGAAGCTCTCCTAAGATGAAGGGGCAAAGCCTCCATCAAGGGTGCATGGTCCAACATCCTCACAGGCATGGGGTCAAGTCTGGGCCTGTATTATGAGCTGAAGAAAGTCACCTAAGTGCATTATGTCTCATCCATAGAAATGGCAACCCAGAGAATCATGTAGAATACTTAACTATTACAGATTATGGACCTTCAAGAAATTCCGGTCGTCTTTGTCCTGACCAGAGATCATGTCTGTAGAGGGCTGAGGTAGGCTCTAGAAAGGGGGCTCGTTGTGATCACATTCCCCATTGGCACCTGATTCCATGTATTGATTACTGGGGGTGGGAAAATCATGACGTCATTGTGAGCACACAGGCGAGGCAACTCCAGCTCAGACCTAGAGTCCAGATGCTTATAGGACCTGAGTTGTGTTTAAGTATTTATTTAAATAAAAAGAATTGTATTTCCCATTTGTACTTAAGCACTAGCTCTGCTTTTGTACAGTGAGTATTTGTAATTATGTTCTATGTTAGGTGTGCTGCTGCAAAACAATAAAAACAGGACACTGAGAGCCAGAAAAAACCCCACAAGATATTATTAAATATTATGATTGTATGTAGAGAATATTTAGTTTTAGCCACATACTTATAATTTCTGTTGCTCTTCATTCTGTCCGCTCCTACCACCTTCCATCAGGCATTGTTTATACCTAGAAAAGAGTACTTTTTAGAATTTTATTTAATGAGCATCTGCCGATAGCAGATTCTGGTTTTGTCAGTGTGAAAATGAGTTTATTTCATCTTAATTCATAAAGGATATATTTCAGTGAATTCTAAATTGACAGTTATTCTCTTTTAGCCATTAAATGTCGTACTCTATTGTCTCCTGGTTCTCATTATTTCTTTTGAGAGCCTACCTGAATTTAATTGTTGTTTCTTTGAAAGTAACCTGTCCTTTTTTCTCCCAGGCGTTTTAAAGATATTTCCTATATCTTTGGTTTGCAGTAATTTTTACTGAGATGTGCCCAACTTGTGGATTTCTTTGATTTATCTTGCTTGGGATTCCTAGGACTTCTGAATGTCTTTAATCAGTTTTGGAAAATTCTCAGCCGGACAGTGCTTCCATGCCATGCTCTCTTTTGTCTTCTTCTGGGGTTCCAATCACATGTGTGTTACATTTTCTCATACTCTGTATTGCTTACCCTTTCTTCTATATTTTCTGTCTCTTTGACTTACTGTCTTTTGTTCTGATGGGTTTCTTCTAACTGCTCCCAGTTCTGTAATTATCTCTTTAGTTGCGCTTAATCTGCTGTTGAACTCATCTATTAAATTCTTCATTTTGATTATTTGTCACTTTTGGAATTTATATTTGAATTGATTATTTTATAAATCTAAGTGAAAAAAACCCTAAAAATAAAAAAGGAAAAAATTATGTCATTTATACGATAATGTGGAGCTCCTGTTGATCTGTTTCTGTTGTCTTTTGGTTCTCGTTTATGTGTGGTTTTGTCTCCAAAAGTGTCTCCATTTATGTGTATTTGATTATCTTTGCTTATGTGCTAGACATTGTATTTTAAAAATTGTTTATGTAAATTTAATTCAGCAGCTAAGATGATGTTATCTTCCTACAGAAAAGATTTTCATTTGCTTTTGCTAGTAGATGCCTGGAGTCACTAAAAATCTGTGATCATTTAAATCAATTTCAGGCATCAAGATTTTTCTGGGCCACCCATATGACCAAGCAATTGTTTTAATTCTAGTTTATCACTACTCCCACAGAGAAGCTGTTTGGTGTCCCAACTAGAACATGGACTGTTTACCAGAGCTCCCATTGTTGGTGGGCCCTGGCTTCCAACTTCTGGCCTGAAAAGGCTTGTGCAGTTTTTTTTTTTTTTTAATTTTTATTTTATTTATTTATTTATTTTGAGACAGAGTTGCCCTCTTTTGCCCAGGCTGGAGTGCAGTGGCACGATCTTGGCTCACTGCAACCTCCGTCTCCCGGGTTCAAGTGATTCTCCTGCCTCAGCCTCCTGAGTTACTGGAATTACAGGGACCCACCACCATGCCCAGCTAATTTTTGTATTTTTAGTAGAGATGGAGTTTTACCATGTTGGCCAGACTGGTCTTGAACTCTTGACCTCAGGTGATCGCCTGCCTCAGCCTCCCAAACTGCCGGGATTACAGGCATGAGCCACGGCACCCAGCCGGATTTTTTTGTTCTTAAAGAAGTTTTAGGTTCACAGCAAAATTGAACAGAAAGTAGAGTTCTCATATAATGGCTTCCGCCACACACTGACAAGCTTTTAAGTGCATTGTCCAGTCTGCAATTCCTCTCCTGGAATTTGCAATGCCTCCAGGAGAAGTGTCCCTAAATACAGGGTTTATCTTCTAAATTTTTTGTCTTCTCCCAGATATTGGCTTGGTAATTCTTTATTACCTTGTTGGTTTGTGATGCCTTCAACCAGTTGTTTTTTAAAAATCAGTCTAGCTTTTCTGAATGTTCTCAGTGGGAAGGTTGGTCTGAACTATGTAGCCTGCTATTATTGAACACAATTATTCCCTTTCTTATAAATTGTTGCAAGTAGATTGCATATCTGTAAGAAATATTAATAGATCAAGCTGAACCTATTAAGGAAATGGTACAACTAAAAACCTTTTCTGTTAGCCGTCATAGTTTTAAAATGATACTTTCAAATATGGAGATATATTATAGAAATTAAACTTTTAAAATTTTAATGTATAATATTTTATTCCAGCTCGTGATGCTGATGAGCGAGAGAAGTGGATCCATGCCTTAGAAGAAACAATTCTTCGACATACTCTCCAGCTTCAAGTAAGGGTCTTTACATGGTTTCCAGATAATTCATTAGTTGTTGCTTTCTTTTTTTGTCTGTTTTCTGTTTTGTTTTTTTTTTAAATAACTGTGATATGATGTAATAGGAACTTATAATTTCTGAGTTGCTTATTTTTCCTTTATAGTTATAGTAAAGTTATACTCATTTATTTTCTCCTGCTTTCTGCAGGGTAGAATACTGATTTTTGTCTAGAAACAAGACAGTGCAAGACAATGTAGAAAGTGAAATTCTATGTTAAAATATGCCAGATTCATTTTAAAAATTTAATATCTGTAGTCAGTTATTGATACAACCAAATTACATAATTATGTATGATAATAGGTAAATACTGAGACGTTCACCTCATTTTCTTGTTAAAGGATTTGGCTATTACTGTATGTGTCAGTTAGTACTCTTTCGTATGGTAGTGAAAGAAAACTGAAACCAAACTGATTCATGAAGAAGAAAGTAAATCCGGTTAGATGTGGTTTGAATTAGATAATTCATGTCATGAGGACTCATATCTCCCATCTCTATTTCTACGTTCCACTTCTTTTGCATTGGCTTCATTTTCGGTTAGGTTCTCCCTTGGTGGTGGTAAGGTGATTGTAGCAATGTCAGCCTCCCATTTTTGGAACCGAGTCCATAGGAGGCTATTCTTTCTAGACCTTAATAGGAGTAACACAATTATTGCTCATCACCTTAGCTTTGGCCATGTGTCAAATCCTGGCCAGTCACAATTTCACAGTCATAGATTCTACCCTGGAGCTGGGATGTTATTGGCCTCACTAGAAACACATTGCTGATAGGGTAGAAGGTGTGTTCATCCTACCCCACCTGACCCGCACCAAAGTCAGAATAGGGAAAAACAGATGTTGGGTGACATGCAACTAATGTCTGCCGTACTACACTGAAGATATTTTTCTATGTTTATTCTCCAGTGAAAGAGCTAATATTTGTGGCACATAGGGGATTTTGTTTTATTTTAATTTAGGAAATTTAATTGTAGAAAACATGTTTTATAACCCTTTCTCTCTACTTTGTTCTATATCAGGAATTGACTTGATTAGATAAGGTGGCGTAGGGTATCTTAGGCCCTACAAGATAGTAAACCCCCAATCACTTCAAAGTGTTCAGTAGAGGCTTAAAAAACATTATTAAAGGATGTGGTTATTAGGGGACTTTAGGAAATGAATATGAAATTGAAGTAGGAAATCTTTAAGCTACTCTATGAGTTATGCTTTTTAAAAGCAATTTGTAATTCCTGTAGATTTCTTTTAAATTTAGGCAGTTTCATAAATGACTATAGCATCATTTTAGCAAATTTGTGATCCTGTAAGAGGAGGATAAGTATTTTTTGTTTGTTTGTTTTTTGTTTTTTTGAGACAGTCTCACTTTGTACCCCAGAAAGTAAATCTAGTTAGATGTGGTTTGTCTCGGCTCACTGCAACCTCCACCTCCTGGGTTCAAGCAATTCTCTTGCCTCAACCACCATACCTGGCCTAAGAGGGGAGGATAAGTGTTTTAATGATCATATTAGACTGAATGTGGCAGATGAGATTTCCCGCCCCCCCATGGTTGGTTAGACTGACATTCAACATTCAACAAGAGCCACCTGCCCTTGTAGGCATTTCTGCCACTATACCCCTACATAAACCTTCTAGAGTGCTATTGCTTACTTGCTTTCCTTCAAATACATTTTTTCATTTCTGGCCTCCACATTCTTGTGTGTGATGTCCTTTCTCTGTGAAATGTCTTCTACCCTTTTTTTCAAAGCCTAGTTTAGAACTGACCTCTTCTGTGAACCCTCTGCCGACTGGCCTTTCCTTCCCCAATCCCCCAAGTTCAAAATGATCTCTTTCGTTTGAATACTATAGTATTTGCACAACTCACTATCTCCTTGTCATATTCTTCTTGTTTATTTGTTGTCAGCTGATGTTGACATCATAAGTTCAGGCTCCTAACTAGATCCAATATTGGAATTTTTCAGCTTTTGCTAAGAAGAGAGCTTGTATGTCTTTGGGAATAATGGGCAGAAAAAGATAACTTTGAGAAGTCTTAGACTTCTAATAGCTTTGATATTTAAAAGTACATGTAATACAAGAGGTTTTTCTCCTACACTTAATGCATGGAGAAGATAGGACATTTAGAAATATGGAATTAATGTTCATTTGACTGGCAAAAATTATCTTCTCAGACGTAGCGAAGTGTGGTAAAGAACTTCGCTCTAGAGCCAGAATATCTGTGTTTGTATCCCAGAGCCCACCACAGATTTAACCATTAACATTCAACTTACTGTTTCTGAGTTTCAGTGGCCTCATCTATAAAATGAGGATAATAAGAGTACCTACTTCACAGAGTTGTTTCAGTGGTTAAGTAAACTAACGTAAACTTGCTAGAACTTGATAAACTAATATTGGATGAGAACTGGTTGAAATAATGCCTGGCTATAGTAAGAACTTGGTAAATGTTAGTTGCCACTACAATGCAACTACTGTTCCTACCATTCCCTCTGCCAGTGCCTGGTATTCAGTAGCACTCAGTAAATGTTAGTTAAGTGAAGAAATAACTGAAGGAATGAATGTACAAACGGTTGATGTAGAGATTGCTTTTCCGTTGTCGTTTATTGAGTATTTTGAGATGTATAACATACTGTCTGTTAGGCACTGTGGGATGGGCACTCATGGAGCTGTCTTCCAAAGGGGTATAGGAGAGAAGACGCAGTGATCTCAGCAACCTACCTTTAAAACATATCCTAATATCTACTGCCATGTTAGGTTCTCTTCTTTTGCTTTTTAAAAAAAAAAAATTCTCACAAAACTCCCCCCACCCAGTTCGGTTTATAGATGAGGAAGCTCCTACTACATAATAGTGCTTCCCAGTCTAATTCTTGACCTCATTGTATTTATATGTCCTTTTTTTTTTTTTTGACAGGGTCTCACTCGTTGCAGTGGCACAATCACAGCTCACTGCAACCTCTGCCTCCCCTGCTCAAGTGATCCTCCCACCTCAGCCTCCTGAGTAGCTGGGACTACAGGCATGCACCACCACGCCTGGCTAATTTTTGTATTTTTTTGTAGAGATTGGGTTTTGCCATGTTGGCCAGGCTGGTCTCGAACTCCTGGGCTCAAGCCATCTGCCCACCTTGGCCTCTGAGAGTGCTGAGATTATAGGCATGAGCCACCATGCCCAGCCATGTTCTCCTTTTTCATTGAACTTTATCTCTACTTTAGCCATTAAACTCCACTGCACTGGTCTTGTCATTACTAAGAGCTGAACCACCTGCAAAATATTAAGTTAAAAAGTGTTTTCTTCGACAACAGTTTTCTTATCTTCATCTTCCTCTATCACTTTACTTCTGAACTTCTCTTCTCTCATTTTGATCTGACCCCTACTTCTCCATTTTTTCCTGGCCATTTAGTATTTTCTTGTTTTGCTCATCCCGTTTCCCAGTGGAGACCTTCTGGTCTGCTGCGTTATCATTGCTTTTGTTAGAAGACATACAAATGGCAAGGAGGTATATGAAAAGGTGCCTAACATCATTGATCATCAGAGAAATGCAGACCAAAACTACAATGAGATATCATTTCACCCCAGTTAAAATGGCTTTTTTTTTTTTTTCCAAAAGACAGGCAATAACAAAATACTGGTGAGGATGTGGAGTAAAGGGAACCCTCATACACTATTAGTAGGAATGTAAATTAGTACAGCCACTGTGGAGAACAGTTTGAAGGTTCCTCAAAAAACTAAAAATAGAGCTACCATATAATCCAGCAATCCCACTGCTAGGTATATATCCAAAAGAAAGGCAATCAATATATGGAAGAGATACCTGCACACCCAGGTTTATTGAAGCACTATTCACAATAGCCAAGATTTGGAAGCAACCCAGGTGTCCAACAGATGAATGGATAAAGAAAACGTGGTACATAAACACAATGGAGTACTATTCAGCTGTGAAAAAGAGTGAAATCCTGTCATTTGCAATCCTGTCTTGAATAGAACTAGAGGTCATGATGTTAAGTGAAATAAGACAGGCACAAACTTCACATGTTCTCACTTATATGTGGGAGCTAAAAATTAAAACAATCGAACTCATGGAGCTAGAGAATAGAATTATGGTTACCAGAGGCTGGAAGGGTGGTTGGGCATATAAGTGTAGGGAGAGTGGGGATGGTTAATGGGTACAAAAAAAATAGAATGAATAAGATCTACTGGATAACACAACAGGGTGACTATAGTCAACAGTAATTATACATTTAAAAATAACTGGAAGAGTATAATTAGATTGTAACACAAAAGATAAATGCTTGAGGTGATGGATACCTATTTACCCTGATGTGATTATTACTTATTTCATGCCTATATCAAAATATTTTATACTCCACAAATATATATACCTACTATGTACCCACAAAAATTTAAAAATATATATATTGTTTTTGCTATCACCTTTAGAATTTCTTGTCACTGGATAGTTCGTCTGTATACCATTCTGGTCTTCATTCCCCAGGGCCCCAGTTGTCTGATTTTTCTGCTTCTAGAACTGTTAGAGGTCACAAAAGCAAGATGGTTGTATCTATCACAATTTTTGTCTGACTTTAACTGGATATCTGTTACGATTTAATAGTCATCTTTTTGACTTCTTGTTGGTTTCCAGTTGAATCCTCACAGTAGACTTTTTTCATTGTTTTCAGTATCGAATTATAGTCTGTTCCCTTCTTCATAAATCAAGGCTTTCTTCTTCAACAGTTCTTAGTGACTTCACCTATACTTTATTTCTCTGCTTTGAATATTTCGAAGAAAACATATTCTTGCTCTTTCCCAAGGTTAACACTACATACATTATCTTGACCACATGATGTTTTCTTGCAGATTGTGACCTAATTCCATCACCCTTCAGCAGCCCCCACCATTTTCATGGATTCAGCTAAACCTTCTGTAAGATGACTCTTTTTCCCCCCTAATCTTTATATCTCTTTTGATGTGTAGCTTTAGTCTCACTTTTTTTCCTTTTGGATTTTGCCAGTTAGATGTCTCCCTGGAATTCTACTTCAGCATGGCCAAGACTGAGCTTGTCTTCTCTTTCCTCCCCAAAGCAAATTGTAATTAGGATAGACTGAAGGTGACAGAAGACGACTAAGATCTTCTTCATCCTTTCAGCTCCTATGGAAGCTGAATTCCAGTAGTCATTCTAAATTTGTTGTATGTCAGCTTATGGTATCTTTTCATGTCTTTACATTCAGCCAAAGAGGAAGTTCCTTGAAGGGGAGACCAGAGGGCATGCTATGCTTCTTAATCCCTTCTTTCTTAACCAGTAAGAGGTATTCAGTAGATATCTGATGATACTGATTAATAGAGGGGAACTTTTCCGATTCTTTTTTTTTTTTTTAACCCTAGTAAGCTTTAGTACAAACTAAATGCTGAGAGATTATCAAGTAAGGGATTGATCATCACGAGAAGACTCAGGATGTTACATCCTGTAGGTTTTATAGTTTCCTATACTGTACAAAATATAATGAGTTATAGCAGCTTGTCTGGTTGTCATACAGGTGTAAAAATCAGTTTTATAAACTTGAGTAAATTGGGGCCCATTTTAGAAAAAACTCTTGCAGGCTGTGAATGCCAATGTATAAGTAAAGTATTATAATGTTATTTAATGTGGGCAAACATAAAGCCAGGTGTAAATTTCTTAGGTTTAAAATCTTACAGAACTATACATCCAAAAGAAAATTTCAAGTTAAACATAATACAAAGCAATACAATCTAAATTAACATTAACTTAATGTGATGAATGATATTGCCTTGCTAAAAGTGGGTCACTACTTACAATGTGCAAATGGTACTCACTGTTAGGGTATAGATTCTTTTAAACTATGGCATACATACACTACCATGTGGAACGTGATGATGTGTTCTCTGTTCTAACTGCTGGGAAGCCTTCCTTGGCATAGCACATGCCATGGGGTCAGTTTGCTTTGACTTCATATAGATATGCCATTTACTTGGTCAGTGTCACTTCTATACAAGTAGTATGTTGTGCCAGTTTGATTATAAGTACAAGTATGGGCAATGAAGTAACTTGGTTTTAAGGTTGTTACTAAGCTGAGTAACAGTGTGTGGCTATACAAATTTTTATAGGCTAACAGGAATGCAAACACGGGAGATTGTTGTAGATTCAAGTATTTTAGACTCAAGTTTGAAGATGCTTATGCAGATGTTTAACTGAGTTGTATAGACCTTTATGTTTCTTTTTTTTTTTTTTTTTTTTTGAGACAGAGTCTTGCTCTGTCACCCAAGCTGGAGTGCAGTGGTGTGATCTCGGCTTACTGCAACCTCTGCCTCCCAGGTTCAAGCAATTCTCCTGCCTCAGCCTTCCGAGTAGCTGGGATTACAGGTGTGCACCACCACACCTGGCTAATTTTTTGTATTTTTAGTAGAGACGGGGTTTCACCATATTGTCAAGATGGTCGCAATCTCCTAACCTCGTGATCCACCCACCTCTGCCTCCCAAGGTGCTGGTATTACAGGCGTGAGCTACCGCGCCTGATTGACCTTTATGTTTCTTAACTTTATGCTATACATCAGTTGATATTTCAAAAATTTAAATGGTTTCTATGATTATTCTTTGGGCTAAGAAATTGGGCATTAATTGTCCTCATATGTATGGTTTTTATAGATACTTCATGTAGATTTTATTTTTGGTGGTTATCAAATTGGAATCTTTTTTTTTTTTTTTTTTTTGAGACAGAGTCTCATTCTGTTTCCCAGGCTGGAGTACAGTGGTGCGATCTCAGCTGACTGCAGCCTCGACCTCCCAGGCTCAAGCAGTCCTCTCACCTCAGCCTTCTAAGTAGCTGGGACTACAGGCACGCACCACCACACTCGGCCAGTTTTTTGTATTTTTAGTAGAGATGGGGTTTTACCCTGTTGGCCAGGCTGGTCTTGAACTCCTGGCCTCAGGTGATCCACCTGCCTCAGCCTCCCAAAGTGCTGGGATTAGAGGCATGAGCCACCACACCTGGCTGAAATTGGAATTTCATTGGTACTACCTGTAATTTTATGTTATTATTATTATTATTATTTTTGTCGTCACTAGCTTTTATCTAAAGCCCCCAGAGAGAAAGGCCATGATACCTTGTATACAAGGGTATAAGAGTATACAAGGGAACAAGGAGGGCTGAAGGGGACAGGGTGGGCTGGTACAAGCCTCATTAGAAATACCATTGAGTCTGTGAGTAAAACATTATACGAAAAGGAGATATGGTTTTAGGGTGGTGCAATTACTTTTGCACCAGCCTAATAGAATTACAAGTCATTATCAATGGAGACATTGTGAAACCTTTTTTTTTTTTCCCCAAAAGAAGTATCAGGTATGATAATTACATGTCTGCCCAACTTTCGTTATAGACTAACATAACTTAATTATATTTAAAGTACAATTTAGGAGAGTTGCTGAAAAATTAATCTTTAGTATTGAGATGCCTTGATTCTACCCTCAATAGCTATAATGGATTATATGTCTGAGTAGATTAATAAAAATCTTTTGAGCATTTTTCTTGACCGTTAAACTTCTTCACTGAAGATTAGCTTTTTGAGCATCCATTTTAATTTCTCAGTCTATAAGGATCTGTTTATCACAACTGTATTGTTTTCCCTGGCCTCATTAGATTATATTTTCATATCATGTAGAAAAATAGGTGTATTTGTTCTCCCTTGAAGTCCTTTGTTTCCCAAAGGAAATGGTTGCAATACAGATGTGTCACCTCTTCCACAGCAGATGTGTCACCTCTTCCACAGGTAAAGTGGAATGGAGAAGTAGCCAGTTAAATAGTGCATGCTCAATTTGGAACATTTAGAGCATACAGGAAAGTTATTATTTGGTAAATATTTTTTAAGCACTTACTATGTTTCACGCATTATACTAGTTGTAGAGGATATAATTGAATACAACTACGCATAGCCCTTGACTTTATGGAACTAGTCTAGTATAAAAATTTAAGATTGCCTGGCATGGTGGCTCACGCCAGTAATCCCAGCACTTTGAGAGGCCAAGGCAGGATTGCTTGAGGCCAGAAGTTTAAGATTAGCTTGGTCAACATAATGAGACTCCATCTTGAAAATAAATAGACAGACAGGCAGGCAGACAGACAGACAGACAGATAGATAGATATAAGTAGTTAGACAACACAAAGCAGTTTCACTCATCTTGTGGCAAGGAGTTATGTATTTCTAATCAAATTTGGCAACTCAAGCATTTTCAACAAAATCTACATGTTTTTTCAGAATAAAGTGACCAACACAGAATGTTACCTGTAAAAATCAGAGCAATAGTTGCTATCTAAAATAATTTTGAAAATTAAGTGGTACTGAAAGGCTTATATAGCAAAAATATGGCCTCCTGTCATTGTACTTTCCTACTTCCCAGACTCACCATTTTCAACATTTTTTAGTAGTTTATTTTGCCGTTTTATAGCTTAGTACCTGACATTTTATTTATTCAACAGACATTTCTTAAGTATCTAATACATGCCATTCCTTGTTTGAAGGGATGCTAAGGATACAGTGGTGAACAAGGCATTGTGGGGTTGTATAGAGGGTATTCATTCCTAACCTTGAACCAAATATTTCTTTCTGTTGGATAATGCATTAAAAATTGCAAACAGTTTACAAACTTTTGGAACAATGGTGGCCTTGATCATAAAGTAGGGACTGCTTCTACCGTATACATGCTAGGTGGTGTATTTGTGACATCTGGCTAAAGTTTCTACATGGAAATTGGCTGACTTTAGTTTTGAGGCTTCTGGGAACCAGTCAGGCAAAATAGTGAAACTGTATATCCTGTTTCCAAGAGTTGTCTTTTAAGGTTATCTGCTTCATTCATTTGGCCTGACTTGCTAGGCAAATACCTAGGGTAAATATGATTTGATTAACTAACAACAACAGCAACAACAACAACTTTATTTTTTAGAGCAGTTTGAGGTTCACAGCAAAATTGAGCAGAATGTACAGAGATTTTCCCTATACCCCCTAACCCTACACACTTGCGGCCTCCCCTACTATCAACATCCCCCACCAGAGTGGTTTGTTACAATTAATGAACCTACATTGACACATCATTATCACTCAAGGTCCATAGTTTACGTTAGAGTCCATTCTTGGTGTTGTGTATGGGTTTGGTTGATTTTATAATGACATTTATCCACCATTATAGTGCCATACGTAGTAATTTTGCTACCCTAAAAATCCAGTGTGCTCCACCTGTTCCTCCTTCCCTCCTACCTCATCCCTGGCAACCACTGAACTTTTTAACATCCCCATAGTTTTGCCTTTTCCAGAATGTCATATCATTAGAATCACACAGTATGCAGCCTTTTCAAATGGGCTTCTTTCCCTTGGTAATAGGCATTTAAGTTTCATCCTCATCTTTTCATGGCTTGATAGCTCATTTCTTTCCCTCCCTCTTTTCTTCCCTCTCTTCCTTCCTTCCTCTTCTTCCTCTTCTTTCCTGTTTCTTCTTTCTTCTTCCTTTTTTAAGAGACAAAGTGTCTCACTCTGTTGCCCAGGCTGGAGTGCAATGGCCCAATCATAGCTCATTGCAGCCTCGAATTCCTGGGCTCAAGTGATCCTCCTGCCTTAGCCTCCTGAGTAGCTGGGATCACAGGCTCCAGTCATTTTAGTGCTGAATAATATTTTATTATCTGGATGTACCACCTATTCATTCACCTACTGAAGAATATCTTGGTTGCTTCTAAGTTTTGGCAGTTATGAGTGAAGTTACTATAAACATTGTATACAAGTTTTATGTGGATGTATGTTGTCATCTCCCTTGGGCAAATACCAAGGAGTGCCATTGTTGGATCATATGGTAAACGTATCTTTAGTTTTGTACAGAATTCTAGGTTGGTATTTTTTTCTCTCTCAGTCCTTTATTTTATTTGGAGACAGCCCCACTATGTTGCCCAGGCTGCTGTACAGTGGTGCCATCTGGGCTCACTGAAACCTCCGCCTCCCAGGTTCAAGCAATTCTTGTGCCTTGGCCTCCCAAGTAGCTGGGATTACAGGAGTGTGCCACCATGGCCGCTAATTTTTGTATTTTTAGTAGAGACAGGGTTTTGCCATGTTGCCCAGGCTGGTCTCAAACTCCTGACCTTAAGTGATTCACCCACCTCAACCTCCCAAAATCCTGGGATTACAGGCCTGAGCTACCGTGCCTGATCTCTCTCAGTACTTTAAAGAAATATTTCATTCCACTCTTCTTTTTTTTTTCTTTTTGAGATGGAGTCTCACTCTGTCGCCTGGGCTGGAGTGCAGTGGCGCGATGTCAGCTCACTGCCACCTCTGCCTCCTGGATTCAAGTGATTCTCCTGCCTAAGCCTTCCAAATAGCTGAGATTACAGGCGCCCGCCACCATGCCCAGCTAATTTTTTGCATTTTTAGTAGAGACGGGGTTCCACCATGTTGGCCAGGCTGGTCTTGAACTCCTGACCTCGTGATTCGCCCATCTTGGCCTCCCAAATTGCTGGGATTACAGGTGTGAGCTACCACACCTGGCCCACTCTTCTTGCTTACGTAGTTTCTGAGGAGATGTCAGATGTAATTTTTATTTTTGCTCTTCTGTAGGCAAGTTGAGTTTTTCCCCCTCTAGCTTCTCTCAGGATTTTTTTCTTTATCTTTGATTTTCAGTAGTTTGAAAATTATATGCCTAGCTGTCAGGGTTTTTTGCTTGTTTGTTTTTGTTTTCTCAGGTGTGACTCCAGAAAGGATCTAAAGAGGAGCTTTACAATCTCTTCTCTGGGGTTTATGGAGACTTCCTTTACCCTTCTGTGTTAGCCCCTTAAAGCACTGCGTCAACCTTAAAAGGGCGCAGGAAAGGGTGTCTGTGCCATTTTTATGCCATTTATCCTGCTTGGTGTTTTCTGAGCTTTCTTCCTCTGTGGTTTGATGTCTCACATTAATTTGTAGAAATTCTCTGTCATTGTTTCAAATTTTTCTTCAATTCTTTTCTCTGTTTCTTCTTCTGGTGTTCCCATTATGCTTTTGTAGTTGTCGTACAGTTATTGGATATTTTGTTCCAGGCTTTTTTTTTCTAGTCTTTTTTTTCCTTTGCTTCTCGGTTTTGTAGGTGTCTGCTGAGATACTCTCAAGTGCAGATATTCTTTTCTCAGCTTTGTCTAGTTTATTAATAAGCCCATTAAAGGCATTCTTCATTTCTGTTACAGTCTTTTTGATCAGTAGCATTTCTTTTTGATTCTTTCTTAAAGTTTCTGTCTTTCTGCTTACATTGCCCATCTGTTCTTGCATGGTTTCTACTTTGTCCATTAGAGTTCTTAGGATATTTATCATAATTATTTCAAATTTCTGGTTTAACAATTCCAATATCCCTGCAACATCCAAGTCTACTCTGTCTCTTGCAGCTGTGTTTTTTCCTATTTAATATGTCTTATAATTTTTTCTTGATAGCCAGACATGATGCATTAGGTAACAGGAACTGCTGTGAGTGGACCTTTAGTAATGTGGAGGTAAGGTGTGCGTGGAGGGGAAACATTTTCAGTCTGTTAGTGAACTTTTGTCAACTTCACATGTGCTTCTCAAGTCCATCCTGTAAGTGGGACAGTAGGGCTAGAGAGGACTGAAGTTGGGTATATATTAAATACTTTCTCCTACAAAGAAGCCTAGAGGGGACGCATTAGGGGATTTTTTTCCCCCAGTATTCACTGCGATGACCCTTATTGAGCTCCTGGAGGTAAAACTCACAAAACTGTGGTTCTCCCCCGCTGCCCATATTACTACGTGTCCCCGGAGTTTATATCTTTCAGACTTGTCTGCACTGAGCTTCCACCAATTTGTCAAATACAGATCAGGTTTCCCTACCACCCGTGCAGTTGAAAACCCACATATAACTTTTGACTCCTCCAGAGCTTAACTACTCATAGCCTGCTATTGACTGGAAGCCTTGCCAATAACATAAACAGTTGATTAATACATATTTTATATGTTTTCTGTATCATATATTGTATTCTTACAATAAAGAGAAAAGAAGATGTTATTAAGAAAATCATAAGGAAGATAAAATATATTTACTGTTCATTAAGTGGTTCCCGTGGGTGCTGGTTCCCATGGAGGTTGCCCCTTGTGAGTTTTTGCTCAGGGAAGTTTTGATTCTCTGTATTTGCCTGTTGGTCTCCTAATTTGGGAGTCATCAGTTTTCCCTGTGACCTCACTTCTCTTACAGATTTAAGAAGAGTTGTTGGTTTTTCAGTTTGTTACATGTTGTTAGAACACAGTGGTACTGCTAAGCTTCTTAACATGCTAGATCAGAAACCTGAAGTCTCACCTGATTTGGCTTTTTATATTTTTTCTTCTTTTTTTTTCTTCCATTGCTACCAAAAGCATTTTTCATCTGTGTCTGGGGTGACATTAGAGCAGAATGTGATTTCTAGGTAAACATTATTGGGCTCCCTAGCAGAAAAATTTTTGAAAGTAGTACATGAATTCTATATAATTAAAATTTTCTTTTCATCTTAATAGGTATAGGTAGTAGGCACGACCTATTTTTTTTGCTCAACAGACTAAAATAGTAATTTAATCACCTAATAGCCTTAGTTATATAGTTGAAAGAAGAGTTGAAAATCTGATTCATGGGTTGGAAATCACCTGTCACATATGAGTTTTAGGCACTGGTCACTTTGTTTTGAAACAGCTTTGGGTTTTTTTCCTTTTTCAACTCATAGTAGGCTTTAACAGCTTTTAGTTTTGTTTCTGTTTTTTTAACAACATGAGGTGTCAAATTTGGTTGTAGCTTCTTGGTACAAGATGGGTAAATTTGCTTTGTGTTGTGTAATTTTTATTTTAAATGCTACGTCGTTTATGAACACTAACTTTACACTTAGGAAAATGAGAACTGCATGTCTGCAACAAATAGCTATCTGTAGTATTAAATTGTTAAAATGTAGACTTTGGAATGGAGCTGGGATCTCTTAATATGTACTTGTAACATAGAGTAAATAAGTATTTTGTCCCTTGTAGGGTCAAACAGTACAGTGCCTGGGCAGAATTAGAGATGTAGGCTTTTTTTTTCCCCCTGGCTTAGAGAACCGTTTGATCAGCTAATATGGCATTAAGTCCTTAGGGCTGCCCAGGCACAACATTAACTGCTAGAAAAGCAGCTATTAAAGGAAAATTTAAAAGAGTATTAGTGAAGGTTAAATACTGACCATAGACATCTGGCAAAATTGATGTTTTTTTCCCCTCCACCATTGTTTATAGTTTATTGTTATTATCAGAGAATTAATGTTTATTTTCAGAATCTATTACCATAAGAAATCCATTTGAGGACTTTGTATGTGCCAGGAATTCTACTAAATAATGATATAATGCTGAACAGAATTAGATAGGATCCTCACTTCGTTAAGCTTACAGTCTAGTGGTATAGATCAACATTAATCAAAGAATAACACAAACAGAAAGCAGAGCAGTGGTTCATGGGATTGACTGTAGAGAAGCATGAGGGAAGTTCCCAGGTGATGGAAAATACTTTATTTCTTAATCGTGGTGGTTACATGTGTGCATATGTTTATGAAAATATATTGTACATTTAAAATGGATACATTTTATCACATGTAAATTATGACTCAATAAAATTAATTAAAAAGAATAACTCAGGTAAGGTGGTGTGTGCACCTGTAGTCCCAGCTATTCCTGAGGCAGGAAGATCACTTGAGCCCAGGAGTTTGAGTTCAGCATGGGCAACATGAGACCTGTGAGACTTTGTCTCTAAAAAAATTTAAATAAATAACTAAGATAAATGTAAAATTACAGCTGTAGTAAGTTCCACAAAGGAGAGTTACATGGGCTATGACGATGTAAGATAGCAAGAACTGACATTGGCAGGGAGGAAATGATGACGAGTAGAAGTAAATAAGTGAAGTGTGGGGATTGATGTTAAGGGGACAGTATAAAAGAAATAACAGCATGGGCCGAGGCCCTAAAATTGGAAAGTCCTTGGCAAATTAAAGGAGTTTAAAAAAGGCCATTGTGTGCAAAGCAGAAAATAGGTACTACAAGGTAAAAGATGGAGCTAAGCGGTAGGTAAGGCTAAACCTTGTCAGCCACTGTTAAATATTGAATTGTATCCTAAGCACAACTCAGTGGAAAGCAGTTAAAGTTCTTTAATTGGGGGAGGCAATGAAGGGGTAATAAAATTGGTTATAGAAATACTGCTCTGGCTATAGTGTTGAGAATGAATTGGAGTAGCCAGAGTAGATTCAAGAAGACTTTAGTAAGATTATTCCAACAGGCCAGGACCTGTTACAGGGTGGTGGCAATGGAGAGAGATGGACAGAATGGAGAGTGTATTTAGGAGGTAAAAATGACAGAACTTGGTGATGCACTGAATGTGGAATGGGTAAGGTGTCTAGGCGGACTGCTAGGTTTATGGTTTGCATATTAGGGTGGATGATAGCGGTTTCATTTACTGAGACAGGGAGCCCTGGCAGAGTACCCAGCTTTTAGAGTGGATGGGGGAAGGGTAGAGTGCATCTGGTGTTGGGCATTTTGAAGTGATTTACATAAAACAAACTGAAGGTATCTTTAACACTGAGTCCAGCAGGTTAGCATATTTATTCAGCAAGCACTGCGCCTTTTTTTTGTTGTTTTTGGGGTCTTCAACTCCTGGCCTCGGATTTCCCCTCCTTCCCCCGCCTCTCCCAGCCTCCGCCTCCTAAAGTGCTGGGATTTCAGCAGTGAGCCTCCGTGCCTGGCCAGCATCGCGCTGTTTGTGCAGTGTGCCCTGTGCTAGGTCTTGCAGTGGGTACCAGTAGAGCCATAAAAGTACAAAAGATAATTGGACGTTTAGTAGAGTCCTGAAAGGGGGAGGGATAGGAACATACCTAACCATAAGAAAAACCAGCAAGGGCGGAAAAAGAGCTCGTCCTCCAGATCAATAAGTTAATCACTTATGTCTGTGATACCCTGCATTTTGGGTGATTTTCTGTCGAGGTCCTCTTAAGTCCAGACTTTTGATATAATTTGGTTTGCGCCATTTGGATTCCTGAAGCATCTTTACAAGCCACCTACATTCCTTATGGAGCTGTGGCACAACAGCAAGCCCACGATGTCTCACTGGATTAATAAAAATATAGGCGCTCACGCTTTTGTTTACTGATATGGTATCTCCTCCTCCCGTCACTCCATCAACCCCCACGCGACATAACTTTCCGGAAGTAAGCAAAATCCGTTATCAAGATGAAACTCCGGGGCCCAGGCTCCACAGCTGCCATAAACTAGATGGCACGTTAGAAGCCGGTGGGTGTAGGTGAGGCACGCTGGCGCCCGCGGGCCCTTCTCCAGTCGCTACCCAGTGGGAATCCGCGGTCCAGCCCCGAAACCAGGCTGAGCTTTCCAGAGCGCAACCTCCCTTTCCCCCAGCAGCGCCGGCGCCGCAGAAGCCGCGTGTCCCCAGGCGCACTCCCCCAAGGTGAGCCTCCGCACCCCGCGGAGGCGGCTGGGTCGCGGGCCTGGGCGGGGCCGTCCGGACACTCTCGCCGCTGCGCACCTCTCCCGCGAGCTGCTGGCTTCCTCGACCTCTCCACCCAAAACTGGCCCAACCGCCAATCGTCGGCCTCTCACCTCCTACAGCAGGTGACCCATGGCCAATCGCCAGGGGTCTCTTTGCCAGGAGCCGCCAGGGCCAGCCAATCGGGGCGGCCCCTCCGCCAGGGAGGGGACGGGGAAGGGGTGGGGGTGAAGGGGGTGTCCCGGGGGACGGGCTGAACCTCAGTCAGGACCGCCTGCGCCGCAGTCCGGGGAGCCGGTCGAGGGGAGAAGAAAAAGGGGTGCTCGGGAGCAGCCCCCGTCTCCCTCCCCTGGAGGCACAGAGGGCGGGGGCCTTGGCGAATGGCTTTCTTGCTGGCCACTTGCGGAGTGAGTAGACCCCGAGGGTCTGAGAGAGGGGCCGGCCCCTACCCCTGAGTCCCCGGGGTCCCGGCCGCGAGGCCGGGGCGCGAATGTCGTGCTCACCCTGCCTCCTCCCCGCCGCCCCCTGGGGTGAGTAGGACGACGTGGCTGCCCGGGCCCCTCTTCCTCGGGAGTTCTCCTCACTTCCTCAGCCTAGATGGGGTGGAGGCTGAGGTCAGGGCCTCCAGTTCCACCGAGAGGGCATTCGTCCCCAAATCAGGCTTCGGAGGAGGTCTCTTTTTTTGTATTCATTTTTGTGGAACTCTATTTTCCTTTTGAAAGCTGTCTCAGAATATGATTTTAAGCAGAAAAGTTAAGCTTTCTCTTATGTGAAAGCTTAATTTTGACCAGTTGCCCATTAATAGAATCTCCGGTTGCAGGCCAAGTGTTTTTTGGTGGTGGTTTATTTTTGGCACTGTGTTCATGCCTGGCCCTGTATTTTATGTGTATAAAGTAATTACGGATGCTATTGTTTTTGAGTATGTGTGTCGGGAAGGAGGTGATTTTACGCTTTTTGGGTAGCTTGTGCAAAAATACTGAAAACTTTGGTATAGTTTTATGGGGTTCTTAGCCCAGCCGAGTTATGGAAAGTTGAGTATAATTAATGGACTAGGAAGCATATTTGAGTAATGCACTTTTTGCTGACATTCATACTGTATTATCAGTATTTGTTATGAAAGATTGAGAGATGTATTGAACAAGAAAACTAGTTTTGCTAATTTGAAGTAATACTTTGTTTTGCTTTTTGATTAAACTGTTTACTTTTAGCTGTATTAAGGAAGTTAAAAAAAAACAAGTAATTCCTAGTTTCTCAGTGGAGAAGCTGGAAGCATCTTAGAATAGTAGTAGCAGTTTTAAGTTTTTACAGTGAACTTTAAAACTGGAAATTCTCACGCAGTTAATTATGAATAATCTCTCTTGAACACTGCCTGTATTGAACTAAGTAGGTGATGAAGCCCTTTAATGAATACTGTTAGCATCTGTCATTTATTTGTACTTTAAATATATTGTTTTACTCCCTCCACCCCCCCCCTTTTTTTTTTTTTTTTTTTTGGTGCGGCCCGACAAGAGACAACCTAAATAAAAATACCGTATTACCTTTTCTAGTTCAGGGAAGGTGTATGATTAAAAGTCAGATTTGGGCCAGGCGTGGTGGCTCAGACCTGCAATCCCAACACTTTGGGAGGCTGAGGCAGGAGAATTGCTTGAGTCCAGGAGCTGGAGACCAGCCTGGGCAACAAAGCCAGAACCCTCCCCCTGCCCCTGTCCCAATAAAAATTTAAAAGTGAGCTGAGCATGGTGATGATGTGCACCTGTGGTCCCACCTGCTTGGGATGCTGAGGCGGAAGGATCTCTTCAGCCCAGGAGTTTGAGGTTGCGGAGAGCTATGATTGCACCGCTGCACTCTAGCCTGGATGACAGAGAGCAAGACTCTGTCTCAGAGCAAAACAAAACAAAACAAAAAGGCGGGCGCAGTTTCTCACGCCTGTAATTACAGTGCTGCCTGTAATCTCAACACTTTGGGAGGCCGAGGTGGGCGGATCTCTTGAGGTCAGAGGTTCGAGACCAGCCTGGCCAACATGGTGAAACCCCGTCTCTACTAAAAACACAAAAATTAGCTGGGCGTGGTGGCGGGCGCCTATAGTCCCAGCTACTCGGGAGGCTGAGGCAGGAGAATCGCATAAACCCGGGAGGGGGAGCCTGACAGTGAGCCGAGATTGTGCCACTGCACTCCCGCCGGCGACAGAGCAAGAGTCTGTCTCCAAAAAAAAAAAAAAAAAATCTCTCAAAGAAAAAAACAGATTTGTAGTCTGATTTGAGAGCTTAAATGAGAAACAAGAAAGACAACAGACAAGTTTCATCTGTTTCCAAAGTGTCCTGAGTTTGGCTTTGACAGAGATGACGATGTATTTGGAAGTGCCCTTCAGTAAATACGAGGCTGCAAAGGCTGTCTACTGGTCACGTTCATTTTGGTATTTCTAAAGTTCTATGATATTTTTAATGTGAAATTTTTCAAATGCTTTTTCATGTGAAAAGATTATTATATTTTGTACGCTCAGCCATCCCCACTTCAATCTCTGTTGATATTAAGATTAGCAGGGAATTTAACTGTAAGTTTGGTTCAGCCAGGAAAGAGCATTATTTTGATAGCACCGTGTTCTGCTGGTTGGAAAGTCAGGCACTCACATGGTTTGCACGCTATTGATTAAGAAAGGGGACAATGACAAGAAAATCTGATAATCAGGCTTTTGTTCAGAGAAGCAAATTCTAGGATGTCCCCTGGGGTATGTTGAGTTCTATCTATAGCTAAACTTTATACTGTAGAGTGAAAACAGATATTTATGATGATTCTTATATAGAAAAAAGACTTTTTATGATTACTGTAGTATACTTAGAAAATTATATTTAGGAAGCTTTTCAGTAAAGGTTTAAACAAAGATTGTTATGCTTGAAAGAATAGTTCTTATGCTGACAATGTAATTAAGCCAAGTATTCCTCCTTGAATATTTTAATGAAGTTCTACCACACACAGGCATTTAAAGCTACTTTCCATCTTCCTTATTTTCCATCTCCAGTCACCAGGTCCTGTTATGTTTGTCTTAGTAATATTTTTCAGATTCGTCACTTTTTTCTAGATGATAATGCTTTAATTCAGGCCCTCATGGTCTCTCACCTAGACTTTTGCAAGGCTTTCTGACTAGTCTGTCACTGGACTCCTCTTACCCATCCTTTTTATCCAAAAACAAATTTGGAATGGGTCGCCGCTCTTATAGTTAAGAATGTGTTTTGGCTCCTCCTTGCCAGAGTCCAGCTGCCCAGCGTGTCCTGGAGGCCCTTCATATTCTGGTCCTGATTTATCTCTGAGTCCAGACTCAGCTCCAGGTGCTTTACCCACGGCCTCCGCTGTGAACTGTTTCTCATTGAGAACATCCCATCGCCTCTCACAGTTATTGGTCTTTTCACAGCCTTTCCTTCTTGCTTAGATTACCCCACTGTATCTCAAGGGGTAAGCCTCCAGTTCTTCCTTAGCATACAGCTCCTGTGTTAACCTTTTCTATGGTGCCTTCCTTCAGGCGGGGTGAGTTTGTTACTCTTGTGTGTGCTACTACAGCACTTTGCTCATCTCTCCATATCACAGCCTTCACTAAGTTGTATTGTAAATTTTTAAACATATCTGATACTTGGCGTTAGACCCTGATTTCCTAGAGATCTGGGATTCTTACTCATCTTTGTATCCCCAGGGACTTTGTCCCTAGTTTAGTGCATGGCACATAGTAGGTGTTCAATAAGTGCTTAAGTGATCAAAATATGTGACGATAATAGCTTAAGTGTGTAAACCTTTGACTCAGTTTTACTGGAGTTAGGTTTTTCCCTGCAAGTTAAAAATGCTTCCTAGGTCACCAAGCTCCCTGGTTGCTACCAGACACGAGAAACAGGAGATTGGAAAAATGTTTAGAAACTGTGTTAAAAATGGTGAGCAGGGCCGGGTGCGGTGGCTCACGCTGTCATCCTAGCACTTTGCGAGGCCCAGGCCGGCAGATCACCTGAGGTCAGGAGTTGGAGAGCAGCCTGGCCAACATGGTAAAACCTCATCTCTAATAAACATACAAAAATTAGCTGGGCGTGGTGGTGGGCATCTGTAAGCCCAGCCACTCGGGGGGCTGAGGCAGGAGAATTGCTTGAACCCGGGAGGAGGAGATTGCAGTGAGCCGAGGTCACCATTGCACCCCAGCCTGGGTGACAGAGCAAGACTCTGTCTCAAAAAAAAAAAAAAGTGGGCAGACTCCCCACCTTCCCCTACCCAATCTATAGGACCTCTAACATGATTAAAATAATGCTAATAGTACGAGTACTAATTGGTTCTGGAGTACTGTTAGTATCATAGGAAATAGCATGTAGGCTAGCTAGAATGTCAGGGAAACTGCTTTAAAGGGGTGAAATTTGAGCTCATTCCAGATGATTAGCTAATGCTTAATTATATTTGCTATTAATATTATCTCTATTGTCCTTAAAGACATCCTTTGAAGATGATGATAGTACCTGGCTGTAATAGACATTAAATAAATATATGTATCATGAATGAATGGTTTGGTTGTTCTGTATGTGTGTGTGTACATGTGCACACGCAGGAGAGAGAGAAGAGAACTGTAGTTCCTCCCATATTGGAGTTCATTTATTTCTGGAGGCACCTTTAGGAACTTGGCTTCTTTGCTCTATTGACTGAACAACTCATTTTTTCCATAATGTGCCCCTTCAATTAAGTTATTCTGCTTACTCCATTGTTTCTTTGCATTCTCTGCATTCCAGAGCATGTTTTAAAATCTGGTTGTGTTAGTCTTTCTCACTCAGTTTCAAGGTTACACTAAATGACAGAGTTTGCTTGTGTTTTGACATATTTTGTCATACCTTGGAGGACTTGGCTGCAGCTGGAACCTATAAATTCTTATTGTGTTTATTTAAATGAAATTAATTTTTATTAAGGTGACTACATGGGCCCCAGGTTTTCCAATATGGTTGGGAATTTATCCTCCTGGTGAACCTAGTTGTTTACCTGGAAGTATTGGCATCACAGAATCCTAGAGCTGGAGAGAATTTTCAAGTTCTAATTCCATTTCTACCTTTTTAAAAATTTTTATTATTGTGGAGAAATCAGTCTCAAAGCAGCCAAACGATTTGCCCATGGCCGCATAGCTAGAGAGTAGAATGACTAGGGCCAGAGCCTAGATGACTCTTGCTCTTTTATTTTCTCCAGAGAGAATCAGGGTGCTGCCCTGGCAGTCTCCACCCCTTGGTCACCTTTCCCCTCAAACCCTAGTACTTATTACCATTTTTAGCCACTAATTTTGGTTTCCTTGAGATTCAGCATCCAGATCCAAAAAACATACATTCTTCTGTAAGAGAATATTGTTCCTCAGTTGGCCTCCTTGTGCTTCTCAGCTCCTCAGTCTGGGAGTATGCCTTTTCTGGTTATTCTCCATTTTCTTGCAGATTTGTTCTCTGGCCTTCTCTCTTCTGTGCTCTAGGAGGCTGACTTTTACAGCTTGCAGCATCTGGGATCCTTTATCCCTTGGCTTCTGGTTGGGGTTTAGCAAATGGGAAGCAGTGACAGAAAATGGAAGGGAAAAAAGGCCTTTGGAGTATTTATTCCTTCTGCTCCTTCCATGCCTTGAGGCAGTTCTGGCAGTGACTGTCTTACAGCCATCCACGTCCACTGAGTAGCTCCTCCTCTAGCCCGTGGGAACCTTGTTTGTTTCCTTGCCCCTTCAGGCTACTTGCAGCTCCTAATTCCTGAGTACCTCAGCATCTCTTGTTAGTTTTCTTAGCCCTACTCTCACTTCTACGGGTACTGTAGTCACTTGATTAAAGAAAAGTTCAAACATTGTATCTGATTATGCTGTTTCCTACCAGGGCCCACTGCTGTAATACTTTACCCCTCCCATTTCTGTCCAAATCCTACACTCTCAATTGCATCCTCTGTGAAAGCTTTCTCATCCTTGTAACTTTCTCCTTTGAATTTCTTAGTGCCTTTCTGATAACATTTTACCATGCTTGAATCAATTATTTGTAGACAGATATATATTCCCTCTAATAGAATGAAACTCTTTTAGATCTGTGTCTGCTTCATCTTGGCATCCCCAAAGC
This sequence comes from Hylobates moloch, assembly GCF_009828535.3. Classification (NCBI taxonomy): domain Eukaryota; kingdom Metazoa; phylum Chordata; class Mammalia; order Primates; family Hylobatidae; genus Hylobates; species Hylobates moloch. Next base: position 52,262,636 of record NW_026652283.1, read on the forward strand.
ATCCGGCACAGGGCCATAGTCATAAGAGATGCCCAGTGAATAAGTAATTATCGTAACACTGAATTCTAAGACCCAGCATAGTGTGTGTAAAAATGTGCTCAGGATAAGATTTGGTGTGAGAGAATGAGTTTTTAGAGAGACAAGAAGATTGTCATTGCCTCATCTTGTTTCTTGTTTTACTACCATTTATTTCAATGTCTTTTTCTCCTAGTCAGTTTCTCTTCTTAAAAACGTTTAGCCTTGGAAAAATTCAGCAGCCATACATCACAGTAACCAACTAATATAATAAATCCATTAAAATAACTCTGAGTTATTTATGATTTTTCCATGAATATTCTGATTTATAATCTGCAAGAACTTCTAGTTCCTTGATTACTTTTTGTGTTTAAATGTTAACAGGTGGGCACATTGCAGAATTCCTTAATTCATTTACAAAATTTTTATTGAGGACTTGCTACAAACCAAACACTAGCCTGGTGGAGATAGTAGAGAATAAAACGAAGTCCTGTCTTCATTGGCTTGTGTTTTATATCATCTTCATAGATTTCTGACAATTAAACGAAATCAGTAATTTTGTATGCACTTTTTAACAACTTTAGTGAAAACCAAATCTGTTTTTTTCTGATACTCATTGGCAGCTAAAATCAGATATATGAAGACAGCTTTGGCATATATAATTTCTAAGAGATAAATGTCAGAACAATTGTTGAGTCTATTCAAGTCAGGGTCGTTGTTTTATTTTGTTTGCCTGTGACTGATCATCTGTTAGTCATGACTAGCTATCACCTTGAGTGTTAATTTGTCAATTTGTTATATTCTGCTGTAGAGATTCAGTCTTGTTGGATTAATATATCAGGTTTTGTTTTTGAAAACATTTCATAATCAAATTTTCAACAAGTATTAGGCTGTAAGAATTTTGCAGTTATTTCAAAACCTGAACTAACGACTAAAATACTCAGTTTAAGGATTCACGTATTTAATGTTAATTTTTCCTAGTTATTTGTAGAACACATTTCCAGGAAGTTTACTCATTTTTGATGGATCCTTAACAGTAGACTCCAGATAGGCTTTCCAAAATGCTCTTAATCTGAGGTTGGGGAATGGAAGAATATTTTTCTTTCATCCTGTACTAGTAAACCTCTCAGAGTTTATTTAGATCCTGGAATGATTTACTCCATGACTTTTAAGAAAGATACTGCAAGTAGCCTAACCGACTAAAGCATCTCAGAGGAAAAGTGTTGGCACTACATAGTCCAACAGTGCTTTTGTTAGGTGGTGTGATGTAGTAGGTGTTTTCTCCTTTAAGAGATTGCTTTCTTGGATGTTGAGTCATGATCATGTTGTTGGCAGGAAGGATGTGGAAAAAAAAACTTTGCCATTTCGCTTGGTTATATTGGCCACTTTTCATTATTTTATTTATTCCAGTATAGTGATTATGAAGTTTTAACTGCTTTTTGCTAGTGTGTGCTTTACCTTTAAATGATATTATAAATTTGTTAGCCTACGTTTTTGCTTGGAAAGGTGTATCTGAGCAGCTTTAGCATTTGCCAGATTTACTCCTGGAAAACATTTTAGAATTTTATAGATAATTTTAAAAGAATAATGCTTATCACCTTGCATGCTAAAATGGTTATAAAATTTTCTAAAAATGTTCATAACCTGTAGTTTCCGAACATTTTTACCTAAAGCTTTTGAATGTAAATTATAAAATAAATGCGCATTTATTTTAAAAAATTAAACAACATGAATGTGTAAAATAAAAACTCAGAGTCCCTGTCTCAAATGCCCCCATTCCTCAGCCCCATTCCCTAGGGGTAACTGCAGGTGTTTTGTTTCTTTTGTTTCATGTGTTTTATTTCAGGGGTGTGTGTGTGTGTGTGTGTGTGTGTACATTTTTTAAAATGAAACTTCTTGTGCGTAAGTAAAATTACATAAAACTGCAACTTCAGTATTATTCATGTGTGTACTTATCTAGCATAAGGTAAGCACTCAGTTAATATTAACTGCATTGAATTCCAGTGTCTTTTATTTCTGTAGCTTGCTTTCTGCATTCAGAACCTGTAAACTCATTTCATTTTAGGTTTTGTAGTTTTTTTAAAAGGCAGTTTGCTGGATTCTGAATCATCTGAGGCAATTTTATATGCCTTTAATCACATTTGTGTCTTAAAAGTCCTAGCTACATCCCATATAGAGAGGGTGACCATATAATTTATTGCCTAAACTGGGATACTTCAGAGTGAAGGAGGCTGCTAATAATAACTTTGCTGAGACAACCAGGCATACACTGACTATCCCAGACAAACTAAAATATATGGTCATCCTATTTACAGACTTAAGTTTTTTGTTTGTTTTGGTTAGTTTAGTAACTTCTTATATGGGTTTGTTGAATAAATTGGGAGTGTCTGGGAAAGACAAGCTGTCAGTGATTTAAATAGAGGAAAATGGTACGAATTCCAAATCTTTATTGTTTAGTTGTGTAAGTAACCAAATCACTTTATGGAGTTAGTATTTGTGTTTTGTTCTATAAGTCAAAGGGTGTATTAGTATCAGATGAGGGTATCATGAAGAGTAAGGCATTGTACTAAGGGTTATTATTGAAGTTCTTGCATTTTAGCTGTACCTGATTCCTGTTTGTAAAGCAGCTCATTTCTGTCAGGACTATATGCGAGTAATTCAGATTTGTTTTGTGTTATTTATTTATTTATTTATTTATTTTTTTTTTTTTGAGACGGAGTTCACTCTTGTTGCCCAGGCTGGAGTGCAATGGCACTATCTTGGCTCACCGCAACCTCCGCCTCCCAGGTTCAAGCGCTTCTCCTGCCTCAGCCTCCCAAGTAGCTGGGATTACAGGCATGTACCACCATGCCTGGCTAATTTTGTATTTTTAGTAGAGACGGGGTTTCTCCATATTGGTCAGGCTGGTCTTGAACTCCCGACCTCAGGTGATCCGCCCACCTCGGCCTCCCAAAGTGCTGGGATTACAGGCGTGAGCCACCGCGCCCGGCTTGTGTTATTTATTTTTTAGCAGAAACTGAACATTACACATAAACCTTTCTTTGTAAATTTAAAGATAAACGCAATTCTGGTTTTTCAAAGCACTAACATGTTCAAAAATTAGATTCTTTTATGAAAAAAAACCTTTCTTTATATTGTTTGACTCTTTGTTACCAAGGTAATAATTAAGTACAGTTTACCTTTTGTGGTTCAGTCATAATACCCAGTGCTTTCCTGAACATCTCATATTGGAATATTTTTCCTGGTCTGTTTTCCATACTGTATTTTACCACTTGTTTTGTCTGTTACTCATTTCTTTTTTATTACCATTCTCTATTATCTTCTTGGGAGTTCATCAACTTATAGCTTGTTTTTAAAACGGATGTTAAATACAATTTAACTTATGCATATAGCCTTTACTTGATTGTAGATCTCTGAAAATTGCCTGTGGTTATTTTATTATCTAGTTCTTCATTCGTTTTGTTTTTGTCCATCAGTACTCATTGAGTGCCTTCTATACATAAGGGCCTGGAGATATAGTGGTGAATCCTGGTTATCTAAGGCTCCAAATTATGAAGGGGAAGTAGAACACCTACCACTGTGTTACTTTACACACATTACTCATTTAATCTCTCCAGTAACCTTGAATAGTTTATTATTATACTCGTGGATGAGAAAATGGAGGTGGAAAAAGTAATTTGGCTAGATCACCCAGGTAATTCATTAGAAAGTTGCAGATTCAGGATTTAAAACTAGATGAGTCCTTAAAGCTGTGCTCATTTCCACTATGTCAAGGGCCTTCAGGCAGTTTTTAGATTACATTTTAGTGCCCTTCTGTCATTAATTCCTTTTAAACATCATCGTGATTTAATAGAAAAGTATAATGGATTTGGTCAGAGGACTAGGTTGATATCCCAATTGAAAAAAAATTCAGCTGGATGATTTGAGTAAGCACTTATAAAACAGGTTTAAGGCCGGGCGCGGTGGCTCACGCTTGTAATCCTAGCACTTTGGGAGGCCGAGGCGGGCGGATCACGAGGTCAGGAGATCGAGACCACGGTAAAACCCCGTCTCTACTAAAAATACAAAAAAATTAGCCGGGCGTGGTGGCGGGCGCCTGTAGTCCCAGCTACTCGGAGAGGCTGAGGCAGGAGAATGGCGTGAACCCGGGGGGCGGAGCTTGCAGTGAGCCGAGATTGCGCCACTGCACTGCAGCCTGGGCGGCAGAGCGAGACTCCGTCTCAAAAAAAAAAAAAGGGTTTAATATCTGTCTACCTTACTGTATTATAATGCTCAAGTGAGAAAGCTTGTAAAATGTCTAGTAGAGTACCTAATACTGTGAAAAAAATTTAATATACGTTGTGCATCCATGGTGTTAGAGCTGCTTACTTAGCACTACAGAAAAAGACCTTACTTTTCAGGGCATTCTTGGGGCACCTAGCAGTTGGTAAGGTAGCTACAGATACCATGTTGACAATAAAGAACCTAATTTGAAGCCTTAGATTATCAAGACATTGGCTTAAATGGAAAATAACTTCTCTAAGGTATAGTGAAAGGAAAGGTTTAATACTAGGCTCAATTTTATGGATATTTTTTAATTGATAATCTTCACTCCAAATGAATTGATAGTTGACTATTCCTTAGGATTAAAAGAGGTGAAAATCTTAACCCCAGAACTTCCCTGTTCTTCTAAGTCCTGTTCTTCCCTTAGCAGAAATGGATAAACCACGGGGACAGTAGGGATTGTAAATGTTTCTGAATTTTCAGTTATCCAAGGAAATCACAGATTAGTGTGCCTCACATAAAATCATGGTATAATTAATATTTCTGGTCTCTTTAATATACTTTTTTTCATCGTCAAACCACTTTTGGTAGGGAGACAAGATGTCATTTCTCTAAAAACTTAATTTGCTAACTTAAATTTCTAAGAAAAGCCATTATGTTTGGCATAATCTTTTTTTTTTTAACTTGCCACTTGCTGCTCATGTACCTACTTTTCCTCTGTATAGTTACAGATTTTTCTCTTATTTTTCCTTTACTTGATTATTGATGTTAGACTCACAGCATGGTAACTTTCTATTCTCTCTTTTCCTTACTTTTATGGAAGATCAGTACCACACTTGCTTTTTTCCAGTCTTCTGGTATCTCTCCAGTTCTTGAATTTTCAAAAATAATTGTAAGTGATTGAATTGTAAGTATGCTCTATACTTCTTTCATTGGATGAAAGCTTATCTGTGATGCATGTCATCTCAAATTGCTAATTGTGAACATAAACTTTCCAATATTCTCACATTTTACTCAAAATTACATTCCTGCTAAGTTTTCATTAGTTTTATTATAGGGTATGTGTTTTACTAATTTAAAAAAAATGTCTACTTTTGTCCAGATTCATGCCATTTATTTTTCATTAGGAGGCTTGTTCTGTGTTTTTCCTTTGTTAAATTTTTAAGCTGTTGTTTAATTTACAGTTCTACTACTGATAACTTACTGTTTTTCTTGTTATTCTGACTTTTTCTGTGAGATAAAGAATAACTTACTTCTAATATATTTTCTTTTTCTCTTTTTACAACATATTTTTATTATATTTGATTTTGCCCTATAAGAAAGTACTGCATATAGGACACTTAATCCTTTAAGTTTTCACTGTGAAATAAAATTAGATATGAAAACAATTACTCATTTATGAATTTCTTTTTACAATGTTATTACTCAGACTTCCTGTTCTACCTTATTCTCGGTTCCTCAGGTCGCCCATAGGTTTCTTAATTTCCGGATTCTGGACTCAAGAACTTCACCTTTATCTCCACTGTTCATTACTCTTCCTCTGTCAGCAGGAATTACTTTAAAAGCTCCTACTCTGCCTCAGGAATTGACTCTTGTATTGTTTTACTAAGGAAGTGTCTCCAAAGCAACTATAATTTATATGTACTTCAGACAGTTTTAAGGACTTCTCTTGCAGTACTCTTTTTAATGGGGGTAAAACATTCAGTTATGTGTATGTGTAAAGTATAAATAGTGTTTAATGTCCCAACTGAAATCATTAAGAATTGATTTTGCTGACATTTGTTAGCTTTTAAGTTCCTTCTGAGAAAAGTAATGTTATTTAACTTAAGTATTAGAAAGGTAGTAGGAAGTACTGACATACAGTTTTGAGGCAGTTTGATATTCTTCTACAAGTCTAGATACATTATTTTAGAAATTCCCCTTAAATTGGTCCAGATGTATATGTTTCTCTTTCTATTAAACTGGATACATAGATCCTGGATGATACAGAAGTATGTGTTATTCTTCTTGATTTTATGTATCTACTTTAGGTTTTGCTTCTTTTCTTTCTCTCTTTCCCTCCCTCCCTTCCTTCCTTCCTTCCTTCCTTCCTTCCTTCCATTCTTCCTTCTCTCTCTCTCTCTCCCTTCCTTCTTTCCTTCCTTCCTCCTTTCCTCTTTCCTTTCCTTCCCTGTTTTCTTTCCTTCCTCTTCCCCTTGCCCTTCCCTTCCTTGTCTCCCCCCTCCCTCCCCCCACCTTTCTTTGTCTGTCTCTTTTTTTTTTCTTTTTTTTTTTTTTTTTTTTTTTGAGACAGGGTCTTACCCTGTGCCCAGGCTAGAGTAGCTTTATTAATAAAGTGTTTTTGAAAACCAGAGACTTTTTTTTTTTTTTAGCATATTCACCACAAAAGTGGTTTTTCTTTACATAGATTTGTGAATTTTATGGTTAGATTGAAGTTTAATTTCTATTGAGAGTCTTCTAATTTAATTTCTTGTTACATCACAGACCATTTTGTCTTTATTTCTCTATAATTGTTGTGTATAATTTAAACTTTAAATGAATTCATACAGGAATCATCTAATTAGAGCTGTGGCTCACATCAGTGTAATAAACCAAAGAGCAGCAACCTCTTTGGTCCTGAGTGCCAATAATGCGACATAATCCCTTCAGTTACTACTGAAGGACTTGGACAAAAGAGAAAAAAAGACAACATGGAGAAAAGGCTTGAGGGAGTAGAGAATAGGAGAAAGAGAACAGAAAGGCAAGAGAAATCTCGGGAGAGGAGATCGGGGGAAGACCGATGTTGTGGCATCAACAATTTCCAGTCACTGTAGCCAGTGCCATGTGCATTCATTTAACACTGAGCTGGCCCTGATGGGTCTAGTGATGAATGAATGGCATAGTTCCTGCCCTTGTGGAGTTTTAATCCTTCAGAGAAGTCACTCAAATATTCAATTATGATAAAATGTGATAAATGTTAGATAGAGCAAGTACAGAGTACTAGAATGTGTATCTACTTGACTTCCAGCTTACTTGTTCTCAACAGCTACTGTAAGAAGTATGAAGTCACACTCTGTCTGAAAGGATCTGCCCTATTCTCAGTTCTTTTCAAAGACAGATCACCCTCAATATGGTAAAGGACTATATATTCTTAGTCCTGTTTAAAACTCATCCAGGTGCATTGGCCCACACCTTGTAATCTCAGCACTTTTGGGGACCCTGAGGTGGGAGGATTGCTTGAGCTCAGGAGTTTTTATTTTATTGCGGAGACAGGGTCTTGCAGCATAGCAGGACCCTGTCTCCGCAAAAAAAGTAAAATAAAAAATTATCTGGGCTTGGTGGCACATGCCTATAGTCCCAGCTACTTGGGAGGCTGAGGTGGAAGGATTCCTTGAGCTCAGGAGGTTGAGGCTGCAGTGAGCCCTGATTGCACCACTGCACTCCAGCCTGGGTGACAGAGCAAGACCCTATCTTAAAAAATAAATAAAAATAAATCTCCACTAAAAAGGATTAATATGAATAAGTGTTGTGGCTTAATGTTCTAAATGTCAAATGGAAAGAGGAACAGTTAATACTTCAGGAGAATTTTTATGAAATATTCTACATTAGGAAGTAGTGGGTTTCTCATCTCATGAGATACTTAAGAAAAGACTAGATGACTTTCAAAGATGTTATGAAAAGAACTGTGAATGGGAGGTTGGATTAGGTGACTGCTGTAAGTCACAATATAAAGTCATACTTGTGCTTTCTTCTAGAGTATTAGTTTTACTAGATTTGAGAAAACACTTGTTAATTACTTGTTCATGTTATTGATGAATTTTACATGATATTTTATTGGTTGCAGATGGGGCAACTATATACATAAATTTTCCTTTTAAGTACGTGAAAAATGTGTGCATTACTATGCAAGAGTGATTGGGCCAGTTCTGGGACTGTCATTATAAATCTCCTGTTACACATTACCTAAAGAAAAATGGGTTGATGAGTATATCTTTGGCTTGGACCTTGTGAAGTGTAAAGTTTATTCTTGAGTTAAAAGAAGGTTGAAGAGGCCGGGCACGGTGGCTCACGCTTGTAATCCCAGCACTTTGGGAGGCCGAGGCGGGCGGATCACGAGGTCAGGAGATCGAGACCACGGTGAAACCCCCTGTCTCTACTAAAAAAATATAAAAAAATCAGCCGGGCGTGGTGGCGGGCGCCTGTAGTCCCAGCTACTCAGAGAGGCTGAGGCAGGAGAATGGCGTGAACCCGGGAGGCGGAGCTTGCAGTGAGCCGAGATCAAAAAAAAAAAAAAAAAAAAAAAAAGAAGGTTGAGGAAGACTAAAGGCAAGTCTAAGAAGAGAGTCAAGGTGAGGTTTATATGATTCTACGAACATCAAAAAGTTGTTTCTGAAGAATTGATTTAGATAAGGTTTAGATAGCAGTAATTTAAATCTGTTTCCATTCAGTCACTGAACAATTTTTAATCTAATCGGTAATTTGTTTAACAAGGATGTTTTAGTTAGATTTTTACAATGTTAATTCTAAATGGATTCAGAAGAATGAAAATACTTAAAGATCACTTTTCCCCTCTCATTTAGATGCTTTTTTAATTCATTTATGAATATGCCATTAACCTTTTAAAATATTTACTAAAAACAATGTATTTAGCTGATTTTAACTGGGTTTTGATAGTTTAATTATTGATAATCATGTTACATTGCTGTGTGAAACAAAATAAAACCAAAAAACAAGCCAAACAGTCCTGATTTTTCTGTGGCACAGTAACATGGAAATAAATTGCTCATTTCTTTCATAGTACAGTACTCTAATATCTATGAAATATGATGTATTTATCCATTTCTATATCTTTTGTCACCAAACTGTGTATTTTAAATGTCTCTAACAGGAACTTCTTTGGGTTATCTTTAAAAATGAAGATGTTTAAACACAGTTTTATAAATATGTCTGGATTTTGTATACATTGTTTATTAAGATTTTTTTTTTTCCAACTTTGTTTTTGTACATGTCATCTCTCATTGGGAAGGGGCTTTGTAATACTCATTGTCAAACAGTTTCTTGACATGTATGTAAAATAGACATATTTATCGCCTTTGAATTTGAAAAAGAAAACAAATTATGAGATAAGTTGATTTTTCCCATGGTCTTAATAGGACTTAGATTTTTAATAAAATTCGATTTTTTCTTTGGTTTTTTTTTTTTTGAATTTTTGAATTTTAGTTTGGGAAAAGCAACAAAAGTACTATAATAGTATAATTGATAGTGTCATTAGTTATTGCCTTTAGTAGAGGTAGTAGCTGCTGTACTAATAATAGGAGGAGGAGGATGCCCGTATTTGGCTGGTAAGAAAACCGAGGTTTGGACAGCCACAATATTGTTAGTGAATGCACCAGAATTAGAAACCAGATTTGCCAGCCCATTGCTGTTTCCATAATACCATACCATCTCAATTTGGTGTTTTGAGATAATGGTTGTGAAAGTGCTTTAATGATAAAGTATACAAAGATCAGGTGTTGCTGTAATATAAAATAAACTTTGGCTTCAGTTTACTAAAATGAGAATGTGAAAATAATCAGCGTGCTTTGGGCGAAGGCAGGGAGGAGATGACAAGTGAAAGTCAAGTGTGAGATGAGTATGTTGATCAAGTATGTTTTACCCATTTAGTGCAGAATTTTGTGGTTGGGTTGGGATTTTTACAGTAGCGGTTCCTAACCCTCAGTCCCCTGCTTAACAGTATGATGACTAGGCATGAAAATGTGGCACGGTGGTTGTCATATTGTCTCCAACTGTTTTGTGGTTTATACCCAGGATTGATGTATTTTTTAGTCAGAGAAGTTTAAGAACTCGAAAGTTTCTTTGGCTAAAGTTAAAACATGAGAATCCCATGCTCTTGGAGCTTAAAACTCTTTTAAGTATGCAAAAAGTAGGACATGCAAATGCTACACTTTTAGACCGAGAAGTAAGTAGGCCTTCTAAATAAATAAACATCTATACCACGTCTAAGTGTAATGTTCATGCCAAGGGTGAAAGTGAGTAGGAAACTTGATTAGAAGAGGTATTGTTACTTTACTTAGAGAGGGGCCACCTCTTAGAAGAGGAGAAAATTTAGAGGTTCTTTCTTTAGTAGGGGAGGAGGGAGGAAAACTTCAGAGATCATGGGGTGGGTTGAGGAATGGGAGAACTAAACAGTGAGAATATGAAGTCAACATTAAGGGAAGGGAGGAATGAACTGAATGAAAAAGGGGAAAATAGGAGGTAACCTACGTGGGTTTTGTTTATGTTCCTTTGTTAAATTACTGTTGTTCTGGTGGTGACTGGGAGCCAATTACAGGGTTTGGGGGAGATAAGAAAGTGATTCGGGAGAGAAGAGTAAATCCAATATGAGCAGCAGCATGTGTAACGGCTGAGAAGGGAAGCAGTGCTCCAAGTTAATGAGGAAGATTGATGTACCACTGTTTAAATAGACCTAACACTTAAATAGACCTATTATTTGTGTCAAAGTAGAACTGTATTTTAAAAAGTGAAATGTCTTCATGTATGAAGGAAGAAATATTTTTTGTACCATTGCTTGGGTTCTGGTAGATTTATTGCAAATTCTCTTTCTCTAGGGTTTGGATTCAGGATTTGTTCCTAGTGTCCAAGATTTTGATAAGAAACTTACAGAAGCTGATGCTTACCTACAAATCTTGATTGAACAATTAAAGGTATGGCATTAGTTTGTATATTAAATTTATATAAATAGAAAATGTTACTGAGCTTGATTTTTGAGTAAAAACAGTTACTTGATGTTAATTTACAGCCCTCATATGGTTCTTCAGCAGTTTTTACAGCAGACTTAAAAGATCTAGCTGACTTATTTAAAGGTCTTTATCTCTAATTATATTGGTAAATACCATATTTATATAATGCTTTTTTGGTCATTAAGAAAAAGGTAAATATGTAGGCATAATTAGAAAAAAATGAGGCAAGATTTGGTTCATATTCTGTTTAAAATTTCCATGAAACTGTGTTTCAGTGGCTCAATTTCTTTTTTTATTTGTTTGTTTGTTTTTCGAGACAGAGTCTCACTCTGTCACCCAGGCTGGAGTGCAGTGGCACGATCTCGGCTCACTGCAACCTCCGCCTCCCGGGTTCAAGCAATTGTTCTTCTGCCTCAGCCTCCTAAGTAGCTGGGATTACAGAGGTGCCTGCCACCACGCGTGGTTAATTTTTGTATTTTTAGTAGAGATGGGGTTTCACCATATTGGCCAGGCTGGTCTCGAACTCCTGACCTTGTGATCCACCCTCCTCGGCCTCCCAAAGTGCTGGGATTACAAGTATGAGTCACCGTGCCCTGCCTAGCAGCTCAATTTCTAACACTTTTTTAATTTGTGGGAGATGGAATATGGGGAGGTGATTTCTCTACCTCTTTTATCATTACTGAAATGAATTGTCTCCTTCAGTTCCTACTTAAAATTAATTAAAAGCAGAGGTGCTGGGAAAAGGACTGTTGATAAACTTAGAAAACAAAGCAGAAAAAAACTTCAAGTTTGAATTGATAGTTTAATTTCTTAAAAGTCATCTGTTTTCTTTTGCTTATAATTCTTCCAGAGTGATTGATCTTGACCAGTTGAAATGATTTCATACAATAGAATTTGACTTTGATTGAGTGCCTTGAAAAAAAATACATGTTGTCTTGAAAATAACATATAAATCATCCCTGGACGAAATGTGTTTAAGAACTAATGTTTGTTTTTCTGTGTTTAGTGAATGTACACCGTGTAGTAAAGTGGCTTGATACTATAACCATTTTTTAAAATCTTGTAGCTTTTTGATGACAAGCTTCAAAACTGCAAAGAAGATGAACAGAGAAAGGTAACTTCCATAACTATGATTTTGACATTAAAAATTTTAAATTCAGCCTTTTGGAGAACACTAAGTATCTTAGTGTGTTTTTACTTACTATAATAATATTATTGACCTAGTATAATATTACTGCCATATGGACCTCAAGGGCACTTTTCTGATAAATTTCTGTTATCGTTTCATAATTAAACAAAAGGATAATGTACAGAGTTGTGGAGTTTTTTTTTTGTTTTGTTTTGTTTTGAGACAGTCTTGCTCTGTGCCCAGGCTGGAGTGCAGTGGCACGATCTCAGCTCTCTGCAACCTCCACCTTCTGGGTTAAAACGATTCTCCTGTCTCAGCCTAAAGTAGCTGGGATTACAGGCATGTGCCACACCTGGCCAATTTTTGTATTTTTAGTAGAGACAGGGTTTCACCATGTTGGCCAGGCTGGTTTCGAACTCCTGACCTCAAGTGATCCACCCACCTCCACCTCCCAAAGTGCTGGGATTACAGGTGTGAGCCACCACACCCAGCCCAGAGTTTTAATATAATACCTTTTCTGTATCATATTCCTAGGAGTAAGTTATTTCCTTTTCATGTATCATATGTTGAAGGTAGAAAGTTGGTTACATATGGTCACTTCAGATACCAATAAACCAACCAGCAAGAATGTTCAGAATAAATAAAAAGCCATATATGAAGAAACAAATCGAATACTGCTTTAATTATGGTTCTGCTATTGTCCCCCCACTTGCATTTCTGACAGCTACTTTGTAGTTTGCATATTGTCTTTTTTCTAATTAACATTTTTCCTCTCCTTGGCTATTTTTTTTTTTTTTGCTTTTCTGTTGACTGTATAGCCTTGCATTTGGCTCTTTTATACCTGTTAATAGTAACTCATGTTATAACTCACCTTTCATTTTTAGTTTTGGGATTTAGTCCCATGTCAATTTAAAACAACTTAGGAAAGGTAAACGTGATTTTAAAATAAGTGAAATTCGTAGAAACGCCAAAACTTGTTTTCAGGTAAGGAATAAGAATTTTTTGTTGTTGTTGTTTTTTGTTTTGTTTTGAGATGGAGTCTTGCTCTGTCACCCAGGCTGGAGTGCAGTGGCGTGATCTCGGCTCACTGCAAGCTCTGCCTCCCAGGTTCACGCCATTCTCCTGCCTCAGCCTCCCAAGTAGCTGGGACTACAGGTGCCTGCCACCATGCCCAGCTAATTTTTTGTATTTTTAGTAGAGATGGGGTTTCACCATGTTAGCCAGGATGGTCTCAATCTCCTGACCTCATGATCCGCCCACCTCGGCCTCCCAAAGTGCTGGGATTACTGGCTCGAGCTACCGTGCCCAGCCGGGAATAAGAATGTTTTATATTATTCTTACAAACCTTAAATTGAATCACATGAATTTTATTAAAGAGAGCATATAATTCATAAAAGTCTGGAATTTTTATACAAATAAGTGATTTAGATAAAAAACAAAATATAACAAAAAGTACTCCCTTCCCAACTTGCTTGTACTCACTTAGAATGAGTACATTTTGGTAAAATTCTTTAAATGACTAGCCAGTAAAAAATAACTGTGCTTCTTTGTGCTTCTGATTATTTCTGTTTAAACTTATTATTTTTCACAGAAAATTGAAACTCTCAAAGAGACAACAAATGTAAGTTATATGTTTGATACACTCTGACTTTGCATTAGAAAATGTTTTAAAAAGTTATTTCTATTTTAAGCTGCCACTATTGATGACAGCAATTGAGATGTTAGTTTTTATGAATTTATGCAGGAGTGCTTAAGCATTGTATTATTTTTTAAAGGAATTTAAAATAATACCAATAGAATAAGCCCCTTAATTGAAATTGACTTCATGTACCATTTACCTGTTTCTGGTCTCGTCTGAAACCTTGGATAAAAGGTGTCTTCCACGCACAATGGATATGTTATTTCATATTTTTAAAAAATTAATTAATTTCTTTGATTCTTAAGGCAGGGTCTTACTATGTTGTCCAGGTCTCAACTCCTGGGCTCAAGCGATCCTCCTGCCTCAGCCTTCAAAAGTGGTGGGATTGGCCGGGCACGGTGGCTCACGCCTGTAATCCCAGCACTTTGGGAGGCTGAGGTGGGCAGATCACCTGAGGTTGGGAGTTCCAGAGCAGCCTGACCAACATGGAGAAACCCCATCTCTACTAAAAATACAAAATTATCCAGGCGTGGTGGCTTATGCGTGTAATCCTAGCTACTCTGGAGGCTGAGACAGGAGAATCACTTGAACCGGGGAGGCAGAGGTTGCGGTGAGTTGAGATCGTGCCGTTGCACTCTAGCCTGGGCAGCAAGAGCGAAACTGTGTCTCAAAAAACAAAAAAACATGATGGGATTATAGGCATGAGCCACTGCAGCTGGCTTCTTTCTTATTAAAATATATTGTAATTCAAGTTTTCTGATATAGTGGACTTCTGACATATAATGGGCTACTAATGAGATGTGTACCTTGCCCAAAATTTTAAAACAGGTAAAATAATAATTTGATTCACCAGTGTTTTGACTGGATCCTTTATTCTCCATACCTCCATCAAAGTCTTTTTATTTTTTTTTTAAGAAACAGGGTCTTGCTGTGTCATCCAGGTTGGAGTACAATGGTGCAGTCATAGCTCACTGCAACTTCGAACTCCTGGGCTCAGACAATCCTCCTGCTTCAGCCATTTGAGTAGCTAGGGCTATAGGCACACGCTACCACGCACAGCTAATTTTTATTTTAATTTTTTATAGAGATGGGATTTTGCTATGTTGCCTAGGCTGGTCTCCAAGCCTCAAGCGATCCTCCTTCCTTGGCCTACCAAAGCAGTGGGATTACAGGTGTGAATCACCATACCCAGCCTATCATTGTCTTAGGTAGATTTCTTAGGGTTGCTTGCTGTTGATGTAAGAATTCATAAGTTAATCAGATTCGTATGTCTTTCTGTTTGAAGTGTTGAAAAACTGTTTAGAGCCAGGCACGGTGGCATGTGCATGTAGTGCCAGCTACTCGGGAGGCTGAGACAGGGGAATCGCTTGAGCCCCTGAGTTTGAGGCTGTAGTGTGCTATAATCATGCCTGTGAATAGCCACTGCAATCCAGCCTGATCACATAGTGAGACCTTGTCTCTTAAAAAAAAAGAAAAAAATTAGATATTATTTAGTACAAATTAACAATTTGTGGCATTCGTTAAAATTCATAGAATTGCTAATGAATAACTTCATTTGGCATTATCAGCATACTAGAACCCACTAGATCCAAAGAGGATATTTCTTGTATAGTATAGACTTAAACTCTATACATTTGAACTGATTTTTATATTTTAAGCTTTAACATTATATATCCATTTATTTGAGCCAAGATCCTAAAATCAGTGTTTTGTTTTTATAGAGCATGGTAGAATCAATTAAACACTGCATTGTGTTGCTGCAGATTGCCAAAGTAAGTAAATTTTACTTTCAATTACCTTTGTGTATGGAGTTCAAAAATTATAATGGCGTTTTTCTTTAATAGCGAAAAAACTCGGATCTGAAACACAATACCTTTCTACATTAAACTGTATTGTAAGCTTATTCTATGGAACAACTATTGTGTTTGGATATTATCTTAGCTACTGTTTCTGGTAATGTCATTTCTGGTAGCTGGGAAGGAGGGGAGCATGTTTGAATACTCATCCCTTCCTTCCATTTTATCCATTATCACTGCTTGGAACAGGGACATATTTTACAAAACCTTCCACAAAAAAAAGTTTGTCTTAGAAAATAGAGAAGTAAGTTCTGACAGTTATTGTCCATGATGAAGAATATAATAGAGATATATTTTTAAAAATTTTATGAATTTTTTTCTGGTAGTGAACTACATTAGTGGATTTTAATTATTCTTTATTCATGAAACAAAATCTATTTTGAATTATTGTGGGTTAAAAATTTTGTATGTTGTCTCTTTTTCTGAAAAATTTTGGTGTATTCAACCTAAATATATATTTTATTGCCTGAGAGTTTCTGAAATAAGAATATTATTGTTTGAGAATAGGAATTTTTAAAACTATTTCTACCTCACTACACCCCTTTATTTCCAGCAAGTGGCTAGCAAGGGGTGGGTGACCAGCCAAGTTGAGAAATGTTGTTTGAATGAGTTTATAATTACTCATCTCTTTTACTTCTTCAGTTGCATATGTTTGTTTGCCAAATAATAGAGACTTTTAACCTACTGTTGTTAATGACACAATGGCATAGGACAATCCATTTGTGTTTGGATAGTAAGGATATTTAGCTTATAAATTAAATGGGGCAATGTCATTTTCTTTTGAGGCCAGATTTAAAATATATTTTTTATTTTTTGAGACAGTCTTGCTCTGTTGCCCAGTCTGGAGTGCAGTGGCACAATCTCAGCTCACTGCAGCCTCTGCCTCCTGGGTGCAACTGATTCTCGTGCCTCAGCCTCCTGAGTAGCTGAGGTTACAGGCATGCACCATCACGCCTGGCTAATTCTTATATTTTTAGTAGAGACGGGGGTTTCACCATGTTGCCCAGGCTGGTCTGAACTCTTGGCCTCCCAAAGTGCTGGGATTACAGGCGTGAGCTACCAAACCCAGCCCAATATATTATACTTAAAGTGTCAGAACTTAGGGCTTATGTTCTGTTTCTAGATGTTAGTGATATCTAGATTTCCTGTGTATGTGTCTAAACTTTTCATTTCCTGTTGTAGATCATAGTATATTCCAAAGCCAAGCAGAAGGAAAGATAGGATTGGAGGCACAAAAGAGATAAGGTTTTTATTTTAGTTTTTCTTGGCTCTGGAATTACATAGGTGAGTAGAAGCACCTACAGATAACCAAAAGCTTACCTACAGATAACCAGTAAACTACACCATGCCCTGTTTGAGTGACTAGGTATTTTAGGGAATCCATACTGCCTTCTCTTGAAGATTAAGGAAGCAGAGGAGCTGATACAGTGTTTAGGCCAGTTTGGGTGATCTCTGACAATCATTCAGGACTTTAGATAGTTGTACAGTAGGTCAGCCTAGCGTATTTCAGTAGCTCACTGTTTAGCCACTCATCGAGAACATTTTTAGTGTAATTTGTACTTGCTACCTGTCTGTGTTAGCCCAGCTTAATAAAACTACGTTTTAGGGTTCTTCACAATGGGTAACTTGGATCACGTAAATGAAATTTGGCCTTTTATTTATTCCAGAAGAAAGTTTTATTGTTGTTAAGCCTTCTTATGTACAAATACAATCCTCAATTATATTTGTACCATATAGGGACTCTGTATCTTTAAACTTAATTTAAATGTAAATGAGACCATGTCACTTGCCTGCTCAAATACCCCTGACGTTTTCCATCTCATTTGGAATGAAATAGAAACTACTTATGTTCACTGCCCTCTTACCTGTGTCCTACCCTTGCTTGGTCACACCATTCCAGTAACATTGGCTCATTTCTTTTTCTCAGGCAAGACAAGCTTCTTCCCCCCGCCGCCCCCCGGCTTTAGGGATTTTTACTTGCTCTTCCCTCCACGTGGAGGGCATTTACCACAGATTTCCACTAGGCTGACTCTCTCACTTTATTCAGATTTCTGCCACAAGGAACATCTTTGGAAAGACTTTTCCTGACTCCTGTATCTAAAATAGCCTATACTTCCCACTGGTTTCTTTTTCTTCATGGCCTTATATCACTAGTCAAGTTTACACGATATATTTGTTTGTTTATCTCTTTATTGGCTGTCTACCCTAGAGTACAATCTTGGTGAGGAATTTGCTTGTCTTACCACTTGTATTAGTCTGAATGGGCTGCCATAACAAAATACCATAGACTGGGTGGCTTAAAGAACAGAAGTTTATTTTCTCACCGTTCTGGAAGCCAGAAGTCCAAGATCAACATTCTGGCCTGTTCAGTTTCTGATGAGGGCTCTTCTCTTGGTCTGTAGATAGCCATGTCTTCACATAGTCTTTCCTTGGTGAGTATGTACAGAGAGAGGGAGCGTGCACATGTGAGATAGAAAGCTGTTTGGTTTCTCTTCTTACAAGGACACTAATCTTACTGAATCAGGGCCCCACCCTTATGATCACATTTAACCTTAGTTACTTCTATAGAGGTCTCATCTCCAAATATAGCCACCTTTGGGGTTAGGGCTTCAACACAGGAATTCGGGGAGGGACACAAACATTCAGTCCATAACCCCATTGTATCCTCAGTGCCTACAGTTGCTTACCATATAGTAGGTGCCTGATAAATAACTGAATTACTGAGTGATTTTTCTAATGCATTACTTTTAATGGTTGCATGGTTTAGTATTTTCACTATATGTATGATTTTTTTTACTTAGCCACCTCTCTGATGTGCTGTGATCACCATCCCTATAAACTAATCTATAGGTAAATTTAATCAGTTAATCTGTGATTAAGATAAAAGATTTTAAAATAATAACAACAGTCAACTTTGCATAGTCTTAAAGAGCATGGATTATGGCCCCATACTGAGTTGGAATCCAAGCCCCACCACTGAAGCAAGTTTATTTATCCTTTCTGTGCTTTGGTTTATATTCCATATACGAGAGGGATAATAGTAATGTCTGTCTTTTACTGATGCTGTGAGACTAAATGATTATTTGTGATGCTCTTGGTAGCTGGCATGTAATAAGCTCTAAATAAGTGTTTATTAAATTTAAAAAAATGGACGCAAATTTTAAAGTGACAGTAACACATCTGGTAAAAATTGGAGAACTTCCATTGAGTACTGATGGAAATATAAATTGTTATAGCCAATTTGGCAGACTGTTATTCACTGGCAGGTTAATAAAATATCAGAATCAACTACTTTGAGGGAGATAATGCCATTTGAGACCCCACAGTGATATGAGAAGATAGCTAATTTGATACCTTTCTTGTTTGGGGCTGATTAGTGTCAGCTTCTTAGAGGTAGCATGCTGTAAGTAAAAATTTTAATTTTAAGCTCCTTCCAGTTTTGATTCTTTCATTTGAATTCCCATTCCCAGTAGATTCTCTCCTGCCTAAATGATTAGTGTATTGGTTCCCAAACCTTACTGCACATTGGAGTCATTTGGAAATCAGTTCTGACTCCTGGCTCCCATCCCTGGACATTCTGTTATAATTCTGTTGTGTGGGGTATCACCTGGGTATTGGGATTATTTTAAACCCCTGGGTGGTTTTAATGTGCAACAAAGTTTTGAGACCACCTGGTTAGTGGAATTTTCAAGCGGGCTTTGTTATCTCAGAAGACATCCTTCCCTTTCCCCTTGGTGGAGACAGCTGCTGTTCTTCTCCTGGGAGACTGCAGTGGAGCTGGGGAGTAAGGGGAGAGAAGGGGAGTAGGGCAGGACAGAGTGGAGATAAGCTAGGAGGCCCCTGCAGGTGGAGACTTAACCAGTATCAGAGTCAGGTGATGTGACCACATACCACAACTCAGAATGCCTGTCAGAATGGCGTGTGCCAGGGGGTTGACTGTGATTTACTAGAACACTATTTTTGCATTGTTTAATTATCACTGAAATTGAGAGAAAGGCTATGTAGGCATGCTTTGGTTATGAGGTATAGTTGCTACAAACTTAACCTCTGGTTGATTTTCACCAGTTAAATCATGCAGTAAAACAGTATTTCAATACAATTAAAATCAGGCACTTTAAATGGTTATTTTTACAGGCAAAGATAGAGACTATTAACGTTTTTCAAGGTAGACACAGATCAATTTGATTTATGTAGTTTTTATAGTCTTGCATAAAATAGATGCAAATAAATACTGTTGATTACTTCGAATTTGGGGCTTTAATTTTGTCAGTTCCTTTTGAATATCCTAAGTCTAGACCAGTGCTATACAATAAAAATATGAGAGCTGTAAATGTAATTTAAAATTTTCTTATAACATTTTGAAAGGTAAAAAGAAACAAGTGAGATTAATTTTAATAATGTATGTTAGTAACCCAGTGTACCAAAAATATTATTTCAACATGTAGTCAGTATAAAAATTTACTAATGAGATAGTTCATATTCTCCCTCTCTCTTCTTTCTTTCTCTCTCATTTTTTAAGAGATAGTGTCTTGCTCTGTCACCCAGACTGGAGTGCAGTGTCACAATCATAAATAACTCACTGCAACCTCAAACTCCTGGGTTCAAGCGATCTTCCTGCCTCAGCCCCCTGAGTAGCTGGGACTACAGGTACTCACCACTGTGCCTGACTAGTTTTTAATTTTTTGTAGAGACAGGGTCTTGCTTTGTTGCCCAGACTGGTCTCAAACTCTTGGCTTCAAGTGATTCTCCATCCTCGGCCTTCCAAAATGCTGGCATGACTCTTTCTCTTTTTGCACCAAATCTTCAAAGTCATGGATGTTCTTTAAGCCACCTAGTCTATGGTATTTTGTTATGGCAGCCCAAGCAGATTAATACAAGTGGTAAGATGAGCAAAGTTCTCACCAAGATTGTACTCTAGGGTAGACGGCCAATAAAGAGATAAACAAATGGTTTATTTCAATGGTTTTTATTATATTTACAAAATTGTACAGCCATCACCATAATCTAATTTTAGCATACTTTTATCACCACAAAAGAAACCCTATACCTATTAAGCAATCATTTTCTATATAGATTTTCTATATAGATGGTCCCTGACTTAACAGTGGTTTTACTTAGGATTCTTCGACTTCATGATGGCAAAAAAGTAATATGCATTCAATAGAAACTGTACTTTGAATTTTGAGTTTTGGTTTTTTCCCAGGCTACTGATAATGCTGTATGATCTTCTCTCACTATACTGGGCAGTGGCAGCAAGCCACAGCTCCCAGTCCGCCATGCAATCACAAGGGTAGCCAGCTGAAACGGCACTGTGTACTGTGTTGCGAGATGGTTTTCGCCCAACTGCAGGTTAATGTAAGTGTTCTATAACACGTTTAAGGTAGGCTAGGATAAGCTATGCTGTTTGGTAGGTCAGATGAATTAAATGCATCTTTGACTTAAAATATTTTCAACTTAAGATGGGTTTATTGGGAGGTAAACTCCATTGTAAGTTGAGGAGCGTCAGTGCCTCCCTTTCTGTTCCAACAGCCTCCTACCCCCCACCCCATCCAGCCCTTGGCAACTATTAATCTGCTTTCTCTCTCTAGATTTGTCTATTCTTGACTCTTCATGTAAGTTGAATCTTACAATATGTGGTCTTTTGTGACTAGCTTCTTTCACTTAACATCATGTTTTCAAAGGTTCATCCATGTAGAGATCGCTTTTGCCTGGAATTTTGAACGTGACTGCAGTTCTACAGGATATTTCCATGATGAACTTAGTTAAATCCCTATATAGAAAAATAATTGCCGTGCTGTTGGTGTTGATTATTGTGTAGCCAGAGGCAGAATTATGTTTGGCTAAGAATGTACACATGGAATTAAAATCTTAGTGGAGGCAGATAAATCATGTTCTAACATTATTACTTACCTAGTAAATAAGCTTTCTTGTAGGAGAAATACACAAGGAGTTACTTAAATGTAAGAATGAAGTTAATATTTTTAACATTTTTCCTTAAGGACCAGAGTAATGCGGAGAAGCACGCAGATGGAATGATAGTAAGTTTAATCTAATCTTTTTGTTTCCCTTTACTTCTGCAGAGCATTATAACCAGTCATATCAGGAGAAGCCTGAATTACTACTCATTTTTCAGTGCCAACTACTCACTGCTTTTTGTTGTTGACTCTTGCAATTTCCTTTAAGCTCCCTTCTTTCAGCAATCATTTGCAGGGGAAATGACAATCTTAAAATTTTTCTAAGTGTGGGTTAAGATTGAATCACTTTGCATGTATTAACTTGAAGGGTTAATCATGGTATGAATACTCAGCTTTTACAATTAAAGAATGCATAACTCAGTGCCACATTTCTTGTCTAATTTCTTTTTTTCTCAGATGAAAGTGAGGGTGGGGGGAGTACAATATTGAAACACACCTTATTCTATTTGAATATATTTAATAGGTTCCTATTATTTTATCTTTTATTTTTAGTTTTTGTGTGTGTGTTAACTATCATTGTTAATGTGGTATGTACTGCATTTTTGTTGGAACAATTTACAACGTGAATTCTTTCTCTTACAACCATCTTCTTACTCTTTCCTCTCACTTATCTTTTTACCTTTCTTTTATATTCAACTTCCCCTCTAAAAAGAAAGAAGAAAATTGTATTGTTAGTATTTCCCAGATGGAAATAAAAGAGTTTGAAGGTTTGTAGTTTGTGTGTACCCTAGTTTTATGGTAACTGAGTGACCTCAGTCTGTATTCCTGAAGCAGGAGGCAGCTTTTTTGTTTGTCCTAGACTTTACAAATGCCAGCTTGTCTGAGATCTAGAAAAACATTCTGTAAATTTTCAAAAACATCTTCTGATTGTACTTGAAAGGATGAGCATGTTATCTTTATATTTGGTTTAAAAATTTTTTTTAAGTTAAATCTGTGTTTGCGTATTTCTTAAGAAAGCAGAAGTAAAATAAGCATGTTTGGAATTTGAATTAAATACATCAGAATTTTTGCCAGTTCAAAGTATGATCCATGGTGATATAATACAATTGTATGATGTAAATGTAATACAAACTGAAATAATATCTCTTCATGAGATACTATCGAAGATTGTTAGCCTCATGGGAAAGGACTGTATGTATTGTCTAGCATTTTATGGTCCCCAAACACTCCAGAGGAAAACCATGTTGGCTGTTATTTTTATCTCTTTTCCCTGAAAGCCAAATTAGTTATATTATGTTAAATAAAACAGGCAGGATTTTATAAAACATACCAAAAACACTTGATCATTTGCAATGAAAAACATATAGAAAGTTTATACTCATAGAAAATTTAAACTAATAGAAAAATATCTTTGAATCATTTGCCCAGGGACTAGAGCATGTTTTCCTTAAGAATTTTTATTTTGAAAAAATAGAGGAACTATTCATGGAATAAGCCTTAGAGGCAGGCTGCTTAGGTTCAAATAAAATAGCCCTGCCACTCACTACCTGTGACCTTGGCAAATTACTTACCCTTTCTGAGTCTTAATTTCTTTTCCTGTAAAGAAAGCTGAAAGGTTCTACCTTAGAAGTTTGTTGTAAGGTACAGAACAAGCACATAGTATTCAATAAATGTTAGCTATATGTACATGTATGTGTATGTGCAATACATTGTATTACGTGGGTTTCATTAATGTCAAAACAGATTAGGGCTGAGTAGTATTATTTTTGCTTCTCAAGTTCTGTGCATTTATTTTTAAAGCAAGTTGTAGAATGTAATGTGACATATTTTAGCCTGAAGTTGACTGACCAAGGACTGTGGATAAGTGTAGCATAGTTATTTTTTCTACCAAAAACAACAGCAATAACAAAAAGATTGAGTACTTTTAATATACATGCTGTCAAAAGACAAAATTACAACAAATTTAATCATAGATCTAATTGGCTTTTATTCAAGATGCATAAATCGGATCAGCCTCCATTCTACGAAATAGAATGAGAGGTCTCACTGGGTGGTGGCAAAGCAGTGGGTTTTGTAAGGTGAGAACTGTAACAGGAAAAAATGCTGATTGGTTAACATCAGATTTCTTTTAAGGATTAAAACAGAGCATTTCCATATTACACTGATTCGGGTAGACTGGAATCTCCTATTTTCAGAAAAAAAAAAACTGCTTTATTTTGGGATCCACTTACTTCCTTAGAGTTTAATGATACAGTATTTAGCAAGAGTGACTCCATTTTGGTTTGGTCTGATCTGTTGGGCCCTAGTATGAGAGCTCGATCCAAAACAGTGGCCTCCCATAATTTTTGCTTAACAGTGCAAAAAGTTTTTAAGTGTTTTCTTTGATTGACCAGCCTAATTGTAAGAACGTTTCATCTGGAAAATAAAAGATTACATCCAAAAGAGAATTCTGGTCCCTTGTTCCAAAGTTATTTTATTTCTTATTCCCTTCAGTGGGAGGGGTAAGGAGGTGTGACATATTCTCACTGCTATATATCAAAGCGTTAATGGTGGAATTTTGTCATTGTAAAACATTTGGAGTTATTTTCAAGAAAAGCGCTGTGTAAACAAGGAATTTATTTTAAGAACAACTCCACATTTGTTGAGATACTTGTTTAGTTGTTATGGCTTGGTCTGGTATCTGAAAATAGAATCAAAGTAATAACCAGAAAACCCTTAGCACCCATGTAAATACAGACTCTATTTTGCAGACCGGGAAACTGAGGCCCATAGAGGATAAGAGACTTAAAGATTCTAAGCTATTAAAAACTCCAAGTCTCTGTTTCTTTGCTTTTCTCAGTGCTTCAAAACATTCCCCACTTCAGTTTCTTAGTTTTTTTTTTTTTTTTTTTTAATTATTACTGATTGTTTTGGGGGTGTTTTCTCTAAGTGTCCTTCATTTTTCAGTTAAAGTATTTATGGCAGATAAACTATTGTAGTGACAAGAATCAGAATTCCTGTGTTCAAGTCACTTGATTGAAAAGACCTTATTTAATGAGTTTTAGATATTCATGCAGAAAGAGGGCTGGGTTTTTTTGGTTTAAAATTTTTTTTCTTTAACAGTCCTGAACACAATGTATGTTTGTTTGTTTTTCACATGGCCTGGAAAAAAAATTTTTAACTTAGATATTACATGAGAATGCTACAAAAACTTTACCATTACTTCAGTTTCTATTATTAGGTGATTTTAAGTTTTTACAACTGCTTTTTTGGGCTTATTTATTGGCAAAGTATTTCCCTTATATTTCTGTTTTAGTATCTTCTGTTATAAGCACTACTTAATATATATGTGAAGTTCAGTTTTCCAGATCAATTAAAGGTAAAGAACTTACATTTTTATTTCTTGGGTTTTCCCAGTTTGGTCTTCTAAATGGTAAATGTAAACTTTGCTGTGGCAGAGACTTTGGTTTAACATGTACACACTCGCACCCCCCCACCGCCCTATCAGTAAGTTATGGAGTTTTCTTTTTAAAATGCCTTCATGCTGTCAGAATAATTTCTTGACTTAGAATCAGAGAATCCTAGACTTTTCTCCCCTCTAAAATTAACTACGTGTCTGAATTTTTTTGTCCCTCTCTTCCAAATCCTCAGAAAGCAAGCCCTCTTTTCTACACTCCCCAATTAGAAGACACATCTCTTTCTCTTTATTGACCATAAAACTAGACACACAGTCGGCCTTCTGTATCTGTGGATTCAAACAACTGTGGATTAAAAATATTTGAGGAAAAAAAAAGTACCTCTTTACTGAATATGTATATACTGTTTTCCTTGTCATTATTTCCTAAATAATACAGTATAATGGTGATTTATATAATATTTACATAATATTAGGTGTCATAAGTAATTTAGAGGTGATTTAACTTATATGGGAGCGTATGTGTAGGTTGTATGCAAATACTACACCATATTTTATCAGGGACTTGAGTATCTGTGGATTTTGGCATCCTTGGGGGGGTGCTTGGAACCAGTCCCCCTGGATACCTGAGGAGTGACTGTGCTGTGTGATAGCAGCAGTATGGGATGGAAAGATGAGATCCTGGTGGTGCAGGTACATTAGTTGGACATTTGGTGTAACTCACCAAAAGTGAAAAAAAAAAACAGAGAAACAGTATTTGTGGTGAATTAAGAAATTGAGAAGCACCGAATTGAATTGAGAGGTGGTTTTGACTTCCTGAAATCTCCCCACACCATTTTATAACTCCTCAGTTTTTCCATTTAGCTTTATCTTCTTCTGTGACAGAGATTCATTCATTTTCTTTCCTTACTATGCTTTAAGAAACTCTTACACTTCTGTATAGAAGAGGTGTTTCATTTCCTCTTTTCATTTTCATCAACATATCTATATAGCTACCTTCAGGATTTTGCAGTCGTAAATGTGGGCATTTGGGAGGGTAGCATGAGAAGAGCATTTAATTAAAAATAACTATATTGTGTTTCTTTATTTTAGAGTACCATTAATCCTGTAGATGCAATATATCAACCTAGTCCTTTGGAACCTGTGATCAGCACAATGCCTTCCCAGACTGTGTTACCTCCAGGTAATTTGGGAAAATATTTCTTAGATTCATTGATGAGAAAAAAATAATTTGTGTGGCTGTCATAGCAGTCTTAGCTATTACTGTTTATTTTTGGTTTTCATTGTTTTTAATAAATAAAAGGACTCAAAAAATAATACAGCCGAAAGTGAACTGGAAAAAGACGATAATGTTTTGATATTGGCGCTTTACTGAAGTGTGATGAAAGTGGTTTTGTTATTCAAAGTGAGACAGAAAACAAACGTGGTTACTAAGATTTGGATTCACTGGTAGGACAGAATTCTGTGACTCAGAATTCATGGCTAGCAAGGAAAAATTACTATACCTTATTCTGGATAATCCAGGGATGTTCCGTTTTGGGGTATTCTGTGTAGCTCTGAACTATACAAATGGTATGTTCATGGTAGATTTTAAGATAATGAGAAAGTGAAGAAGGAAATTTATGATGCCTACTGATCACATGACATCTGGTTTTTGTTTTTGCTTTTTTTTTTTTTAGAGCAATAAATGCAGTTTTTTTTTAAACTGGCAAAGAAGGACTCAGGACCAATACCTAGCTATACTGACTGATTCCTTTTGCCCTTTTGTTATATCCAACATTTCTGTGTTCTCAGTGATGGCATAGTGAAGTCAGAAATTGTACTGTAAAAGGGAAAACTCTTTTTAAAGGTACTAGTAAGTATGTGAAATCCTTGGTACTAGTAAGTATGTGAAATCCTTTTGTGAGTTTTTACTTCTTTTTTTTTTTTTTGGGGCGGAGCTTGCAGTGAGCCGAGATTGTTGAGTGCAATGGCGCAATCTCGGCTCACTGCAAGCTCCGCCCCCCGGGTTCACGCCATTCTCCTCCCTCAGCCTCCCGAGTAGCTGGGACTACAGGCACCTGCCACTGCGCCCGGCTAATTTTTTTTGTATTTTTAGTAGAGACAGGGTTTCACCGTGTTAGCCAGGATGGTCTCGATCTCCTGACCTCGTGATCTGCCCACCTCGGCCTCCCAAAGTGCTGGGATTACAGGCGTGAGCCACTGCGCCCGGCCGAGTTTTTACTTCTTAAGTGAATTAGCTTAAACTACCTCTCGGGGCTAAAGAGGAGGAGGTACTGTACTCCACTTCAGATTTTATGTGGTTTGAGGCTCAGAAACACATTATCCTCAGAAGCATTTGTTGATTTTACAGCGTAGTTATACTGCAGTATTGGCCTACTGTGGCTGGTCTTTTGATATCCTGCCTGGTATCTTCGTACTCTGTAGCCTATCATCATTGAGTTTAAGAGGCTAGGAAGTCAAAAGGAAGGAGTAGCATGGAACTAGACTTAATGAAATAAAGTTTCAAAAATTACTGGCCTTTAGGATTTTGAATCCCAGACAATTACAGCCAATAGAATGTGTGTTTGGCTGTTTCTGTACCTTATTTTATACGTTCAAATCTCCTAGAACCTGTTCAGTTGTGTAAGTCAGAGCAGCGTCCATCTTCCCTACCAGTTGGACCTGTGTTGGCTACCTTGGGACATCATCAGACTCCTACACCAAATAGTACAGGTACAGATTGGCATAATTTCTTTATGTCTCATAACTATTTATTAACATTTGAGGTTGGTTTGTGACCTCTCATGAGGAGGGAGAAAGTTGAAGAAATGTGTTGTATATTTTCTGTTGGAGATATCTTAGTTTGAACATTACAGTTCCATACATGAAGTGGTTAGCTTTGTGTTTGAAAGAGAAGCTTTAGTAAGTAAGTATTATTTATTTTTAAATTTTTAAAATTTTTATTTTTGAGACAGGGTCTCACTCTGTCATTCAGGCTGGAGTGCAGTGGTACGATCAGGGCTCACTGTAGTTTTGATGTCCCAGGCCTCAGGCTCCCAAGTAGCTGGGACCATGGGCACACACACCACACTTGGCTGATTTTTTAATTTTTGTAGAGAGGAGTCTCCCTGTGTTGCTCAGGCTGGTCTCAAACTCTTGGGCTCAAGCAGTCTTCCGCCTTAGCCTCCCAGTGTGCTGGGATTATACAGGCATGAGGCACCATGCCTGGAATAATTTAAATAAAATAAAATATTACAGAGTTTTGTTTGTTACCTTAACATTTTTTTGGTGATCTGTGTTGACTTTTTGAAAAATCTACTCCAGCTAGACTTGCATACTTTCTTATTATGAAGCTGACACAGAAGTGCACAGAATAAAAACTGAAAGTCCTCTTTACTCTCCCCCCAGTAATTTGCATGCATGTATGTGCATATACATTTATGTTGTGTATTTTTATTGTTTTTGTTTGAACCTAAGTTAGGTTATGTGTTTCTGTGACTTGCGTTTTTCCTTTAACAAACAACACTTAGAGCACTTTCCATGTTTGTAAAATTAGGTCTACAGCATTCTTTTTACAGCTGCCTGGGCAGGTGTTGCTTGTTTTTTCCACTGATGGACGTTTAAGTTTTTTCCAGTGTTCTTCCACTATAAGCAATACTTCGGTGATATCCTTGTACAGCACCTTTGGCATATGTGTATTTTTTTGAAAACATTTATCAATCTTTCACCTTTTTGCTAGTTTTATAGTCAGAAAAAAGATACTTCATTTTAATTTGCATTTTCTTTTTGTTTGTTTAAACGTTTTGTTTTTTGTTTTTGAGATGGAGTCTCACTCTGTCGCCCAGGCTGGAGTCCAGTGGCACCATCTCGACTCACTGCACCCTCCACTTCCTGGGTTGAGGTGATTCTCCTGCCTCAGCCTCCTGAGTGGCTGGGATTAAAGGCGTGCGCCACCATGCCCCACTAATTTTTGTATTTTTAGTAGAGACGGCATTTTTCACTATGTTGGCCAGGCTGGTCTCGAACTCCTGTCCACCTCCACCTCCCAAAGTGCTGGGATTACAGGTGTGAGCCACCATGCCCAGCCTGGATTTTCTTAATTCGTTTAGGCTTATGGTCTTTATTTTTTCTCTATTTTACAGGGATACTATCAGTGTTAGATAGTAGATTTATCTTGTTTTAAAATTAAATGTATGTTGAATAACTTGTAGAACCAAACTCAAGGAAGCATCTAGCACTTTTCACACTGTTAAACCTGGAAACCAAAACCAAAACCACTCTTGAAGAAGTGGGAGATCAGCCCCTTTTGTTCATCCTCAGATATTTTTCCTGGGTAGGATTTTTCCTATGTAATGATGAATAATTACCCTGTGATTTTAAAAATTCGAATTAGTAAAAGTACTGATGCTATTACTTTGATCTTTACTATTTAACAGCATGGGCAGTCGCCTTTGAATTTTGAAAGAAAAAAAATAGCTCCCTTACTTGAAGCTCTTGGGAAAAGGCTGATAAGCAATTTGAATAATGAAATTGAAATATTTTGGTTGACTTCTGTATTTCCTGAGCTGTGTCACCTCTTCTTTGTTTAAAAAATAGTACCTGTTTGTTGTTGTTCGTATTTTTATGTCGGAATTTTGAAACAACCAAAATTCCAAAATTTTCATGTTTGGAAATACGTAAAACTAGCAACAGACTTTGAGAAAGTGAGAAGCTCTTCTTATGTACATTAATTTTAGTAAAAATTATTTCCAGAAGATAATCTTCTGAAAACTATTTCAGTTGAAGATATTTCAAAAATCTAACACTTTAGAGTTAAAGAAAAATTTAAAATTAAATTTCTGTGATTTATATCTTACTTGATTTTTCATCCTAACTTCATTTTCTCCACTTTTCTTTCCCTTA
This sequence comes from Hylobates moloch, assembly GCF_009828535.3. Classification (NCBI taxonomy): domain Eukaryota; kingdom Metazoa; phylum Chordata; class Mammalia; order Primates; family Hylobatidae; genus Hylobates; species Hylobates moloch. Next base: position 52,292,450 of record NW_026652283.1, read on the forward strand.
CTTCTCTTGTTAATACAAAAAAGAAATAAAGGAATAAGATAAAATGTTTGCTCTCCTAAGTAAATCTCAGGATCTTTTGTTTGCAGTTCCCACTCAAACTTTTCTTCTTAGATAGTTTCACTTGTGTGATCACCTGGAATATTTGCATGCTACTTAATCATTTGCAATTCTTGGTCAATTTTTTTTTTTAATTCCAATAAGAAAAAGCTGCTTTTCTCTCTTACTTTTTCTTTTGGGTAATAAAAAGAATATGAAGTTGTTTACTAATAAGGTGAGCTACCTTTGGAATTTCCAAAATAAACGTTACCTTTTAGGGGTTAAACTTTTTGTGTTATCTTTTTAAAATACCTTTGTGAATATGATGACTAAATGTGGCAAACTGATGTGCTCTTTTTCACAACTATTGAACCATAGATATAGGAATGGGCAAAAAATCCGTAAGTGACTCTGGATTCTTTTTTTTTTTTTTGAGACAAGATCTCACTCTGTTTACCCAGGCTGGAATGCAATGGCACAAACACAACTCACTGCAGCCTTGACCTCCTTAGATCAAGTGATCCTGCCCCAGCCTCTCATGTAGCTGAGACCACAGGCACATGCCACCATGCCCAGCTAATTTATTTATTTATTTTTTTAAGAGATGGGGCTCTCACTTTGTTGCACAGGCTGGTCTTGAACTCCAGGCCTCAAGCAGTCCTCCCATCTGGTGCTCCCAAAGTGCTGGAATTATAGGCATGAGCCATTGTGCCTAGCCTGGATTCATTTTTATTGCTGTCTTCAATTTCTTCCAGAACTGTGGCCCTGGCTTTCAGATTGCCATCAGTGTCTTAATAAACTTTAGTCTTCACCAGACATCTGTAGGTTAGTATAAATTGCCTGACAGCCCTTAAATGCTCAATAAGTTAAATTGATCTTAATACTTCATTTGTCGATTGGTTTGATACTTTTTTGTTCTTGCTTTACTACTAGACAAGGTACCAGATGAACATCTCAGAGATTAGATGGCAGGCTTCTTTCTCTGGGTCTTCATTAATTTCCATTTCTTTAGTTAGACTGTTTAGGAATAGAAAAATGTTCTTCTGAATCTTTTCATTTTCTGCATTCTTCTCATCGTAGTCCTCTATTTTTATCTCCACCTCTGAGCCCCTGACTTAGGTGGAAAAGAAGAGAGGAATTTGGATGGTGTGTGTATTTTCCATGTGATTGCCAAAAAATATCGAATGATAAGAATGTGATATCCTGCAATATTTTAATGTTTATGTGGTCTTAATATTCTTTCCATTTTGCATTCCCAGTGGCTTACTGCTGCATTTTTAGGTATCTGGATCTGCAGTGTAAAATAAAAGCCCCGGTATCCCATTGGTAATCGTATCTGTTGTTGGACTTGCAACTCCACAACTCATATAATCAAAAGGGCCCCCTTCCTAGTATTAATGATAATCTTTAATTATAGAATGAGGACATAGCTTTTTGTTTCATTTATTTAAAAGGCTGTGTCCTCATTTTATATCATGATTTGCCATTTTCTGTGTGGAGTTTAAATGTTGATTTTCTTTATAAATAGTGTAGCGACTTTTACAAACTTAACCAAACTCTTTTTTGATTTTAGAAAAGTCTGCTTTGACTCCATTTCCCTAGTTTCTTCTCTTTCACCAACATTTTTCTCTAAAACCCTTTTAACTTCCTAGGCAGTGGCCATTCACCACCGAGTAGCAGTCTCACTTCTCCAAGCCATGTGAACTTGTCTCCAAATACAGTCCCAGAGTTCTCTTACTCCAGCAGTGAAGATGAATTTTATGATGCTGATGAATTCCATCAAAGTGGCTCATCCCCAAAGCGCTTAATAGAGTAAGTAGATGAACAGAATATGTATTTAAATGATTCTCGTGATTTTTAAAAATCTAATTTGATTTTGAGACTAGTGTTAATGACAGACTTGCCTCATCAGTTATTATTTGGGAAAATTAAAAGGGCAACCTTTTTAATAGAAGTTTTTTTATTGATAAATAATAGTTGTATGGACAACTTGTTTTTAGTTGGCTTATTGAGCAAAGCCAGTTCTGTGAGAGTTTTGATTTTAGTCCTAAGTTACTCCAAATGGAATAAATAGTATCACCTATAGTAATGTGCCAGTGTTATTAGTTGAACCCTGGCCATTTCTACAATACCAACATTAGGAGAGGGTCCAATGAGAGTGAATAAGCTATGAAGCATTATTCAAATAAGAGGCTTCTATTACTTTTTTCTTTTTTTAATTAGAGTGGAAATATTCAACATCTATCAGCCAGGCACTGTGTGCTAGGTTGATATCAAGATTACAAAGATCCAGGCCCTGCCCACAGGGAACTTTTGGGGGAATAGGCAGACATTTATAATCTAATGGAATACATGGTATGGTATCTTAGTCCCTTTAAGCTGCCATAGCAAAATACAGTAATCTAGGTAGCTTATAAACAACAGAAATTTATTTCCTACAGTGTTACGGAGCAAAAGGGGCTTGCTGCCCAATGCACTAGAAGCCATTACTAAGTCCCAGGTTTTTGAGGAAAGAAAAGCTTTTTATTGCAAGTCTACTTACAGGGAAACAGAAGTCCACCGCAAATCTGTCTCTCTGCACTGGCTTTAAGGCACTAATTTTATTTAAAAACGTTTAGGGAGGCCAGGTGTGGTGGCTCCTGCCTGTAATCCCAGCACTTTGGGAGGCCGAAGCTGGCAGATCATGAGGTCAGGAGTTCGAGACCAGCCTAACCAACATGGTGAAACCCTGTCTCTACTAAAAATACCAAAAAAAAAAAAAAAAAAAAAGTTACCCAGGCATGGTGGTGCGTGCCTATAAATTCCAGCTACTCAGGAGGCTGAGTCAGGAGAATCGCTTGAACCTGGGAGGCGGAGGTTGCAGTGAGCTGAGATCACACCACTGCACTGTAGCCTGGGCGACAGAGCAAGACTCTGTCTCCAAACAAACAACAACAACAAAAACAGTTTAGGGAGCCAGGTGTGGTGGCTTATGCCCTTAATCTCAGCAATCTGGGAGGCTGAGGCGGGAGGATCAGTTGAGCCCAGGTGTTTGAGACCAGCTTGGGCAACATGGTAAAACCCTGTCTCTAAAAAAGTACAAAAATTAGCTGAGTGTGGTGGCACACGCCTGTCGTCCTAGCTACTTGGGAGGCTGAGATGGGAGAATCTTTTGAACCCAGGAGGTGTAGGTTGCAGTGAGCCGAGATTGGGCTGCTGCACTCCAGCCTGGGTGACGAGAGTGAGACTCTGTCTTAAAAAAAAAAAAAAGAAGTAGAATTACTGATTTACTTTCATTTTACTTGTGTTTGTTGTAGATGTATTAATAGTTAGCTTAGTTTTTGTTGGGAATTACTTCTAATTCTGCTTTCTCAGGAGTTAGTACTGTTACTATAGCGAGGGTTTTTGCTTTTTAAGACAGTACAAATTTGGAAATAATTAAAGGTGAATTTGCAAGCCAATTACCTTCAGCCAGTCCTTAGACCTTGAATGCTGGTTTCTTTAAATAAGAAATGTTGCATTAAGACTCTAGCTCTCTTAAGTATGCACATGAATTGAGAAATACAGCATTTGTATTATGACTGTATCATAACTGCTCAAAATATTAGCACGTATATGGAAAATGACTATTGCTTCATCAAGTTTTTTGTCTTATGATCAATTCAGCTGTTGAATGTGAGAAAAAGTGAAATATATGTGGTCTAGGTGAATATATATAGTTAAGACATGGAAGGGAGGTTTAAATCTACAACTAAAGAAGGCCAGTGTAGCAGAAAGGGCTTAGTTTAGCATATTGGTTTCTTTTCTTCATTTTGAATGTTAAAACATAAACTATTGAGGAACCATTGTTAGCAGTTTGCCAATAGAAATTTAATTTTGGAAAAAAAGTTTTTATAATGGGTTAAAAGAAAATAAGCATTTGGAAGAAAATTCCAAAATGAAAGGTTATTATTAATTTTTGAAGGATTCAATCATTATTTTATTTAAAAGAGAATTAAAGACCATCTTTTCTTTTTTTTTTTTTTGAGACAGAGTCTCTGTCGCCCAGGCTGGAGTGCAGTGGTGCCATCTTGGCTCACTGCAAGCTCCGCCCCCTGGGTTCATGCCATTCTCCTGCCTCAGCCTCCCGAGTAGCTGGGACTACAGGCGCCCACCACGACGCCCAGCTAATTTTTTGTATCTTTAGTAGAGATGGGGTTTCACCGTGTTAGCCAGGATGACGTCGATCTCCTGACCTCATGATCGGCCTGCCTCAGCCTCCCAAAGTGCTGGGATTACAGGCATGAGCCACTGCGCCCAGCCTTTTTTTGAGACGGAGTTTCACTCTTGTTGCCCAGGCTGGAGTGCAATGGCGCAATCTCGGCTCACTGCAACCTCCGCCTCCTGGCTTCAAGTGATTCTCCTGCCTCAGCCTCTGAATAGCTGGGATTACAGGTGCCCACCACCGTGCCCACCACCATTCCCAGCTAATTTTTGTACTTTTAGTAGAGGCGGGATTTTGCCATGTTGGCCAGGCTGGTGTCGAACTCCTGACGTCAGGCTGTCTGCCCGCCTCGGCCTCCCAAAGTGCTGGGATCACAGGCATGAGCCACTGCACCTGGCCTAGAGACAATACGTTAGCTGTTGTTCTAAACAAAGTGCAATTGAATGTCACTTGCTAGTAAATCACTCATCTATCCATCCTTTAAAAGCATATGACTGTATTCAGTAAAAGCTTGGTAATATGTGGTTAGCTCTTGGTAACATCACTGATAGACACTCTCTGGCCCCGGTTTAAGGGATTCTCCCAAAATTTCTATGAAATCGAAACATTTAAAACACCTGTTGTACCTGTAATAGGCAGGTCTACAAAGTCATGCACAGGCTCATGGGCTTCTTCTGTTCCTGCTGTTAAGGTTCCTTCATTGCTCTCCCAGTACCCTGTCCCATAATAAACACGCAGTTCATGATCATCTCTTTGGAAGGGTCCAGAGTTGAGTTTTTATATCCAACTAACCCACTCTGTGTTCCTTTTCTCCCTCAATTTCACTCTTCCTTGTTTGTATACTCTAATCTAGAAGCCCAAACCACTAAGGACTGCAGATGTTTTATTTGGGCAGCACAGTGTTCTGTTGACTTGTTTTTTGTTTTAACAAGGCTTTAGATCCTTTCAGGTTGGGTATGCTGGCTCCCCAGTTCCATATATATCTTTATGTCTTGGTCCTATCCACATATTCTCTGCCTGGCATCTGTAGGTATTTGAGCTTGTGACACCTGCTGGTGATCAGCTGCTACTGCTGATTTTCTAACTCTGAGATCAAATTTCTTTTTACTATTTTTTGTTTTTGTCTTTCTGAAGGAAGAGAACTTGAAAGCTTAAGTCCTTTCACTATTCTTTTTCTAAAGACCTATACTAATGATAGCTTCTGTGTAACTATGTCACTGAGCACTGTAGTTTACACATTTATAAATTAGATAAAAGTACATGTTGGAAAGAACTTGTACTTTGGAGCCAGAAGTGTTTGAAAGGTCTCCACTACTCACCAGCTGTGTGACTTCAGGCCAGTCATTGAACCTCTGAGCATGTGTGTATTATGAGCGTCATTGTGTTTACCTTAGGGTTGTAATGTAGATACAGACACACCGTGTGTGGTGCATACAAGATACTCAATAAATTGTTACTATAATTCATAGCTTTAAATTGTTTTTGCATACTTTATGATTTTATGCCTAAATTCTAGACAACTTAGCCCATTGCAGATAAAACTTTCCTGTATACATAGATGTTGTTTTTAACTGTTTTCTTCATATCATTTGTTCTGAACAAGGTAAATTATGAAATGGCTGAAAATTTATCCCATTTTTTTCAATTTACAGTCTTATTGAGTATTTCACTTGGCTCAGACATGGTTTCTAACCATGAGTAAGGAGAAAAAACACAACATAAATAGGACCTTTGAAATTACATCTAAAATAAGATTCATATATTATAGGATTTGGGGTTTTTAGGTCAATTGATTTAAAAGATTGACTCTATTTTGAGATACATCACAGAGGCACAAAGCATTTTAAAGGTAACTTTCGTGCTTTTTTTTTTTTTTTTTTGAGACAGAGGGTCTCACTCTATCACTCAGGCTAGAGTGCAGTGGCATGAACACAGCTCACTATAGCCTCAACCTCATGGGCTCAAGTGAGCCTCCCACCTCAGCCTCCCCAGTAGCTGGAACCACAGGCACACACCACCATGCCCAGCTAATTTTTTTTTTTTTTTTTTTGAGACAGAATCTCACTCTGTCGCCCAAACTGGAGCTGGAGTGCAGAGGTGCGATCTTGGCTCGTTGCAACCTCCACCTCCCAGGTTCAAACGATTCTCATGTGTCAGTCTCCAGAGTAGCTGGGACTATAGGCGCATGCCCCCGTGCTCGGCTAACTTTTTGTATTTTTAGTAGAGCTGGGGCTTCACCATGTTAACCAGGCTGGTCTTGAACTCTTCACCTCAAGTGATCTGCCCACCTTGGCTTTTCAAAGTGCTGGGATTACAAGCCTGAGCCACCATGCCCAGCCTAATTTTTTATTTTTGGTAGAGATGGGGTCTCACCATGTTACCCAGGCTAGACTCAAACTCCTGGGCTGAAGTGATCCTCCCACCTTGGCCTCCCAAAGTGTTGGAATTACAGGCTTGAGCCACCATGCCTGGCCCCAGTTCTGTCATTTAATGATCATTTGATTTCTCTTACCTGCGTCTTTTAGACATATTTTTTCATTGCCTCTCAAAACTGGTGAGGTGGACATTAGTTATAGTACCTTGTGATATATACTACTAAATAATCAAAGAAGTAATACTTAGTTACTCAAGGAATTTTGAAAAATAGGTAAGTAACCAGGGCAAACTAGAATACATAATATATTCTAATTTTAGAATATTTTAATATTCTAGTGTTCTAATACAGGCAGAGCCCAGAGGATTTTTACAGCAGTGAAACTATTCTGTGTGATACCATGGTGGATACATGTTGTCATATATTTATCAAAACCGATAGAACAGGCAACTCCAAGAGTGAACCCTAATATAAACTGTAGACTTTGAGTGATAATGATGTGTCAATGTAGGCTCATTGGTTGTAAGAAATATACCTCTCTGGTATGGGATGTTGATCGTGAGGGAGGTTTGCAGGTGTAGAGACAGGGAATATATGCATGCTGTCTATATTTTCTGTTCAGTTTTGCCATGAACCTAAAACTGCTCTAAAAATAAAGTTTATTAATTTAAAAAAATCAAAAGAAGGTAAGCAACAAGGGCAAATTATGATTAGATTAGAATACATAATATGTTTTCACACGTGTAGAGTTGTAATAAGACTATTATATGTGTACTGTTTTATAAATATCTACAATGTGAGAAATTTGATTTCAGTTTTTACATTTAATAAGTAAATTGTGTGCCTTTTTTATTTTTCCTTTATTTATATACGAATACCAACTGGGTGTGGTGGCTCACACCCTGTAAACCCAGTGACTTGGGTGGCTGAGGTGAGAGGATCACTTGAGGCCAGGAGTTCGAGTCCATCCTGGGCAACATAGGGAGACCTTGTCTCTTAAGAAAAATATAAATATACGTGCGTGTGCGCGCGTGCGCACACACACACACACACACTTCCGTGGGTAAAATATGATCACAGGTAAAATAATCTATTAATAATAGAATAATCTTTCTTTAGACCTGTTAACTGGCTCATAAAAGCCAGTTAGCATAAATTCACTTGCATAAATAAGATTTTTTTTATTTTATAATTTCAAGTACAGTTTTTTAATGATTAGGAAGAGTGTTAATACCAATGTGGGCTTTTATCAAAGATCTCAAACATAAAGACAAGACATGTTTCTGAGACTTGCTGTTTTTGAGTTTCTGGAATTGTTGCCAAGAATTGTGACACATTTAGATTTATACCCAGTAACAAAATCAGAAAAGGAACTCTAGTTTTAAACTTAAATGCAGAGGCAAAGATCTCACTAAGTTTTGATGACTTCTAGGTCTTGACTATCAACATGGCTTTGTTGAGCACACCCTATGCATAAAGGATAAGACAAGAGACCTTGTCATCGAGAGAATTCTAAAGTGTGTATATGCATGCGTGGAACCCGCTAACTGTACGAGTCTAGCTTACTATGATTCTAAATTGCTTTCTTTAGCTTAAATAAGGTAATGTTTTTATAGTTCTTCTGGATCTGCCTCAGTCCTGACACACAGCAGCTCGGGAAATAGTCTAAAACGCCCAGATACCACAGAATCACTTAATTCTTCCATGTCCAATGGAACAAGTGATGCTGGTGAGTGACCTTTGATAATTTAACTTTTTTTTTCTTTAAAAATATTTGTGGCCAGGCACGGTGGCTCACACTGTAATCCCAGCACTTTGGGAGACCGAGGTGGGCAGATCACTTGAGGTCCGGAGTTCAAGACCAGCCTGACCAACATGGTGAAACCCTGTCTCTACTAAAAAAACACAAAAAATTAGCTGGGTGTGGTGATGCGTGCCTGTAATCCCAGCTACCAAGGAGGCTGAGTCAGGAGAATCACTTGAACCTGGGAGACGGAGGTTTACAGTGAGCCAAGATCGTGCCATTGCACTCCAGCCTGGGCGACAGAATGAGACTCCATCTCAAACAAACAAACAAAAAAATAGTAATGCTAGTATCAGCACAGATTGGCCCAATTTAGCACCATTCTAATAAGATCTGCTTTATTTTAGACCTTTTCGATTCACATGATGACAGAGATGATGATGCGGAGGCAGGGTCTGTGGAGGAGCACAAGAGCGTTATCATGCACCTCTTGTCACAGGTTAGACTTGGAATGGATCTTACTAAGGTAAGACCAAATTTGCTGTAAGTCTGTATAGGTATGTATGGATTCTCAGTGATTGCGTGGTGAGTGTGCCTGCAAATGTAGTAAAATGACATAATTTCTTTTTATACTTGTGTCTTCTTGTGATTTAATATAGATGTAGATAAGTAAACAAAATTTTATAAATGATGAAATAAGTCAAGCTGGGATAATTTCATAGAGAACAGTGTGTATGAGTTGTATGGATTAAGATTTGTTAGAGTTCTAATCTTAGGGTCAGAGGATCTGTGTTTTCGTCCTATCTCTAATATTAGCAAACCACGCATGGGCTTCAGTGAGTTTCTTCTTCTGTTTCTTCCTCTGTGGACTTCAGGGTTCTCTGTGCAAATTGGACACATAGTAACCTGTTTCAGAGGGTTGTTGTAAGGATTGGAAGAGGTAGTAAATGTAAAATTGTGACATATTTGTGACCTCTGTCTGCCAGGTTCAAGCAATTCTCCTGCCTCAGCCTCCTTGGTAGCTGGGATTACAGGCACGCAAAATGACACATATTGAGTCATGCAAAATTACCATAGTCTGGATTTGAATTTGAATTTAAACTTGGAGCTCTCAACAGAATTTACGCTTGAATTAGGAGACTGGTGTACGGGTGCCTTTGTATATTCCTGCCACTGTGCTAGAAACCCCCTCCTTTCACTTAATTCTCACCACAGTACCACAGAGTAGGTGTTATTAACTTCATTTCATCAGGAAACTAAAACTCAGAAGTTAAGTAATGTGGCTGAGTCGTGTTAAGTCATATTAAGTGGCAGACTGAGATTCTAATCTGCTCCATGATTTTAAAACCTGTAATCTTTCCACTACTGCCTTTGTCTTGAAGGCTTGAACTGTAGTAACTTTCATATTGATTATTGTTCTGCCGAGCTTTGGGGAGTTGATTAAATTTAGGTTCTCACTTTTGTTAGGGCAAAATCAACTCCAGTGTTACAGTCTTTGTCAGTAGTGAACTCCTTTTTGTTCTGGATTTAGAGGGCCATTAAGAAAAAGACTAATTCATAATACCTTCAAATAAGTGTCTGTAATAAAACCTTTTACCCCTAATCTAAGTGAGAACAGAAACACAAGGACAACATTTATTTGTGGAGCCCAACACACTTACCAGGAATGTTCTAGGTAGGAGAACATTTGCAGGAGTTTGTCCCCAGAATTGCTTCAGTAATGATTAGATTGCACAGCTGCTGGTGTTGTTGTTGTTGTTGTTGTTGTTAGGAAGGATATTCTTTTCCAGAAGTGGCTCATTAGGCTTCCTGTTGAATCTCATTGGCCAGTATCAGGCATATTCTTGTGCCTAAACCTGCCACTGGCAAGGAGGAGGTTAAATGATTGGTTTAAATGAATCCACATTCACCCCTTGAGACGTGGGAGAGAAGGCCATGGCAGCCCACAGCTGAACCTGAACTGAATCAGAGTTCTTGGGGGTGAAGCATGGATGTGGAGAGGTAACCAGATGTGTTTGCCACAATCAAGTTTGTAATTCTTGCCTCACATAATTTTCTCTGCCAAATAAACCATATTTGAGTTCATAGCTGCTAAAAGCTTGATATATTATAAATGATATTATCATAATTATTTTTTACTGAATGTGTTTAAAATAAGTCATTTTTGAAATTTTTATTGGCACAAATGGCTGTGATTGCCAACAGATTCTGAAATCTTGGTTCCTTTTATGCATTCCAAAGTATTATTACAATAATGCCTTAAATTTGTGTCTTTTATAAGAATGTTTTCTCACTTCAGATACTTCCCAAAAAGAGTTTGTTTTCCAAATACTCTGTAGTTTTTAAAAATACTACACAGTCACATCCCATTTAACCTCACTCAGTCTTTAAAATAAAACAACCCTAACATATAAGCAAGGCATGTAATTATCTTCCTTTTCAGGTGCTTAGAGAAATTAAGTTAATTTTTCAGGGCCTTCTCACAGCTAAGACGAGGCTAAACAAGAGCTTGAGCCCAGGTTGAAGACAACTAAACCCAGCTCTCTTCATCACTGTTAACAGCAGTTAGACTTAATAGCATGTATCAGTATAGCACTACAAACATTTGTTAAATAAGAGTTCTCAGAAAAATTCTAAGTAGAAGAAAAAAAATTTTTTTTTTCAATTACATGTGAAATTAAACTTTTTAAAAATGTTTTTTGGCTGTTCAGTTCCTTTGTCCATTTATCTACTGGAGTAGTGATCTTCATCCTGAGTTGTAAGAGCTGTTTATACATTAAAGGTATTTACCCGTGTTTTCTTCTTCAGCATTTTTACTCGGTGGTTTATAATTCTGCGTTACCTAAAGTGGTAAGAAGTTGTACCAAGTCAGTATATAAGCTTACCTGCTAATCTAACCCTATTTGGATTATGAATTTACATGTTCTGTGAAAAAAAATGTTTACCTAAAATTTAAATGCTGAGAGTCTGATAATAGAGATTCTAAGTGTTACAGTCTTAGTGTCCCTTTCCAAGCTTGTGTTCATCAGCCCACTTTATATTTTCATTATATGTCCAGCCACACTGGTTCACTGATTAATCCCTGTCACACCCCTCTTCGTATCCTTTCCTTGTCTTTTTTTTTTTTCTCCCGTCTCCATGTCTTATTCTTTTATCACAGCCTTATTCTTCTTTAAGGCTTTTCTCTAGTGCCACCTCAGTAAATTGTTTGCCAGCTCTGCCCTCATTCTGGTCCCCCAAACAGAATGTGCTCTTTCCTTGAACTGAACTTCCAAGGTGCTTAGAGCATTTCTTGTATGATGTTTGTCACATTCCACCTACAGTTTAAATGCTCTTTTTATTCTCTCATACTTACCTTTGTCTCCACCATAGCTTGTTTGCATTTATTTATTTATTTATTTATTTATTTATTTATTTATTTAGAGACAGAGTCTTGCTCTGTCGCCCAGGCTGGAGTATAGTGGTGCAATCTTGGCTCACGGCAACCTCTGCCTCCTGGGTTCAAGCAATTCTCCTGCCTCAGCCTCCCGAGTAGCTGGGGCTACGGGTGTGTACCACCACACTCAGGTAATTTTTGTATTTTTAGTAGAGATGGGGTTTCACTGTGTTGGCCAGGCTGGTCTGAAACTCCTGACCTCGGGTGATCCACCCACCTCAGCCTCCCAAAGTGCTGGTATTATAAGTGCCAGCCACTATGCCCAGCCTCCACCATAGCTTTTAACACAGGACCTTGAATATAGTGGATATGTAGTTATTACTAAATGTTAAGAAATTTTGGCTTACTCTGAGGTGTTCTACTTCATAATGAATAATTGATAATCTGATACTCATTTCAAAAACTCTTCTTCCATTCCCATTCTCTCATGAAATTCTTCTCTTTTTTTTATTGGTTAATCCTCATCTTTCTCATGTCTTCCCGTATTCCAGTTTGTTGTTTCCCAGTCTGTATTCTCTTCTTCTTTTTTTTTTTTTTTTTTTTTTTTTTTGTTCGGGGGTTCCCTCTTTCCCCCGCTCGAGTGCAGTGGCGCGATCTCGGCTCACCGCAAGCTCTGCCTCCCGGGTTCATGCCATTCTCCTGCCTCAGCCTCTCCGAGTAGCTGGGACTACAGGCGCCCGCCACCACGCCCGGCTAATTTTTTGTATTTTTTAGTAGAGACGGGGTTTCACCATGGTCTCAATCTCCTGACCTCGTGATCCGCCCGCCTCGGCCTCCCAAAGTGCTGGGATTACAAGCGTGAGCCACCGCGCCCAGCCTCTTTTTGTTTATTCCTTTAATTGCTCATTTAAAAGTTTCTTACTGTGTAAATAGTAGTGAGAGCATGAGTGTGAATAAAACTTAATTCTTGGATTGTAGGTGCTTCTATACATTTGTCTAATGATGATAGAGCAACAGCAGTAGAGAGGAAAGTGTACACACGCCCCAAACTCAGATCCAGTTTGAATTCCACATTAATAGTGGGACAATGAGAAAATTTCTCACCCTTTCTGAGCTTCATGTTTCTTCACTGTAATAATTTCTTCATCATAGGGCTATTGTAAGATAATATGTATGTAATATACAAATAATAAAATAATGTATATGTAATGTCCAGCAGATAGGAGGCATCAAAGGATTCCTCTGAGTGAGTTTGTTGAGTAGTTTGTTGTTGTTACTACACTTAGGGAGAAAAAGGAAGTTGCACAGAGGAAGTGACATTTGAACATTCAAAACCCCTTCTCTGTTTTTGATCTGCTAGGCAGGTTAATGGTCATTTCTGAATCTGACAGGTTGAGAATTAGTTTTTGGAGCATGCCTGGGCAATATGTGGTGGATGTTACCATGATTTGAATGATGAGGTGGTGTTTTGTTTTGTTTTCTTTTTTTTTTAATCTGTTTATCTGAAGAGAAATTTGATCTTCAAGGGTCGAATGTGTATGTTTTTCAGGTAGTTCTTCCGACGTTTATTCTTGAAAGAAGATCTCTTTTAGAAATGTATGCAGACTTTTTTGCACATCCGGACCTGTTTGTGAGGTATTTGACTGAACATGGTAGTTTCCAATGTTTACAGATGTTACTCAGCAGCTTTCTGCCCTTTTTTTGCAGGATAGATGGATTCCTTGTCACCTTTCAAACAGTTCTGGGTATTCTGTGGTATTGAATAATGTGTTTACACTGGATGCGTATCTGTTTGCTTAAGTTATATGGTGGTGATGTTGTTAGGCAACCAAGTTTAACAGTTTAAAAAATTCTGAAGAGCTCATTAATAGGTAGCCAATATTCACAAGGCCAATGGTATAAGTTTATTTAATCCAGGCACTGGCAATCACTGTCAAATTATTTGTACTATATCCTAATGAAGCTTAATTTTCTGAGTTCAGCAAACCTTTCTAAAGCACCTGTTGTTTGCTAGGCACTTTCTTACAAGTTGGAGAAAGGAAAAGTCAGTGTCTGCCCTTGAGCTTACAATATAGTATCCAAATTATAGATGATTTATAAATTTTAAATATAAAGCTTGCAATATTATATATGTATGAGATAGAAGTAATGTAAAGGTGAAATTGATTTACAAGGAGGTGAGTTCACATTGCCTTTCGCTGGTAGCAGGAAATTTTTTTGTAATGGGGAATGTTGTTAGTTCGTCTTCTCTGCATTCCGTAGTCTCGGACTGTGGTTTACTGAAGTTAGATACATACCACTGAAGTTTGTTGCTGGGTGGATACATTGGCTGACATTGATAAATATATATATATTTTTTTCTTGATGAAGATTTAAAAGAATAACCAATTCCCCAAAGGCAGAAATTTAAATAAATATGGCAGTGTTTAAATTAACAGATAATTTAAGAAGTAAAATTTAAGCATTTATTAGTAACATGTGTAAGCAAAAATGGAGCATACCAGTTGTTCATTGGGTATAGATTTGAGATTTAAGGGTAGTTTTTATGTGTGAGAATTTAAACTTTGAGGCCCCCAGAACTATTTACAGGCCAGGTACAGTGGCTCATGCCTGTAATCCCAGCACTTTGGGAGGCCAAAGTAGAAGGATTGCTTGAAGCCAGGAGTTTGAGACCAGCCAGGGCAACACAGCACAACCCTGTCCCTACAAAAAAATTTTTAATAATAATAATAAGCCAGGCATGGTGGTGTGCACCTGTAGTTCCAGCTACTTGGGAGGCTAAGGCAGGAGGGTCATGCAGTCCCAGCAATTTGAGGCTGTGACTGTGAGCTGTAATCACACCACTGCAGCTTGGGTGACAGAGCAAGACCCTATCTTTAAAAAAATAAAAGTACAGTTCAAAAGCCAATAGACAAGATTAAACAGAATCGTACAAATACTCCATTAATTCTAAGAAAGGAGAAATAATGGCATGAACAAGGAACAAAGGGGACATGTAGAAAACCTATCAAGATGGTAGAGTTAATCCCAACTATATCAACAGTTACCACTCCATTTAATGTCAGACTGGATTAAAAAAGCAGGATTTATCTATATGATATTTTCAAGAGAGAAACTTTAAAGACACTGGTTAAAAGTAAAAGGATGGAAAATGATATACTATGCAAAACACTAAGCATAGCAAAACTGGTGTATCTGTATAAGTATCAAAGGAGACTTTTAAGACAATAAATATTATTAGAGACAAATAGGAATATTTTGTAATGATAAAAGCATCTATTTATCAAGAATAAATAATACTCCTAAATATGTATGTACCTAGTAACACAGCTTCAAAATACATGCAGCAACAAAAATTGACTAAAAAGAGAAATAGCCAAGTCCACAAATTCATCCGTCAGGGTCTCATGAAGCAAGTAGCCTCTGCCTTCACCACCTCCCCACCGCCCCCAAAAAATCAGGAAGGCTCTAGAAGATTTAAACAGCATTATCAAATCAACTTGACCCAGTTGGCCTTTCTAAACACTACCCAACAATTGTATAACAGAGTCTTTTCCAGGTGCATGTGAAATGTTTATCAAGATAGAACATATACAGGGAAGTCTTAATAAATTTAAAATAATTGGAATCATACAGGGTGTATATTCTACACCCATGAATTAAATTAGTAATTAATAACATACAGAAAATCTCCAGTTATTTGGCAATTAAGCAGTGCGTTTACATGGACATAATCTATGATACTAGAAACCAGAAGCAGTGTTTGCCTCAGGGTAAGTAAGATGTGGCGATTGTTTGGAAAGGGAGATATAGAAACTTTCTGGATTAATGGAAATATTCTGTTTTTTTTGAGTAAGTGATGATTAATTAAATAGATATGTACGTTTGTCAAATCCTCAAGCAAAACACTAAGACCAAGGCACATAGACCAATGGAACAGAATAGAGAACCCAGAAATAAAGCCAAATACAGCCAACTGATCTTTGACAAAGCAAACAAAAACATAAAGTGGGAAAAGGACACCCTTCTCAACAAATGGTGCTGGGATAACTGGCAAGCCACATGTAGAAGAATGAAATTGGATCCACATCACTCACCTTATACAAAAATCAACTCAACATATATTGGAGACTTAAATCTAAGACCTAAAACCATAAAAATTCTAGAAGATAACATTGGAAAAACTTCTGGACATTGGCCTAGGCAAAGACTTTATGACCAGTAATCCAAAAGTGAATGCAATAAAGATAAATAGATGGAACTTAGTCAAATTAAAAAGTTTCTACACAGCAGAAGAAATAACAGAGTAAACAGACAACCCAGAGAGTAGGAGAAAATATTCGCAAACTATGCATCCAGCAAAGGACTAATATCCAGAATCTGCAAGGAACTCAAACAGATCAGCAAGAAAATAATAATAATAATAATAATAATAATAATCCCATCAAAAAGTGGGCTAAGGACATGAATAGACAATTATCAAAAGAAGATCATGATAATAAAATAAATGGTTGGCTGGGCGCGGTGGCTTACACCTGTAATCCCAGCACTTTGGGAGGCCAAGGCAGGCGGATCACGAGGTCAGGAGATTGAGACCATCCTGGCTAACACAGTGAAACCCCATCTCTATTAAAAATACAAAAAAATTAGCCAGGTGTGGTGGCGGGTGCCTGTAGTCCCAGCTACTGGGGAGGCTGAGGCAGGAGAATGGCGTGAACCCGGGAGGCGGAGCTTGCAGTGAGCCGAGATTGCACCACTGCACTCCAGCCTAGGCAACAGAGCGAGACTCCATCTCAAAAAAAAAAAAAAAAAATGGCCAACAAACATGAAAAAATGCTCAACACCACTAATTATCAGGGAAATGCAAATCAAAACCACAATGCAACACCACCTTACTCCTGCAGGAATGTCCATATTCAAAAAATAAAAAAAAAATAGATGTTGATGTGGATATGGTGAAAAGAGAACACTTTTACACTGCTGGTGGGAATGTAAACTAGTACAACCACTATGGAAAACAGAATAGAGATGCCTTAAAGAACTGAAAGTAGATCCACCATTTGATTCAGCAGTCCCACTCCTGGGTGTTTACTCAGAGGAAAAGAAGTCATTATATGGAAAAGACACATGCACACACATGTTTATAGCAGCACAATTTGCAGTTGCAAAAATGGAACTAGCCCAAATGCCCATCAATCAACAAGCAAATAAAGAACATGTGGCATATATATACTGTGGAATGCTACTCAGCCATAAAAAGGAACGAAATAATGGCATTCACAGCCACCTAGGTGGAGTTGGAAACCATTATTCTAAGTGAAGAAACTCAGGAATGAAAAACCAAGCTGGTGGCGAACACCTGCAATCCCAGCTACTCGGGAGGCTGAGGCAGAGAATTGCTTGAACCTGGGAGGTGAGGTTACAGTGAGCCAAGATCACGCCACTGCACTCCAGCCTGGGTGACAGAGCGAGACTCCATCTCAAAAAAAAAAGAATGATACAGTGGACTTTGGGCTTCAAGGGGAAGGGTAGGAGGGGTGTGAAGGATAAAAGACTACACATTGGATATAGTGTACACTGCTCAGGTGATGGGTGCACCAAAATCTCAGAAATCACCACTAAAGAAGTTATCCATGTAAACAAACACACCACCTGTTCCCCAAAAACCTATTGAAATTTAAAAAAGAAAAAAACCACTAAGACCAATGCATTTAATTATATATATTATACTTCAATTTTAAAATGAAACTGTAAGCTAACTCCTGGTCCTAGGTCCTCAGTCCTCTCAGCCTGACTTAGGTGGACCATACTGGGGGTTGTTGCATCATCTTGTCTTCTACCAGAAAGCAGGACATTAAATTTTGTCTTTCTCCCTTGCAGCATTAGTGACCAGAAGGATCCCAAGGATCGAATGGTTCAGGTTGTGAAATGGTACCTCTCAGCCTTTCATGCGGGAAGGAAAGGATCAGTTGCCAAAAAGCCATACAATCCCATTTTGGGCGAGATTTTTCAGTGTCATTGGACGTTACCAAATGATACTGAAGAGAACACAGTGAGTTCTGCATTGACATTTTTAAAGTATCTTAATTGTATACTGATTCAAGATTTTATTTAGGGGCAGATAATAATGATGAAAGCAATGATCAAAAGATGGTCACCACCCATAGAAGAAATTGTTGTTAGAGCAGCATAGTTTGAATGTAGTGAGAAGGAGGAAAAAGAGTAGGATGAGATGAGGATGGGGATGTAGAAATCAGATCTTGCAAGGTCTTATAGACCATAATATAATTTTATGGCTTTTCAGGATCTCATTTTTGTTTTGAGAAGATCATTAGAATGATTTTGTGAAAAATAAATTGAGAAGGGGCAAATATAGAAGCATGGAGACCATTGTGGAGGCTTTGACATTATTTCAAGAGAGACATGGTGATTCAAGCTTTATTTTGGAGGTAGAACTGATGGATGGATTGGGGGAGGTAAGGGAAAGGAGACATCAGAGATGAATCCTTGCATGTGGACTTAAGCAGTGGCAGTGTCATTTACTGATAAGGAAAAGATTGGATTTGGGGAGGGAAAAATCAAAAGCTAATATAAAATATAAAGTTTTAGAGGTCTGTGAAGCTGTCAAGTAGGGAGATGGAATTTAAGAGTGTGGAGTTTAGGGAGAGGTCTGAGATGGAGATGGGGCTTTCAAAGATTATAGTGTATTTAGATGACATTTTAAAGCTCTAGGATTGGATAAAATTATTTAGGAAGACAGCATAGCTACAGAAGAGTAGGTAACCCAGAACTGGCTCTGAGGCTCCAACAAATTTAGTGGTTGAAGAAAATGACCAGCAAGGAAGACTCAAATGCATGTAAAAAGGCTTTAAGAAGTGAAAAAAACAAAACCATAGCCCACAGCACTTGACACATAATAATCTGTCAGTAAACATGATTCTCCATATAGTTCCCTCTCCAAGTGACACATTACATATAGTCCATACTGAAGACAGACAAGTATGTGTCTGTTCTTACTCATTTGGCCGACATTGGTAAGTGCCTACTCTTGGCAGCCCTGAGTGAGGCACACAATCCTTGCCTTTAAGAATGTCTTAGTCTAGTCAGGGAGACTGACACAAAGCAATTAAAATATTGTATTTAAGTTCTACAATAGAAATATATATATAGGGTGCTTGGTGTGTGTAGAGCGAGCAGAGACCCCAATTATCAGATTCTCTGAAATGTCATTTGTGTTTTCTCATCAAAAGAAAATTATGTTATATTTGCTTGCAGGAACTAGTTTCAGAAGGACCAGTTCCCTGGGTTTCCAAAAACAGTGTAACATTTGTGGCTGAGCAGGTTTCCCATCATCCACCCAGTAAGTTACAGAGCTCCTCTGCAACTTCTGCTCTCAAAACTAATCTGTCTAAAGAGGGTCATTAAAAGCTCCATGGCTGAGGTTACTGTCAGTTGTGTGACTAGCTGTGTGTTTCTTATTCCCTGAAGTGGAAACTCAAGTTGATTGGTTCCTCATATCTTTTCCTTTTGTTGTATGTTCCAGACTCTTAGCTTCACAAATTAAGTGTGTATAAAAAGAAGGGATTTAGGAAACCAACTTTTAATGCTTCCAGAGTCGTCTTATATATAGTAATTTGTGCTGTAGAGACCTCAGCAACTGTGAGACAGTTTATATAAGTGATATGTAGTTTCTACACAGTATATTCCTGGCATACTGCAGATACCAAAACCGAGGATGCTGAAGTCTCTAACATAAAAGGGTGTCTTTTATATTCATATAACCTATGCACACCCTCCTGTATACTTGAGTCATCTCTAGATTACTTATAATACCTAATACAATGTAAATGCTATGTAAATAGTTGTTTCACTATTTATTTTATTTGTATTATTTTTATTTTGTATTTTTTTATTTTTTCTTTTGAGACAGGGTCTTGCTCTGTCCCCCAGGGTGGAGTGCAGTGGCACAATCATAGCTCACTGCAGCCTCCTGGGCTCAAATGGTCCTCCCACCTCAGCCTCCCAATTAGCTGGGACCATGGACATGTGCCACTACACCCAACTAATTTTCTTATTTTTTTTTTTTTTTAGAGTCAGTGTATCACTATGTTGCCCAGGCTGGTCTCAAATTCCTGGCCTCAAATGATCCTCCCGTCTTGGCCTCCCAAAGTACTGGGATTGCAGGCGTTAGCCACTGAGCCCAGCCTCTGTATATTTTAAATCCACAGTTGGCTGAATCTGTGGGTACAAAACCCATGGATATGGAGGGTCAACTGTACATACCCTCAACATCTTGTTTGTTTAGTGCAGTATTAAAACTGGAAACACTGGCTGGGCCTAGGTTGGGGCTGGAGCCTGGGCATACTTGCAGACCAGAACAGATAGCCCTTTTGGTTTTAAGCTTCCTGGGTTGGCCACAGCATCATTTCAGGCATGATCCTGCCCACGTGGCTCTGAATGAATGCTTGCATTGGGGAAAAGGGTATAAAAGGCAGGTAGGTACCTCCTGGCCTAATTGGAGGCTGTTTGAAGGGTAAAGGATTTCCCCATGAAGCCAATTATTTCCCCCAGGTTATGTGATTTTGGAGAGGTGGCTGTAGGTATATATAATCTACTAACTGAAAATTTCTATTCAGTTTCAGCCTTTTATGCTGAGTGTTTTAACAAGAAAATACAATTCAATGCTCATATCTGGACCAAATCAAAATTCCTTGGGATGTCAATTGGGGTGCACAACATAGGGCAGGGTAAGTGTGTTGGCATTGGGTGGACTACAATGTTATGGGAGAATTTTATGTCATTCTAATGTGTGGTGGACACTTGTCTAGTAAAAGAAAATGGCTACACTAGATGTCATTGTTAGCAACTAAGCGTTGATATTGGGGGTGAGAGCAAGGGTGGGGAACTAGATAGGTTATCCCTAAATTGAATGGTGTATCCTGGAGTAACCATCAACTCGACAAGAAAGCCTTGTGGCCACTTGGCACTACTCATCAGAGATTCTGTCCTTTCTCTCCACAGGCTGTGTCTCATGTCTAGACTATGATGAACATTACATTCTCACATTCCCCAATGGCTATGGAAGGCAAGTGTGTCCATTTCCTCTGATCAGCAGTAGACTCTGCTGTTCCTTGAGACATACCCCTTCCCCCTCTTCCTTTTAACTGTCAACCTTACCTAAAAACTTTTGATTTTGCAGGTCTATCCTCACAGTGCCCTGGGTGGAATTAGGAGGAGAATGCAATATTAATTGTTCCAAAACAGGCTATAGTGCAAATATCATCTTCCACACTAAACCCTTCTATGGGGGCAAGAAGCACAGAATTACTGCTGAGATTTTGTAGGTATTTTCTCTGCCTTAGAGCTCTTATGCTTTTCTGAAATAACTGCCTTTTGTCTTGAACTATAGCTTCTGGATTAGGAGTGTGAAAGAATGGTTCTGTCTTTGTAAGCGTGTTTCACATTTTATGTGTCATGTCTTTTGCTAAAGTCCCGTATCAGAAGACCTAAAACATATATTCAGAGCAGTCAGAGGTCATTGATAGGTTTCCTTCCTAAGAACCTGACTTGCAGTGTTGAACTAAAAGAGGCCTTTGTAGGTTGCCTAGCTAAACCAGATTATGGATCCCTAATTTATTCTTGCCAGATTGAATGATGAGCTGGTCCTTACGGCAGACTTTGTGACCCCTGCAGCACTGCCTCCAAGTCCTCACAGCTATCCCTTTTTCTGTACCTTTGCCGGGGAAAAACAGTAACCATCACATTTTGCAGGCATCTGGCTTGCTTCCATTTGATACTCATGGGTCAGATGCAGATGACTGTGCCAGTCAGTGGAAAGTCTACAGTGATGGCACCATGACTTTCTCTGCCTCTGGAACCCTTAATTGGGGGGAAGGGGACAGTGGGAAAGAAAGTTTCAGGCATTGATAGCAGCTCTCCTCCCTCTGCCCTGGTCATTTCTCCCTTTTCTGGCCTCTTTCAATCTTGTTTATGCCTTGCCCTTCCTAACTAGGCCTTTGCTGTGTTGCTTATCTTCTCACATTCCATACTTGTTTGTCCAAGTAGAGGTCTATTACGGCTTTTGCAGAATGGATCCTTGCTCAGGGAAGGTATTCACACCATCTGGCACAGAGGTCCCTTTCAACCTGAGGATGAAAGCCTGCATTATATTCTTAAGCAAAGCCTTCCCTGACCCCCAGTGCCTATGTAAGCTCACCACAGCACCTACCACCTAGAATCTCAATGGTGGGGTGTCTCTCTCCACTAGGCTGGGAACAGCTTGAGGATAGGGAATTTGCCAACTCTGTTATGGTCCTTGCACCCAGAATAGGACGTTCTTGCCCATACCCACTGTTCTTGGGATCTCAAGTTCATAAGCGTCTTGTTGAAGGCCCTCATTTATAGTTAGCCCTGGGGAGTCCAGTTCTAACTAACATGGACTTATCCAGTTAAGATGCTTTCATCAAAAACTTCACAGTTGCTCTTCTGTGCTCTACTCTGTAGTTGGGCCACACTGAGCAGATTCTTTGGTAGAATAATTTTCAACTTGAGACTAACACAAGTATTTCCTTTTCTGTTCAGTTCTCCAAATGACAAGAAGTCTTTTTGCTCAATTGAAGGGGAATGGAATGGTGTGATGTATGCAAAATACGCAACAGGGGTAAGATCCTCATTTTGCCACTTGTTTTAGGCTACATTAGATTGTACTCTATCCCTTTTTCTGGCTTCCTTCATCAGTACTTCCTTCATGATGCACTTCCTTCTACAGTATATTAGAGCTGGAACTTTAGGACAGCTCCAATGTATGTCATCTCTTCAGGGCAAGCTTTTTCTTTCCTTCCCCCACCTTCTCCCAGCAGTATAGGTAATTATAATCATTTTTACTTTTCTCTTGGCTCTCAAAACACTTGAGAATAATATATGTAAAACAATGCCTGGCACACAGTAAGAACCCAGTAAATGTTAGGTATGTGGGGTATGTTTATAATATGAAGCACTAATCTGCGTGTTTCCATACACACACAGTTTAAGATTTTGTATGATAAAATTTACTGACTGCCTGGCACCAGAGATACCAAAATGAGTTAAGATAGACCTTTCCTTAAGGAACTTGCACTCTGTACTACTGCCCACTCAGTGTTCTTAAACAGAGGAAAGATGTTATGAAATTAACAGGAGGAGCCAGTGAACTGCATTTTGGACCTAGAGAATTTGAAATGTCAAAAGCACTACAGTGCATCTATCATTAGATTAGGGGTTTATGGGTCTAGTTCCCATCCACCTCTATTGTTTTCCAGGAAAATACAGTCTTTGTAGATACCAAGAAGTTGCCTATAATCAAGAAGAAAGTGAGGAAGTTGGAAGATCAGAATGAGTATGAATCCCGCAGGTAAGCCAACATTGTTAAGTGGAACTATTGCTGCAGTGCTTAAACTTTGCCTAGGCATAGGCACAGGGCTGGGTTTGAGAGACAGTAGGGCAGAGCATAATAGTATAGACCAAGTTTGAATGCCTGGGTTCATATGTCAGAACTACCACTTACTACCTTTGTGACCATGGATGGCTCAGTCAGCTAACTTCTCTTTACCTTCTTTCCTGAAATGGGAATAAAGGCCTTGAGAGGAAGCCACATCTTAACTACCTTCATCCTCTATAATTTACCTCTAGACCCTTATTCTCTCCATTCATACTATTTTCTCCACCATATTGTTAAATCCAAGGGAGTTTTTCTGAAATGGAACTTCTCAGTTCCTCTAACAACAGTATCTATTAAGGGACACTCGCCCTACAGAGGTAAACTGATTGACCCAGAGTTGCACAGTAAGTTAGACATAGAGCCAGAAGTAGAATCCCAGGTCTCAGCTTCCACTATTCTTTTTCTTCTGTTGACCTTATCATATTATCAGGCAGCCCTTATTTCCTTCTTTGAAAACTAGCAGTGGAGTCTTCTGAGCCCATATCTCTGTTCCTTACTCCAGTGCCCTAGTGCCAGCATAAGGAGATTTAGTCTGTGACCTACAGCACTTAAAGCCATTTGACTTGTATTATACTATATTCAGGATGGCTGCAGGCTTTCATTCTCAACATTGCCAGCTCCTCTTAATCTCTCTGTTTTAGCCTTTGGAAGGATGTCACTTTCAACTTAAAAATCAGAGACATTGATGCAGCAACTGAAGCAAAGCACAGGCTTGAAGAAAGACAAAGAGCAGAAGCCCGAGAAAGGAAGGAGAAGGAAATTCAGTGGGAGACAAGGGTAAGCTTGCCTGCCCCACCCTCCTAAGTGCTGTTCCTCCTAATTTATTTCAGTGAATGTTGAAGAAGTGATGTGCCAAACACTGTTTATAAACAGGATGATCGCTGGTCCCTACTTGAAACTCATTTCAGTCTAATGGCGGGGTGGGGAGCAGACATGAAATAGTATATTATAGAAGTACAAAGCAAATATGTAACTAAATTCTTCCTCTTTGCCTTACAGTTGTTTCATGAAGATGGAGAATGCTGGGTTTATGATGAACCGTTACTGAAACGTCTTGGTGCTGCCAAGCATTAGGTTAGAAAATGCAAAGTTTATACCTGATGATCAGGGCAGTAGGCATAATTCAGCAGCAAACAATCTTCCTTTGGGAGAAACCTGTTCACTCCCTTCTAATTACAGTGGTTCCTATCTCAGGGATACTGGACTTTCTGACGCAGATGAACAATTAAGGGGAAAAGCTTCCCTTTTCCCTCTGTGGCAGTTACGATTTTGACTTGTCCTGAGAAAAACTTCAGGTTTTGAAAACCAGATGTCTTCTCCTTTTCCAAACACCACACGTTGAAAGCATTTATAAATCCAAGTCTGAAACTCTGCGCTCTAGTACTGCTGTTAAGATATACAACCTGTTTCTTCATATAATCTCGGGATACATACACACACACACACATATACGCACACACATATATATACACACACATACATATATATAAATATACCTGATGCCAGATTTTTTCATATTCTGCCTACTGTAAATATGGGTTCCTGAGTTGTTTTAGAAAATTAGCGCAATGTATTAAAATCAAGTGTTAGGAAATTTCATGGTCTTACCTACAATAACTTTTATTTTGGAATTGAACTATTATTAAATTGTATCTAATCCTGGATTACAGTTTAATTAATTATTCTTAGTGCTTAAGGCTTCATAAAGTAATTTTTCCAAACTTTTTTTTAAAAAATGTGCATCTTTTATTATCTTTTATGGTTAAACTTGGAAGCCAATTATTTGGCAACCTTGAATATAAGAGCTAGCTTTTCAAAAAGACACTTGAAATAATGGAGGATCCATTCTTTTCCTCTCTCAGATTGTATGTTCTGTCTTTAGCCCTTGCCAGGCAAGTCCCCAGAATCTTCACTTAACTCATATTGCACATGTAGGGCTGTCTACCAACATTTTATCCAAAAATGTTTTATTGCCTTAGAAGGTTTGGGAAGAGTATGTATTTATAGATCCCCACCCCACAGTGAACAAAAATAAATAGGTATAATAAAATGAATGCCAGAGCAGCAAATGGCTCATTCTGAAGGGAAATACAGAACTATCATCTTTATTTAAAAATACATCAAAAAAAAAACAGGTATTAATTAGTACCTAGCATTTAGTTATTCAATATACTGGTTACATAAGGCCTTTCAAGAAGTAGATTCTCAGTCTGAGAGGACACAGGCCAGGGCTTCTCAAAGTGCTGCTGCAGGCTTTCTGGTCTCACTTGGCCCACTCTGCTAATTTTCCTTTGCCAGCTCCTACAGTAACCCTGGGTTTATTAGTCTCAACAAAGAAAGGATAAAAAGTAAATCAATCAAATGCTATGATGCCAGTGCAAAACTTCAATGGCAGCCCTAAGGCAGTAGTATAACTCCATAAAATACAAACACATTTTAAAATACACATTGCTTCAGGCCAATGTGACTGCAGTTTATTTGACTATTTTATGGTAGGGGAGAAGGTTGAGTGTTGTTGTGAAAGCCCTGATATCAGTAATGGGGATGATACAATCTGCCAGCAGAGGAGAGGTTGGCAGGTAGGTCAGCTGCATCACTTCACAAGAAGAATTTGAATCCTCACTAGAAGGGGTACCATCCTCTTCCAGTTCATACTTCCCATATCCAACAACCTGAAAGAGGACAAAGACAAAAGTGAAAAATATGCTGACCAGATTTAGGGGTTTAAGAGTTCTGATAACCACCCAGACTCAGTAAATAACAACCCTAGAATGGATGGAGTTAAACATACTCACATGAACGCTGAGCATTTTACTTCCCAGCCCTCTATGGGCCTTGAACCAGTTGACCAGGTCTGATTTTGAGAATGACTTCAGTGCTTCAATCTTACAAGGGAAGGGAAGATAGGAAAGAAATTCAAGAAGAAAGATAGCTCTTAAACCTAACCCCCACGCAGATGTCCCTAGACCTGCTTAGCATCTGAAGACCTCATTTTATTCTTCCTATTCTCAGGTTACCCCTAACCTTCCAGACCAAAACGATGATGAAGCTCTCTGGCATGCCTTCACATTTTATACCAATCATCTACAATGGCAAGAGAGGTTAGCAGATGCTCTAATTACAGCTAAATACCATACACTGAGCCCAACACCCACATCTCCTTAGTGTCACCTCCCAATTACATGGTAGCTGCATACCACGGCTTGAGGAAATCTACCTTGCTTCTATTAAGAAAACTAGAATGTGTTAAGATGAAGCCTTTTACTAAATAACCTCTTTCCATCACAGAGCAATGATGTCCTGTGGTAATTCACCATATAGGGGCTATATATTAACCAAAGTCACACTGGAGTACAAGATCCAGATCTTTTTCATAGGTTTTACTACTTTGGAATAGAAGTTGTCAAAAGACATGCACTTGGAATAATGAACTCCATAAAGACAAAGAGTCCTCAATTTTCTTTAAATAGCAAAACTCTTTTTCTCCACACAATCTTGTAAACCTCAATATATAGTGCAAAAATAGAGCTGCTCTGATTGAAATTGGTGGTGGTGTGGTAAGGATTAGCACCCAGCTCACGTGGCCACCTAAGGTGCTAGAGAGGCCAGTCTGAAAACTCAAGAAGTGAGCGAGTAATCAGGTCAAGACTAGTGTTTCGAGTTTCTCTTCCACACAATGCTGGTGTGCATGGACCTGTGATTCCTGTAGAATCAGGAACCTTGACCAGTTTCAGCCGTCTTACTCTGAAAACCATGTTACCTCGTGGGCAAGGCGGTCAAAGAGGTACTGCTGTGTCACCACTTCATTCCAGTTCCTATCCACCTCCTCCCCAAGGTGGGTGTCCTCACACTCCTTCAGCTTGATGAGAGCTGTGACCTGTTCCCACCAAAAAGAAAGATGCTCAGGTGGGGCAACATACCACTTCCCCCAGAACACACTGAGCACTGTCCGGTCTGGCTTGTGATGGACATGCCAGTATGAGAGGCATGGATGAAGCTAGGGAGACACTATGGTAAGAGGAAGGTAGGGCTGCAAAGCTCAAAAACTGGCCGGCGAAGCCCTGTTAAGACTTGTATCTGGGGGCTTGTGTGGGCCAAAGGCCAAAAGACCAGGCTGGCACAGTCACCTGGGTGTTGAATGCCTCTTCAGTGAGGTTCTCGATCTTCTCCTCAAAGCTAGAAAGAAACTCTTCTATCTTCTTATCAACAACTTCAGAACTGAAACAAAACATCTTCAATCAGAACTGAAACATCCTCAGTTAAGTCATCAGAAACCTGATCTCAGGCAGAAGGCAAAAGAAGGAATTAAGACTAAGACATATTTCCAGGAAAAAAAGCTAAAGTGTTTTCCCAGGCCTCAATATTCCACCTGATGTTGAGGAAGAGAACAGAACCCTCCCCCTCACCCCACCTCCAGCCCAGTTTCCTGGTATCCTCATAATGAAGCAGTCACAACCATGTTTCACCATTCCAAAGCTGAAAACTAACAGGTTTCAGCATGCCTGTCAGATCAGGCATTCTTTCACTTCTTGTCCTCAGGTCTGCCTGAAGATAAGAAACACTGGCAAGCCCCACACAATGACCACAGGACTTGAATCAAGTCCTAAAGGGCCACTGGAACTATTGATCAGTCCTGGAACAGGCCATCTATAACAACTTCCATCTTCCCAGCTTCCACTGACTAAACAGAGCAAACCTGCTTGGTCAGGGTTGCCCAGGGTTTAAGGAAACACATGTAGCCCCTACTCTCCATGCCCATAATAGGAGGTTACACTCATCTATTCATTCACTCACTTGTATTTGGTTGCCTGAGTCCCTACGGTGACAGAAAATCCTAGAATCCCGGATGTGTTCCTACAGGTAGGGTAGACATGGTACCTACAGCCAGAGAGAAAAGTTATATGAGCTCAGGTGATCATCTGGGCCCTGGCCTTGGAGGCACTAGATAGGAGTGGGAAAAGTTTCTGCCCATCCTTATTGGAACTGGAAGTCCTGAAACAGGACCCAAAAATGTTAAGGTGTCCATACCTCTCCTGAATTGGGGGCCACAAACTAGCCTTTTTTCTTATCTTGAAACTTAACCAAACTGAAAACCTGATTATAGTCAAAGATACAAATTCCAAAAGTTTGGATGAGTAAGTATCACCCTGTGAGATGGAAGGAAGCTCTAACAGGCTGCTCAGTAAGGATATCTGATGAACTTCAGCCTGCAAAGTAAGCCCTAGGCCCTTATTTGAGCTCAGTGGCCTTGCCAGCAGACTTACCCAAGGGTCTGCTTGGTTCGAAGGAAGTCAAAACAAGGTTCTTCCATGTGCATCTGTAATTCAACATACTGCCCATCAGCCCAACTCCTCCCAGCAGAGAAGCCTCCATTTCTCTCCCCAGAGTGTTTCACATACCTCCCAAGTCCAGCCTCCCTTAGTGCCTTTTTCCTAATTGGCCCAGGCTTATACTGGGTGAGAACAGTAAATGACCATCTCACCTTCAAATCACAGGTCTCTGACTACCCCATGTCCCTATCCCAGGCAGAAAAGGCTGGGCCTCATAGTGGGTCAGGGGCTGCTGAAAACCTCAGCATCTCCTTTATGCACTTACCACAAGCAGCTCCATAAGCGTATATTCTCTTAGACTCCTGGTACCTGACTGAAAAAGAGAAGGTTGTCAGGCCAACTGAATATCCAGTGGTTTATAGGGCTTTTAAATAATCCAGCTATTCTAGGCAACCACTTAGGTATCACCATCAATCGCTCTCCCCCAAGAGAGTTAATCATACTTTGATGTTGTTTACATATCTGCCTTCCCACCAGACTGAAGGTCTATGAGGATAGGAGTCATGCTTGACCATTTGTACTCCCGGCACTAGCATAGAATTGCAGGTGCAAACGACGGTGAGATTAATAATCCCTCACCTGTCAGATCCTGTCAGAGGACACGTTCTAAAATTAAGTACTTGCAACTCAAAGCCCTAAGGAAGACAGCAAGGAATGTTTTGGGATCCTGAAATGTATCTGGATCTATTCCTCAGGAGGAGAGAAAATGAATAGTGCCACACACAAGAATCAGTTCCACACACAAGGACCAAAACCAGTTGATAAGAAAAATACTTCAGAGGAAGAAGCCACGCTTTGGGACCACATGCTAGCTGCCCAAGACTGGCAAAATAATGCATTCAGAATGAAAAACAGGAGGCCAATAAACAAGGATGTTGCTAGTGCCTCCCAGAGTCAGGATCTTGCAGGTTCCTCTCACACAGACTCATTTGCTTCCCACTCACCAGAGGAAGAGGCTAATGCCTATGTGCCCTTGCAAGACCTGATTAGTCAGCATTGAGATTTTCTGTTTCCCTCTAAACAGACCACAACAAAACCAATGCTCTCTGAGAAAGGATATGGTTTCCAAAAGGGAACAGTTTGTATTAGAAGCTAGTGCTAAGAGGTGACTGATGGAAAGCATTCATAGTCTTACAATGTGAAATCCTGCCAAAAATGAGTACTCCAGTCCCAGGGTTGTAAGCAGTCAGAGGCACTGAAAATGCAGACTAGGTTAAGAAAGGCTAGGCTATACCATTTGTGGAGTTTGGGACCTGGTAGTCATAACCTAGAAGAGGCTGCAGGTTGGAATGCTACAGCCACAGGGGCTCCAGAGAGAAGCAGGGCCTCTACAGAAGGACAAAAATATTATCAACCTAGCTCCAAAACTGCTGTTGCTCCTGAATCAAAGTACTCATTAAGAAGACTAGGACAAGACACAACTTCACTAACGAGATGATCGTGACATCGGGCAAGTGAATTTGCTCCTGACAACCAGACCAGGATAATGTCAGAATAAGGCTGAGGCCCAGGGCCAGAGATACAAGACAAAGAAATGATAATCAGGCCATCCCACCCAAAGCCCAGTCAGGGATCTTCACAAGACCTGACAAAGATAACAGCAGCGGCTACAGGAGCCCCAGAATTTCGGAAGTCAGTAATCAGACTAGACAGGCAAGGTTTAAGGAAGATCCCCATGGTTCTAGAAGCGAGTGGGACCAACCACAGGTTAAAGCAGGCTATGGGCTAGAGCTAACTGATACTGCCGAGTGCTTCCTTACTTTAAGCACCACACACCCCAATAGAATGGTGTGGAAAGAACACAGAATCTGAAGACAAAAGGAATAAATTTGAGACCCAGCTGGTATGACCTCAAGAAGTAAGGGGCTCTGGATCATGGAGTTGTCACCCTAAAACAGAGGCGATAAATCCTTCCTCTCAGGTGCTTTAAACATTTATGACTCTAGTAGTCATTCTCTTTGCTGTGTCTTAATTGTTTGGCTATGTTTCCTTCTGTCTGCTTTTCAAAACTGCCCCTTAACAAACGTCCTTCTGCTACTTGGAGTTCTATCAGGGGCACATGTAGGGATTTCCACCCACACCTCGGTTTCTGGCCCTCTAGATTAGTACTTAGGTGATTAATGAAGCAATACCTCACTGTGATTGAAAAAGGATCCATTTTACCAACAGGAGCAATTTTTAAATGTAGTTGCTTCTAGAGGACAAATGGCCCCGAGCATAAAACTACAGAAGTAACTATGAAAGGGCCTTGAAGGTCACGGGGTCCCTTATCCCCAGGTACTAGACCTTCCGCCAGTCTTTAGTACCGCCAACTGACCTGGTAGTACACAGTGACTTCAGAGTTGGCATCACCCTTGTTCAGAGCTTTCACTTTGCACAGATGGTGGCCACTGGGCAGCTCTACCACCTGGAACTGCACAGGCATCTCCTGCTCCAGAGGCTTGAAGTTTAGTTTGCTGCAAGAGAATCAGTATGGGTCACTGAGGCACCCAAAAACTGTAAGAAGCTAGGCCTTCTAACTTTTCAATTGCTTTGTACACCAGCCTCAAAAAAATCTACTACAAGTAGTATTTCAATTGGGTGTTTAGTAATAATTAACTGAATTGTGGCTCCATGCCCTCTCGCTGGTAAGAACACATAACCCCAAAGAGAAAATTCAAATACTTACTCAACAACATATTTCAGGAAATCCATAGACTCCTAAGAGGCAAAAGAGAATAACTACATTAAGCTCTTTAGACATTCATTTCACCCACAATCAGCTAATATCAATGTTCCAATTGCTTGGGGAGCCCTGCATAGCTTTAGGAAAGCAGATACAGTTGGTGACCTAAATGCTGGCAAGTTATTCATTGACTGATTCAAGATTGATTGTGTCTGTGGAACACTAAGTGGCTCTTAACTGTTCTGGCTCTCTTGGCAATCTGTTTACCCATAATACAGTTTCCCAACTGGATCAAACTTAATTGTTCAGTGTTGGTTTACCCAACTAGGCTGTGGCCTTTATGACAACATGGACTATGTTTCAGAATCCTGGGCCCATTGACATAGAACCTGGATAAAGCAAAGAAAATAACATTTAATACTGAGTGAATACATCCTCTTCCCTTCTTAAGAATTCTGTTTTCTTAACTATAAAATAAGGGATAAGTGGAGGGATTAGCTCTTCTCTAAAGTGATTTCTACTGGAGGAAATTCATGGTACTAAGGACTCTGTGCCAAAAGCCCTTGCCTGGTACTTCAACAGTGCTTGGAAAAACAGGCAGCCTATTTCTTCTCTTCCCTTTGTGGACTGAGACTTAAAATTCTTTTGGTGGCCAAGACAGAAACTAAGGCTGGTTTTGGGGTTGCAGAATGAAGATAGAGAGAAAGGGGACGATAGCAGCCACGATTTCAAGAGTGACCATTTATATATTCCAATCAAAGGGCCAGCCCTGAGAAACTGGGAAGCCATGGAGGATGGTTAATAACCAAACAGTTTAGGGAGAGAATCTTGAACAAGCATCTGACTGAGGAAAAGGCCTTAGTCGGGTACAAGGCCCCACAGACATTTCCAACTCAATATGTATCAGGACAAACTCCTCATATGCTCCCACTCTTACTACTGATCCTGCTCCACCAACCCACTGCTTCAAGAAAGAAATTTGGGCATCATTCTAGACTGCCTCCTCTCTCACTCCCCCTGAGTGAATTTCCATCATCTTCTATTTCTTAAGCACTTCTTTAAACAAACAAACAAACAAACCAGGGTCTTGCTTTATTGCCCAGGCTGGAGTGCAGTGGCACAATCTCAGTTTAGTGCAACCTCTGCCTCCCGGATTCAAGCAATTCTCCTGCCTCAGCTTCTCGAGTAGCTGGAACTACAGGCGCGCGCCACCAAGCCCGGCTAATTTTTGTATTTTTAGTAGAGACAGGGTTTCACCATGTTGGCCAGGTTGGTCTCAATTTCTTGACCTTGTGATCCGCCCATCTCGGCCTCCCAAAGTGCTGGGATTACAGGTGTGAGACACCGCACCTGGCCAATCTCAACCATTTTTAAAAGTGTGCAGTTCAGGGCCCGGCACGGTGGCTCGTGCCTGTAATACCAGCACTTTGGGAGGCCGAGGTAGGCAGATCACGAGATCAGGAGATCAAGACCATCCTGGCCAACACAGTGAAATCCCGTCTCTGCTAAAAATACAAAAAATTAGCTGGGTGAGGTGGCAGGTGCCTGTAGTCCCAGCTACTTGGGAGGCTGAGGCAGAAGAATGGCATGAACTGGAGAGGCGGAGATTGCAGTTGGGCCAAGATCATGCCACTGGACTCCAGCCTGGGTGACAGAGCGAGACTCTGTCTCAAAAAGAAAAGGGGGTACAGTTCAATAATGTTAACTATATTCACACTGTTGTGCAGTAGATTAGATTTTCAGAACTTTTTCATCTTGCAAAACGAAAATTCTGTGCCCATAAAATAACTTGTCTCTTCCCTCTTCTCCCCAACTACTGGAAACCACCATTATATTTTCTGCTTCTATGAGTTTCACTACTTTAGGTAACTCCTATGAGTGAAATCATATCTACACTTTAAAACAGCTTCATAACTTGTCTCTCTGGATATTTCTTAAGCACAAATCTTCTTAAATCCTTTAATGTTCTCCATTTCTACAGGATAAAGCCCAGCAACTTAGCTTCACACACAGGCTTGACATACTTGTTCTGGCTATGTATGTATGTATGTAGCTATGTATGTATCCGTATGTATGCACACACATCCCTCACCATTTCCTTCTTCCCATTTTAGCCTCTATACTAAACTGTTTATGGTTTCCACATATAATCTTCAACAAAGGTAACTAACAGTATAGATACGCCAAACCCATTTCACTCAAGTCCTGGTCTATTACCAGCAATCAATTTTTCTCTCTCTATTTCTTTTCTTTTGAGACAGGGTCTTACTCTGTTGCCCAGGTTGGAATACTGTGGTGCAATCATAGCATGCTGTAGCCCCAAACTCCTGGGCTCAAATGATCCTTCCACCTCAGCCTCCCAAGTAGCGGAGACTATAGGCATGTGCCACCATGCCTGGCTAATTTTTTATTTTTTGTAGGGATGAGTTATCACTATGTTGCCTGGACTGGTCTCGAAATCCTGACCTTAAGTAATGCTCCTGCCTTGGCCTCCCAAAATGCTGAAATTACAGGCATGAGCCACCATTCTCAGCCCAGCAGTCTTCATCTTAAGAAGAAAGCTGCCCAGCATCAGAGGGGTCAGGTTCCCTTCTAAACAGAATATGATAATGCTGGCCTGCCAAAACTACAGCTTCCCCTTTAGGAAAGAACTAGTGCAATTCCAGAGTTCACAACTGCATTCAGACCTGGCCTACAGAGCATCTCACACTCACTGTGCTTGTGACATTCCCTTGTACCAGGCCCTCCACAAAGAGCTGGGATTTGAATTCTTTGACGAAGCTCAGCAGAGACTCAAGGGAAAGGCCATCCATCAAAGCCTGGTACTTGTCAATCATAGACCAACGGGCATATTCCAGGATTAAAAGCCGTACATCTCTGTACAGAGGGCAGAAAAAAAAAATACTCAAAGTTTTGTTATTAGAAATGAATCTTCGGAATAAAGAAATGTTTGGTCAAAGTTCTATAAAGGATGTTTTTCTAAAGAGAGACCATTTTTATCACAATGTAAGATGGGAAAACAGTATCAGATTCACCAAAAAAGTACTGAAAATCACATACACAAACTTTTAAACAAATTTACTTAGCAGTACAAAAATGCACTTACCTGCCTCAGTTGCAGGGTAAAATATTTCATATAAAAGTAAAGCTGCTAGATGAGTCAAGTTTACTTAGTTGTACACTGACTTAAAATTATTACTATTTTGGTTTGAAATCTCACTAATATTTTATTAATTACTAGAAGCCATCATTTGGGATATCTATTACTGCAGTGACAATATAATATAGGTAACGGCTCTGGTCCAGAATCAGATTAACTTCATCCCCTATCTCCACAACCCCACCCCAAATAAGCTGTTTGAATTTGACAAATCTACTAACATCTATGACTCAATTTCTTCATTTGTAAAATAGGGGAAGTATTCGTGAGAGGTAACCGTTTTGGATAGAATTAAATTAATGAATTTATATAAAAGTTCTTAGATCTAGCACAAAAATCTTCAACAAACAGGTTTATTATTATTCTATCTTTTATAAAGTAAATTTCAGGAGCTGAATTTTAATAAAATAGAAGGTTGTGTTTAATAATGTATTTTTATAAATAAAGTAGTATTCATGAGTTATTGGCAGGGCTATTCACTGTATCAATGGTTGCAGATAACTCGCCTTTTTTTATTATTATACTTTAAATTCTAGGGTACATGTACACAATGTGCAGGTTTGTTATGGTATACATGTGCCATGTTAGTTTTGCTGCACCCATCAACTCGTCATTTACATTAGGTATTTCTCCTAATGCTATCCCTCCCCCAGCTCCCCCATTCCCCAACGGGCCCCGGTGTGTGATGTTCCTTCCCTGTGTCCATGTCCTTTCTAACATATATCTGGTTAATAGTTTTTGTAACTTTCTGTGATCAGAATATCAGTTATTACGTGACTGACTCCTAATCCCTTCTAATTCTGGAAACTGATGGGTTCATTATAGCTGTGTCAAAAGCAGAACCTTTACGCTGTTCACTATTTATAGATGCCCAGGGCAAAAATGTCAAGTAGGGGCTAGCAGTCATGTGCACAAAGGGGTAGGTCTGTTCAGAGGACTTTTCTCTCCCTCCCACAGGCTCTACCTGCTAATAGAGGGTACCCCAGAGGGATACTTTTTTCTGATTCACGCAAAAGTATCCCACAGGCTACAATTAGCCCTGGACTAAAGTAGTAAGAACAGGCTCTGAATGAAGGCCCAAGGGGGTTGCCTGTGAGCAGAGGGTTTAAGTATTAGCATACAGACTGTGTAGCTGCCTTTCTGCTCTCTTCTGGAAGCTTGGCTGAATTCTGGATAGTTAAGATTGCTAGATAAGTGACATGTTTAGTAATTTAACTCAGCTACTAATTACCAACATACTAAAATCACCAGTAAATACTTCTTCTGGTTTGTTTTTTGTTTTTTTACGAGACAGGGTCTATCTCTGTCATGCAGGCTGGTGTGCGGTGGCATGATCATGGTTCACTGCAGCCTCAACCTCCTGGGCTCAAGCAATCCTCCCACCTCAGTCTGCCAAGTAGCTAGGACTACAGGCATGTGCCACCACACCCAGCTAATTTTTAAATTTTTTTGTAGAGATGAAGTCTTGCTATATTGCCCAGGCTAGTCTTGAACTTCTAGGTGTGTGATCCTCCCACCTCAGCCTCTCAAAGTGCTGGGATTACAGGTATAAGCTACCATGCCCGGCCCAAAACCAGTACTTCTTTAACTATTATTTAGGTATAATGATTGGTGAAAACACCCTTCTTTACTTTTAGTCTCTACAGTAGGCTGCTTTCAGTTCCATTCACAGCTAGCTACATAAGCTGGGTTTAGAAATACTATAACACTATGGACGGGTTTCCTAAACTATAGCACAATTCAAACATGGATGAAAATTAGCACTGAAACTATAGCCTTATCCCCCACACCTACCCACTAGGAAGACTAATACTTTCAGGTCCTCAAAATATAAGCTCATCTCATTTATACCCACTTGGCCAAAGTCTCGGGCTTGATGAGGATGTTAAAGTAGGTCTTCTTCAACTGCTCAGTTATCATTGTAAAGACAGCTGGTGTGGAATTGAACTCAGCTAAGTAGTCAATAATGAGCTGAAACAGTAGCTAAAAGAAAAAGAAGGAAGCACTTTAAGAAGCATGGAAATCCACTAGGTATTAGGGAGGGAAATGTTTCTCTTTGGTTTTTACCAGGTACCCAGCATGGTACTAGGCATTGTGGGGGGACATAAGAAAATTACTAACAACTCAATTCGTTTGTTTGTTTGGGTGTTACCTGGAGACAGGATATCACTCTGGTCACCCAGGCTGGAGTGCGGTGGTACTATCGACCGTAATTCATTGTAACCTCGAATGCCTGGGCTCTAGCCATACTCCCACCTCAGCCTCCTGAGTAGCTGGGACTACAGACAGGGGCCACCGTGCCCCGCTAATTTTTTTGCTTTTGTACAGACAAGGTCTTCTTATGTTGCCAGGCTGGTCTCAAACTCGTGGCCTCAAGTGATCCTCCTGCCTCAGCCTCCTGGCCTCAAAGAATCTTAAGGGTCCAAAATTCTAAATAATTGTCAAATTTGGAACAATTCTTCCTTTTTTATCATTTCATGGGTGTTCTCAATAAGATTTGTAGTTTGTCTTTAGATAGATCCTATACTTTTCCTGTTTATTCTTAGCCACTTTATTGGTTTTTTTTCTCAATATTGTAAATAAATGTAAGATTGTTTCCATCCATTTGTTTCTTTTTTTAAGAGACAGAGCCTTGCTATATCGCACAGGCTAGTGGCACGATCATAGCTAAGTATCCTCAAACTCAAGTATTTCTGCTGCCTCAAACTCCGGAGGAGTTGGGACCACCGGCACATCCCACTGTGCCTGGCTTCCATTTCTAAGTGGTTACTGCTACTATGGGGGGAAAAAGCCATTGATTCTGATATACTAGTCTTTTGACCAGCCATATCACACCTAACTTTTTTTTTTTTAATTTTAGTGGTATATGAGGTTTTCTAAGAATACAATCATATCATCTGCAAGGAAAAATATTTTTTCCAAAAAAGTTTTTATTTCATTTTTTCATCTTACTGTAATAGCCAGAACCTCTAAAACAATAACAGAATAATAGAGATGATTGTGGATTATTCTTGGCTTGTTGCTGATGTCAGTGTTCATCATTTTATCAGTTAATGTAATGTCTGCTGATAGTTCTTTACTTGAGGTTTTTTGGTTTTTTTTGTTTTTTTTTTGAGAAGGAGTCTTGCTCTATTGCCCAGGCTGGAATGCAGTGGTGCAATCTCAGCTCACTTCAAGCTCCACCTCCCAGGGTCACACCATTCTCCTGCCTCAGCCTCCTGAGTAGCGGAGACTACAGGCGCCCGCCACCATGCCTGGCAAATTTTTTGTATCTTTAGTAGAGACAGGGTTTCACTGTGTTAGCCAGGATGATCTTGATCTCCTGACCTCGTGATCCGCCTACCTTAGCCTCCCAAAGCACTGGGATTTCAGGCGTGAGCCACCGCGCCAGGCTGAGGTTTTTATACTTAATTAATTTCCTTCCATTGCTATTTATTAGGAATGCCAACTCAAATTTATCAAATGATTTATCAGCATTTATCACTATATTCATACAGTGGTTCTCCTTTGATTTGTGTTATGGTGACTTACAATCATCAATTTCCTAATATTCCACAACCCTAGCATTCCTGGTACTTGAATTATTCTTTTTGCTAAACTGGATTTAATTTTTAGAAAGTTTACATCTATATTCTACAGATAAAATTGATCTCTAGTTTTCTATACATACATACATACATATATATATATATGTTCTATATTAGGTTTTAATATTAAGGCTAAGTAAGTCTCACAAATTCAAGAACATCAAATACTTTTCCATGGTTTGTATTTTTAATAAGCTCTCCAGGTAATTCTAAAACATATTTTCCAAATGACAACCACTGAATTAAGCTTTAATCTGCTTGAAACTTAAGCTACATTATATTTAGGCCTTAGAAGGTTGACAAAGTAAAATATTCCATGGTGTCTCCTTCTGAGACCAATCTTTGTTCCGTGGGGAGATGAAGAAGGGAAAAGGCATAAAAAGGTGAGAGCTATACTCTTCTCTCGGGTTTTTGCCCAGATGAAGGCTATTACCACCTAGCACAGGTCTTTCTGGCAGGTCCTTTCCTCT
The DNA here is from genome assembly GCF_009828535.3 of Hylobates moloch. NCBI lineage: Eukaryota > Metazoa > Chordata > Mammalia > Primates > Hylobatidae > Hylobates > Hylobates moloch. Next base: position 52,330,851 of record NW_026652283.1, read on the forward strand.
AAAATTTTTCTTGTATAAACCTATTTCCCTAAATCTTAATATATATGCTACCCAAGAAACCTAGATATAAAATTTATTATTGAGTATCTGATATTACTTTACCTGGTATTCAGTAATCTAACTCTCTTAGCTAACAACCCATTATTTTTCCCTCCTCTTATGAAGTTTTTGATGAAGCAATACTAGAATATATTTCTCACTAAGAGATTAATAACTGACATGATACAGACCCTGTTTCGAAAAGGCTCATAAACTTAGAAGGGAAACAAGACACACATACTTGAAACAATGAGAAGGAGCATAAGATAAGGAAGTAAGGGCACAAGCATTTGAGTTCTACTCCATTTCAGACAAAACACCAAATTTGTTATTCCACAGCCAGCATGGAGGCTCACGCCTATAATCCCAGCACTTTCAGAGGCTGAGGCAGGCAGATCACTTGAGGTCAGGAGTTCGAGACCAGCCTGGCCAACATGGAGAAACCCCATCTCTACTAAAAATACAAAAATTAGCTGGGTGTGGTGGTGCGTGCCTGTAGTCCCAGCTACTCAGGAGGCTGAGGCATGAGAACTGATTGAACCTGGGAGGCGGAAATTGCAGTGAGCCAAGATCACACCACTGCATTCCAGTCTGGGTGATAGAGTAAGTATCTGTCTCAAAAAAAAAAAGTTATTCCTATATGGTAAAAAATTTAGCTAGAACCAATCCTAAATGCCAGTGTTGGTTGTGGAGAAACTGACAGCAAATGGAAGTGCAATCAATCCTAAAGCACGGGCTATAATCCCATGCACTGCCAGTAATTAATGAAACATATGTATAGTCAGTCACAGTTAGAATAGCTGTCATAAGCCAAGAATATTCAAGATAATCCACATTAATAAACATTTATTTCTCTGTACAGCATCCCATGCACAAACCTCTATATAAATATGGTATTTTAATGCTCTCTATAAGGAAAATAGAGTACTTGTACTTACAGGTAGTTTGTGGTTAAATCCTTTCACTCGAATAATTAAACCATGTTCTCCAGCTACCAGTTTATACTCCAGCTGTGCCACATCTGCTTCATAAGCTGGTTCCGCAAGGTTATGCGTAAGGATATTGACAAAGATATCAAAGAGGACCACACTAAGAAGTACAAAATGCAAATGGCATCTTTAATTGGTAAGAAAGACACATGAAGTAGATTTGCTTCAATTTAGAGTAAGCAGCTTCATTCTTAGAAAGTATAAATTCTCTACTCCAGAATGTAAAAGGTAATACAGCTTATTCAGGATTCAGTTTCAGAGGTGTATTACAGAATTCCTACCTTCAGCAGTGTTTCCCAATCTTTTTCATGTCATGTACACATACAAAATGATAATATTTATATTGTACAATGAGGTAAATGGAATAGGCATCAGCAGCACTGGCCTGAGGTTCTGTCTACCCTCCAAGTCTAGGCATTCTGAGTAATTAAAAATATGAGTTCGGGAATGCATTTTTTAGAGTGAATATTAACAAATTCTAGTGTTGCTTGTCATTTTAAGTTTGGATTTTACAGTCAAGTAGGAAAAGAAAGAAGAACTGCACCAACATTTCCCAAGTATCTCCTATGTTCAGACACATTTCCCAAGTATCTCCTACGTTCATATACATTTCCCAAGTATCTCCTATGTTCAGATACACTTTAGGCTGTCCGACCTCCCACAATGAAAGCTATCTACATAAATATATAAGGGATTTGCTAAGAACAGGAACAATCACATTCCTTGGTATTCTATAAATACAGAATCAACAGATCCATCAGTCTCATTATAGACTGGACACTCACCCAAACTGATCCTTAAGGATTTTTCCCCATCCAGTAACTGGGAACTAATTGCTCTAGTCTACACTATCAGCATGTTTTACCAATGGGTGCTGGTAATGGAGCAGCCACAGTTCCATTTTAATGTTTGGTAATAATACAAATAACTTGTTTGGCGTACAGAAGAAAATACATAAATCAGCAACATAGCTCAAATATGGATAGAGAAAATGACAGAATGATTTAGAATGAAACAGACAAAATAGTTTTTCAATAACTAAAAAATATATCTTCCAGAAAAAAAAAGACAGTTGCTTACTTTGCTGCAGATTTCTGTATCAAGGGTGAAATTAGATGGAAACGTATATATGCTAAAAGAAAAAAGACCATAGATAAAAAAGGTTAGGGGCCTCAAATATTTTATACATCTGTTATTTTCCCCAATACATATATTTTTTTAATTCTGAAGTAAACTACTAATCCTTAAATCCTCATTACATCTTTATTCTTAAGGGTTTTTAAAAAGTAGTATTTACCATTCCAAATAAAGAGTTCCAAAAGGCATTCTTTATGGGAAGACCAGACATATGGGCAGATACATAGAGAGGCCTATAAATACTCTTATTTATTAATAGCTTCAGTCAGGAAAAATTTTTAGAGGACAGATGTTAAGAACATTAAGGGAACAACCCCAACGTTCACACAAATTTACAGCAGAGGCTTTCCAAGGAAACTGAATTTAAGGAGATTTTTAGAAACTCATAAGCTATTCAAAAAAAATGATGAAAATAACTTCCCAATAAACTCAAGATTCCCACAGAGCTACAATATAGTTGTGTTTTGAGGTTGGGGATATGGGTTAAATGACATACAAGAGCACCCAGCCTATGATTCCATGTGGCTTCAATAAGTTCCTTATGCTATGTTCAAGAACAGAACAGTAAAAAGCAACACAGTTAGGGCCACAACATTACAGATAAGGACTTTAGAGTCTACTTAACTCTATACTATGCTTCCTTTATGCTGAAAACAAAATGGTAGAAGGAGGCAGTTGGTGGGGCTTTCACATTTGTAATGCTGGACTAGGCTATCTATTATGTCTATGAATAATTCTATTGTGTATTCTTATCTCTTTTTAAAAACAACGTTCAAATAACACCACTTCCTTAAGATGGCCAAATACCTGGCTCTGCTTTCATTTAACTGAAAGAAAAAAACCTAAAAACAATTTCATTCTAGCCTTAAATTTTCATTTCCTGGACACTGGAGTGTCCATAAGGATTTCTGTGACAGCATAGGAGCACAGTATAAATCTCGTAGATAAGCCTAGAAAAGGTCTTCAAACGGAAGGGGAAGAGGAAAGAGAAGCAGGTGATATACACAGGAGAAACAAGTTACTGCAAAGTGGAGAAATATTTGTTTTATTTATTTTACTCCTTTTAGGGAGGGTGAGAGGGTGTCAAGGTGGCTGATAGAGGCACCCAGCCCCAGCCTCCTCCACAAAGGAAGACCAAAATAGCAAGAAGATAATCACATGTGAAACAGAGCATCTAAAAAGAACACTGGAATTCAGCAGGGAAGTAACAGGAGGGCAACATTTTACCTTTGGGGATTTTAAATTTGTTGTCTTTCTTATACCACAGGCAACCTTGTGGAGTATTCACAATTTTAACTGGGTATTCTGTTTCCGGGCAATCGAAAGCCTTCAACGTAAAGTCCGTGGCTAATAAAAGAAGATAATAATAATTCACTCAAGTATTTCAGCAGGAGCCCCAGTAATCTGTTATTGGCTTCAGGAGTCTAAGTAACTTTTCTCTGTGGTAAAAATAAGCCAAATTCCAATGCTGGAATACATTAAATTAGTAGACCAATACTGAAGGGAAAACTATGTTGGTCTTAAAATAAATAAACCCTAAAGATCTGGAATTTCCCAAGAACTGATTCTGGTTGCTATACATTCTGCTTCATTCCCTTTCTTAAAGACAATTTTAACTGAGAGAGGAGCCTTTAGTCAGGATAGTTTCATAAACCAGTTTATTAAACAATCCATTAATTCATAAGAATGCCTTTTACCAACCTTATGCTATACATTTGAAAAGTTACAAAATAGTTCTGCTCAAAGTCAAACTTGTCCTTTTGGTTAATTAAAACAACAGTTTCATCAACACATAGATGAAAAATAGCTAATTTTTAAAATTTGAGTACTTGCTATATTTAGGTAAAAGAGCTGGATTTGGTAGGCATGGTGGCTCATGCCTGTAATCCCAACACTTTAGAAGGCTGAAGCAGGAGGATCACTTGAAGCCAGGAGTTTGAGACCAGCCTGGGCAACACAGAGAGACCACATCTCTAGAAACAAATAAAAAATTAGCTGGGCATTGTGGTGTGCACCTGTAATCCCAGCTACTCAAGAGGCTGACACAGGAGGACTGCTTGAGTTCAGCAGGTCAAGGCTGCAGTGAGCCATGATCATGCCACTGCACTCCAACCTGGGCAACAGAGTAAAACCCTAACTCAAAAAACTAAAATAATAAGCTAACTGGGTTGTTTAGATTATTTACAGTTCAAGATATGAAACTGAAATGTCTAACATAGATAATGCTTTTTTTTTTTTTTTTTTTTTTTTGGTGTGTGTGATGGAGTTTCACTCTTGTTGCCCAGGCTGGAGTGCAACGGTGCAATCTCAGCTCACCGCAACCTCGGCCTCCTGGGTTCAAGTGATTCTCCTGCCTTAGCCTCCCAAATAGCTGGGATTACAGGCATGCACCACCACGCCTGGCTAATTTTGTATTTTTTAGTAGAGATGGGGTTTCTCCATGTTCCTCAGGCTGGTCTCAAACTCCTGACCTCAGGTGATGCACCCGCCTTGGCCTCCCAAAGTGCTGGAATTACAGGCATGAGCCACGGCACCTGGCTAATACTTTTTTTAAAAGGCTTTTTTTTCCTAATGGAAGGGAGATTCACATAACATAAACTTAGCTATTTCAAAGTGAACAATTCAGAAGCATTAATACGTTCACAATGTTGTGCAACTACCACTTCTTGCTAGTTCAAAATCATTTTCATCACCCCAAAAGGAAACCCCCTACTCCTTAAGGGACTGCTCCTCATTACCCACTCACCTCAGCCCCTAGCAATCATCAGTCTATGTTCTGTCTCTATGGATTTATCTATTCTGAACATTTCGTATACATGGACTTATCTGTGACCTTTTGTGTCTAGCTTCTTTCACTTAGCATGATGTTTCCAAGGTTCTTCCCCATTATAGCATGTATCAGTACTACACTTCTTATGAGTAATATTGTAAAGTATGTATACATCACGATTTGTTTATACATTCATCCACTGATGGACATTTGGGCTGTTTCCATCTTTTGAGTATTGTGAATAGTGCCGTGTGAACATGAAGGTCCATGTATTTGTTTGAGTACCTATTTTCAATTATTTTGGGTATATACTTAGACATGTAATGAATGGCTGGGAAATACAGTGTTCTGAGTAAATTACAGTTATAAGCAACTTTAAAACCTTGGACCTAGGATTGGTAGCTTTCAATTATTTTTTTCTGCAACTCACTTAGAAATATGTTTTCCACTGCAAGCTAGTAGACAGGCAGATATCTGAAACAAAACTTCTTAAAATAACATTCTTTCTACATGCAATGATTTGCTATTTTCTATTCTAACTGATTTTTTAATGCTTTCATGGCTCATTACACTGACCTTACAATCTATTATATTGACTTCACAACTTTCTAATGGGCTGCCACCTGCAGTTTGAAAAGCAATAGAACAATCTGGCAAGATAATGGCAATCCCTAAGGAGACTGGTATGAAAGGATCAGCTATGCTATACAAGATAAAGCATAAACTTCAGGGTCCCAAGATCTGTGTTTAAATCCTGGTTTCTCATTCACCAACTGAATAGTCTTGTACCAGTCACTTTGCTTTTTTGACCCCCAGTTTTCTCATCTGGAAAAGTAAGAAAATAGTAATGCCAACCTCAGAATGTTACTGGGAATCTCAAATATAAATTCCTATGATACTTTGTAAAATATAATGTGCTATACAGGTGCCTATTAGTACATGGATGGATTATGTATAAAAATTGCTATTTTAGGTGCAGGAAATCAACATGGCACATGGATACATATGTAACAAACCTGCACATTGTGTACATGTACCCTAAAACCCTAAAGTATAATAAAAAAAAAATTATGGGAAAAAAAAAAATTGCTATTTTACTGACCTATGTACTTGTTTTCAGCTGGAAGATGAAGATCTGGATTTAATTCGAAATTACTATTCCACAGTTCAGCCCAAGAGTTTTCAATATCTGTAAAGGAGAAAAATAAACTGACCCAATAAACAATACAATGTTCAACATTCTCTTAATAATAAACTAGTTATCAACTGGCCTACAAATCAATTCTCCTTTCTCAGAAAAACTGTGACTGACACATATCCAGGCATTCTGGAATCGTGCTACTCAGAGTGTGATCCTAGCAGCACTGGCATCACCTGGGAGATTGTCAGAAATGCAGAATCTGGCCGGGCACGGTGGCTCACACCTGTAATCTCAACACGTTGGGAGGCTGAGGTGGGTGGATCACCTAAGATCAGGAGTTCGAGACCAGACTGACCAACATGGTGAAACCCCAGAGAGGTTTCTACTAAAAATACAAAATTAGCTGGGCATAGTAGCATATGCCTGTAATCCCAGCTACTTGGGAAGCAGGGGCAGGAGAATTGCTTGAACCCAGGGGGCAGAAGAAGTTGCACTGAGCCAAGATCACGCCATTGCACTCCAGCCTGGGCAGCAAGAGCAAAACTCCGTCTCAAAAAAAAAAAACAAAGAAAAAAGAGAAACGCAGAATCTCAGGCCCTACCCAGACCCTCTGAATCAGAATCTGTATTTTATTAAGATCTCCAGGCGACAAAAATGCACACTGACATTTGAGAAGCATTCTTCTAAAACTAAGTCAAAACTCTGCCCCCCAAATACCAAGGTAACAGAATTTTTTCACTAGTTAGTAAATATAAACATAGCAGAAAATAACTTCCTGTGCAGTAGTATAAGTAATTTTCATTTCAAAGTGAACTTTTTAAAAAATTATACTTTTTTCCACCTCTAGAACCATTAAATTATTAAAGAATAAACATTTCCAGGTAAGTTAAATATACCTAAATGTAAGACAATTGTTAAAATATTTTACCTTCTATACTATACTGAGTTCCAAACCATTTCTCCTTGAGGTCACATTTTCCCTCATTAGCACCAGACAGTAAAACAAGATTTGCTTTTTGAGGAACTAGCTGATTCAAGGCTTCACCAATGACCTAGTAAAGTGGGAAGAGGGGAAAGAGATACACACACACAATTTTAACCTAATACATCTCTGTTAAAAAGGCAAAAATCACATTGTTAGGCACCTCCAAGATCTATGCTCATAAAAATACCTACAGTTCATGAACACCCTAATTTACAAAGTCTCATCAGTGTTTCAAAAACTTTTTTCCTACTTTATTGAGGTATAGTTGACAAATATCAAGTATATTCTTGATAATGCTTTAAACAGTGTTTATCTTAAATCCTACATATTAACAGCATTAGCAGTAAAAATAGCTATCCTTTACTACTAAGCTTCTACTGTGAGCCAGGAAGTATTTAACATACATTATTTCATTTATTCCTAAAAACAATCCTAAGATATACTTATTTACACAAAGTAACAGTCAGCTTTGGGTAATGGTTAAGTAATTTGCTCAGGTTAAAGATTATGTAACTTGTACAGAATAACCAGCTAGAAGTGGCAAAAGTGGAGTTCTAACTAAATTTGTACATGCTACCAAGGACTATGCTCCTAAGAGCTATGTTTTATATCACTTCATATCCAGGAATCAGCAAAACACTGCCAAGGTAGGGCCTCCTTCAATAATCCTCCAGCTACAATAAGGACTAAACAGAATTTTGTGGCTTAGTTTGGAGCCTTAACTACTACTTAAACACCATTTATTTAAGTATAAAACAACAAATGGTGGTTCAGAAAAAAACACAACCAGCCACTACCGGGCACAACCATCCTAGTGACGTGGCAAGAATGTGTGGTTGTTCCTTCCTCCTTTACCTTTCCCTGTCCTCTTTAAAATTAATAGTTTAGGAACGTCTATGCTAAAATTTCTCAAGGAATGTCCTATGTTATAATTTCTTAATCTCAGCACTATTAACATCTTGGGTCAGATAACTATTGTAGGATCCTGTCTTCTACATTATAGGACATTTAGCAGCATCCCTGGCTTCTACCCACTGGATCCCAGGAACACCCCACGCCCCATCCTGAGTTGTGACAACCAAAATGTCTCCAGACAGTGACAAATATCCCCTGGAAGGCAAAAGTCACCTCTGGTTGACACGTGCTACCCTGTATGAAACAAAGTGACTTATTCTCCACTAGTGAAGGAATGACCCTGACCAACAATGTATTGGCATGTAACATTATCCCTAAGTCATATGTTTCGAATTCGGGAACCTTACATTTTTTTAATAAATATTTTCAAAATGATTAAAAATTTAATTGTCCTGACTCTCCAACTGAATTAAAAGGTAAGCTAAACAACTACGTATTTTTCACAGGGAAACCACATAATTCTTAGGAATCACTTCATCTATTTCAGTAGATGTTTCAACATTTGAAAATTATTAAAATAGGACCTAACAAGTACTGATTTTGATTTTCTCCTCTTATATTAAAACTTAATTATGTAAAAGAACCATGAGAAATTATTCACAAAACTATTGATACTTCTGTTTAAACAAACAAAAATCCTGACTAAATATAACTAAGTTTTCTTCGTTCCCATGGTTCTTAAATACATCTTCATACTTTCTCACCCTCCTCTTCCCCTAAAAGTAAGTTTTAGGCGTATAAACCTCCTTACTTCTGGCTTGTATTCAAAAAGCAGCTGATCTCCAGTGAGAATGTCCTGCAGTGGGTACAGCTGCATGTTCTCACACATGTTTTCCACATACTCAACTGGATCTGTCTGTAAAGAGGTCAATTATTTCACACCAGAACCTCTCCATTATCATATTTGATTTACCACAACATACAAATACTGTCTCCCCTTCTTATTAACAAGAAAACCAAAAGCTTCTGAACAGATATAACGAGATATAATTGCAGCTTAAGAATCTGATGCTCAGTAGGCTGGACACAGTGGCTCACGCCTGTAATCCCAGCATTTTGGAGGCAGAGGTGGTTAGATTACTTGACACCAGCCTGGGCAACATGGCAAAACCCTGTCTTTACAAAAAATGCAAAAATAAGCCAGGCATGGCAGTGCACGCCTGTAGTGTTGGCTCCTTGGGGAGCTGAGGTAGGAGGGTTGCTTGAGCCCAGGAGGTTGAGGCTGCAGTGAGCTGAGATTGCGCCACTATACTCCAGCGTGGGCAACAGAGCAAGACTCTATCTCCAAAAAAAAAAAAAATTCTAAGAAAATACAGCCATAGCTACTCCCTTAAGGAGCTTAAACTCATACCCCTCAAGCATCATTCTGCGCCCTATAAGTTCTAGTCATATCACAGCCTCTTCATGAGAGCAATTACCACACTGGACTATGAATGCCTGTTTACCAGTCAAGTGCCCCACATGATTATGTGAGCAATAAAGACAGGCGACCTATCACTACAGCACTAAAAACTATTTGTAAGCATGAATCAAATCAATGTAGAAATCAAAATGCGTTGGGCCGGGCACAGTGGCTCATGCCTGTAGTTCCAGCTATTTGGGAGGCTGAGGCAGGAGAATCGCTTGAACCCGGGAGGCGGAGGTTGCAGTGAGCCAAGATCATGCCACCGCACTCCTGCCCGGATGACAGAGTGAGACTCTTTCTCAAAAAAAAAACAAACAAACAAAAAATCAAAATGTGTTGACCAGGCATGGTGGCTCATGCCTGTGATCCTACCACTTTGGGAGGCCAATGCAGGAGGATAACTTGAGCCCAGTTCGAGGTAAGCCTGGGTAACATAGCAAGACCCCGTCTCTAATTAAAATTCTAAAAAAATTAAAATGTGAGTGTCAGATAAAAGTCTTAAGAAGTTATATTAATAAAAACATTATTTCAATTTAAAACTGAAAGAATGATCACCAGTTCACTGATACATGAAATGGAAATATTTTTCCAGAGGAACGCAGTCAATTCAAGTATTTACTGAGCACCCAGATACACAGACTCTTAAAACTGACAGGTCCTTCAGATACCAAGTGGTTCCAGTCCCATGTTTTACAATGAGGAAACATAGTCGGATTTTTCCTGACTAGATGGCTAGATGGCTTGCCTGAGGTCACACAGTGAGTAAACGACAGGCAGAGCAGACATCAGAACTCTGACCTCATAGCATCCCATATGCTTCCCAAAACACCACACCGCCCAGTCCTTTACTAGAAGCCTGGGCTCAAGCAACCTGCCTGCTCGACCTCCCAAAATGCTTGCATTACAGGCATGAGCCACACTGCCCAGCCTGTGAGCCTATTTCAATCAAGGAAAATGCTCTCCTTCCCCTGAACTCCAAAGCACAATGTTTCTAACATTATACATGGTAAATATAAATTACCTTATAGAATGTCTTCACAATACTTGAATTCCCAAAATATTAAATACCATAACAAGTCTCCATGAATGTTTATTGAAGGGATAGATGGATGACTATGTAGATAAATTATTAAGACACATCATCATCTGTGTCATCTGCTTAATCCTCTCACTGCCTTATCTTACTCAATATAAATACTCAAAAACCCAACAGTTAATTTTCAGATAGCTTCAAGGCCACCTGGAGACTCCCATGACACAGAATGACAGAAATTAAAACTCCACCGACACTTTCAAAAAGAGGAACAATGTCGACACCAGTTTCAACTCAGTCACAGATAACATGCAAAAAGAATTTGACTTCCAGTACCTGTTCTTGGTAATGAAATTCATTATCCTCAATTTTCTGAATCTCTTCAAAAATTCTGTAAAGGAGAAAACTATAATTAGAAGATACATTAAAATTTCTGCCTACTTGAGGGAGAAGGGTGGGAGGAGGGAGAGGATCAGAAAAGATAACTATTGGGTAGTAGGCTTAGTACCTGGGTGACAAAATAATCTGTACAACAAACCACCATGACACAAGTTTACCTACATAACAAACCTGCACATATACCCCTGAACCTAGAATAAAAGTTTAAAAAATTCTCAATAGAAACATCAACAATAAAAGAGAAGCATGAAAATAAAGGGATTAGCCACATATGTGTAAAGCCTTAGTGTACACTCACATGTAGAAGGATAAGGATATGGAGCCAATAAAGGAAACAGAGCAGAAAATGCCTGAAAAACCATCAAAGCAAGACTAAAGCATGTCTACTGGCAGCCTGAAGCCTCAAATATACCAAGACTGGCTCCTGGCCTCATTCCAGGAAGTGTTTATTACCTTTTTTCTGGGCCTAGCTTCTGCAGCATTTTTAAATACTGAAAGACAGTGTAAGCAACCTGAAAACAAAACATCCAATTAGTCTTTTGCATAAAATGATATCTACGTAAAAGGAAAAAACAACTGAATTTGAATTATTTACCTCGTAAAAATGTTCATAACCCTCATCAGTCAATGTAATAGAAATGCTGAACACTGAATAAGTAGAATTTTGCTCAAATCCTGTCTCACCATTTCCACCAAACAGTGCAAGAGCCCAGCATCTACAGGTGGGGGAAAAATTAACCCAATCAATATTCCTGGATTGACAGTCTACAGACATTCAAATTAACAAAATATAGAGGCTTTCTATGTAAAATGTGGAAACCTTAGCCTTTGATGTAAACATATACTTTCCAACAGTAAATCTAAAAGTGTGAATTTTAAAAGCACAAGGCCTCCCAAGCAATTGTGGTACATTTAGGAATCACCAGAAGGAAATAACAGTCTTTGCTTAATGCAAATACGAATAGATATGGCAACATAGTAAAACATTAACAGTTTTATTAAGCCAAAACCATTCCTTTTGAAGAGAACAGCACAAAATATTAAAATGACGGCTGCTGGAAAGCATTTTGCTTACCTTTTTTTTTTTTTTTTTTTTAAAATAAAGACAGGGTCTTACAATGTTGCCCAGGCTGGTCTCGAACTCCTGGGCTCAAGCAATCCTCCACCTCGGCCTCCCAAGTGCTGGAATTACAGGCGTGAGCCACCGCGCCCGGCCTCATCATTTTTGAACCTGTCTCCTAGGAGAAGCCTTAAGACACTTCTAATACATACTTACATTGAATGTCAAGTGAGTTCTTTGAGGCTGTCAGCTAACCTACATAGGTTGTCTAAGAAAGAAGCAATGAGACTATACCTTTCCCTGACTAAATTCTGAAAAATTAAAAAGAGAGGACACCAGAATAGAGTCTGCAATTCTAATAAAGCTCAGTAAGGTAGAAAGGTTGTGCACAGCTCAAAGCATATAACATATATTGTGTAAGGTACATATGAACCCAATACCATTAGTTTATTATTTTATAGTTAACTCTCCCCTCTTGGTTTTCTTTGAATGTTCTAGTACAAAAGTGTCTTAAAAATACTTATTTAAATGTCTCATCTATCCTTCCATTCTCATACTATTCATTTATAGAAAAATCAAACAAGGAATTACTTTAATGTATTAGTCCTGATTCTAAAATTATATTTCTATTATTTGGCTATAAGTGACTTAAACAGGTGCTTTAATGCTTAGGAAACATTCTGCTAACATGGCTGCATATACCATTTGCAGTCCCAGCTATTAATTATGATTTACCTACCCAATGAAGTTTTCATTAAAGTCTAGCCTTGGGGGTTGGGAAAGCCTGGAGATCCATAGCATTTAAATAATTGATTTCTTTACCATTCAGTCAAATACAAATTCTTGATTAGAGCTAATTCTTTTATGTAATTCTGGAATCTATTAATTTCATTTATGATTTTTTTAAAATTTTGTGTACAAATAACTTCCAACAATGGGCTAAAAGGTAGGTTACAAGGAAATACACAAATATAATATGGCCATTAAAATAATGTAAGTTATTAAAATGACTATAATTAAGCATTAAATTTTATTCTAGGCTTCCTGGCAGCTAAAGTAAAAGAATGCATTATATAATACTTATTGTATATTATTTTTCAGAGATTGCTATACTGAAAATACTTATTAATTGAATACTTGCTTTTTCCTAAGGAAAGAAAGAATGCTGCCTTTGCCTTCATGTCCAACCAGCCAGGATATATAATGAAGTGGCTTCACCCTTTTAAAAAAATTTAATGGTCAGAAGAAAAAAATAAAAGGTATAAATACACCAGAAAATCTTACCTCTAAGGCTACAATAATTGAAAATATAATCACAAACTTATTCTCACATATGTCCACTAAACATGAAATTGTAATTAATTTAGTAGGAGGGAGATAAAAACAGAAAATATAGTAAAATTAACTCTTTCATTTGAGGTTACTGAAGAGTACAATCATCCCCAAATTTAAGGGCACTACTTTTTCTCTTGGACACCAAACTTACCTGCTCTCATGATAAATCTTTTTGCTTCAACCAATATGAAATGTAGATTCCTTATCGGTTTAGAACCTAATATAGGTATGAATCACTGTCTGTAAAAGCTTTTGGTACTACATTGGGCTCTGCGGTAAAGGGAAATGTGTTGTTCAAAGGGTCAGAAAATCTTGGTTCTAGTTTTAGTTTTTCCTTTAAGTAGATCATGACCTTGAGCAAGATACTTAACCATATTCTTCTTTTTCTCTTCACTTGCCCAACTACTTACTCATAGAGTTTTCATGAAAATGCAATAACAAGTATAAAAATGCTTTATCGCATACTAATAATGTAATAGTCCGAGTAATTGTGCACATGCTGTTCAAATTGTTTTTCCCACTGGCCTCTACTGTAATTTTGTTAAAGTATTCCTACCACAAAGACATACAGAAAAAAATTGAGTTATCTGTATATTTCTGTATATATGAGAAAATTTAATTAGGTTACACAGTTAAATTCAGTAAATTCTTGAAAGTCAAGATATGATTTTCAACTATGTTAAGCAATCCTTAAAGCCCATACAACTTTGTTTAAAATATGAATTTGGCTGGGCACAGTGGCTCACGTCTGTAATCCCAGCACTTTGGGAGGCCAAGGTGGGTGGACTGCTTGGGCCCCACCCCCCAAAAAAGTTAAATTTTTATCAGTTGATTAGCATTTATTTCTAATTAGAAAAGCATTTGTAGGCATTGACTGATCCTTATCTTAAATAATTCTCTGGCCCATGCTATACTGCTCATATAAGATAACTATATAGACAAGTGGAACTCCTTTCCTAATTTGCATAAACCTGCCCTAATTCAGAGGAGTAAATCCTTGGGATTTATGTACCCTAGTCATATTACCGGTCCAAATTATTATTATTTTGAGACAGAGTCTTGCTTTGTTACCCAGGCTGGAGTGCAGTGGTGCAATATCAACTCATTGCAACCTCCACCTCTTAGGTTCAAACAATTCTCGTGCCTCAGCCACCTGAGTAGCTGGGATTACAGGTGTGTGCCACCATGCCTGGCTAGTTTTTTGATATTTTTAGTCGAGACGGGGTTTCACCATGTTGGCCAGTCTGCCAGGCCCAAACTATTTAACTTTACTTTTGACAAGATCAAAACAAATTACAGAAGTCAGCATTCACACTAAACACCTAATTTCAAAGACTTAAGAAAGGCCACTATAACTGAGAAAGCTCTAGTTTTTATGTCCAAAAAATAGTAAAATACATAGCAAGGCTTGAAAGCTCCCCGAGTAATCAAGTTCCAGGTTACCGTAGTGCTATGTTTATAAATTCAGAACCCCCAAACTTAAACCATTTAGCATGCTTTAAAAATTATTCTCACTCGGTTCTAATGAAGTAAATTTTCCCTTAAACTCTTACCTGTAATGTTGCTGTTGAGGAGGAAGTGCCCATGTGATGGTCAGAGCATGAATTTTTCTGATTGGAACAACTAAACAAAAATATTTTCCAGAAGAACAGGTATAAGTGTTTCTCTATAACTGTTACTACATTACAAGAATGTTTAAAATTCAATATATTTATCCTCCAATAAACAAGGGAAGGTTAAGTACAATGCACTTATTATTTCAACTTGCCAATTTTCCAATTCAAATAATGCAATTTTTGTAAATTTCTTTTTTATTTGGTTTCAGAGGTAGAGAAAGCAGGGATAAAAGAACTATGAGGATATGAAATGCTGCTGTGTATGGATCTCTTCTTGCAAGAAAGGATACAAAACTAGGAGTCAGGAGACCCATGGCTGAAATCCAGTCCTACCACTATCTTGCTATATGTGCTTATATGATCTGAGAAAATCACTTGCATTTAAATCTTTCTGAATCTGTTTACTCATAGTAAAATGAGTGAGTTGGGTTAAAGTATCTCTAGGATTCTTCCCAATGCTATTATTCTATGAACAGGCAACCTAAAACCAGAAAGAATACAATCAAAAATAAGTTGTCTCTGGAAAGAGCTAGCTTAATATTAACAGAATGGAGCCAGCAGCAGAAGGGTGTAACAAAACAGTCATTAATTAGAGGAAAGCAAAAGGAAAGAGACTGGTAATGGGGTGAAGAAGAGGGAATACCTACGGCAATTAGTAAAAACAGAAAAAAAAAAAAATCTGCCGTCATAGAATAAAGAAAGAGAGATGGTGAATTAAGAATGTTTCTGCAATATTCACTGTAGGCAAATTGTTCAGTAATTATAATGTAATCACACAACTCATTATGTAGTTATTACAGGTATACTATTAAATGAAACAAAGCAGGAGACAGAATTATATATATACTTTATAATCTCAACTTTGTTAAGAAAATATACCTATTAGAAAATCAGAAAGAAATCAGGAGGCCGGGCGTGGTGGCTCACGCTTGTAATCCCAACACTGTGGGAGGCGAAGGCAGGCGGATCACTTGAGGCCAGGAGTTCAAGACCAGCCTGGCCAACATGGTGAAACCCTGTCTCTACTAAAAATACAAAACTTAGCTGGGCATGGTGGTGAGTGCCTATAACCACTGCCACTCAGCAGGCCGAGGCAGGAAAATCGCTTGAACCTGGGAGGCGAAGCAGTGAGCTGAGATCATGCCATTGCACTCCAGCCTGGACAACAGAGTGAGACTGTCTCAAAAAAAAAGAAAGAAATCCAATACAAATGACTTCTCTTGATGGTAAGATTTAAGGGTGATTTTTCTCCCATTTCTTGACATTTTATATTTTTATTTAGCAAATATTGCTTTCATAATGAATTTAAAAGGAAACTATTTCCAAAGTGTTTTCCCTCTCCTCTATTTTTATTCATTTAAAGGCAAAAAAGAACAGAATATAAATAAAATGAAACATGAATGAAATTTAACAAAACAGAGAACAAAAGGGAAGAAAGGTAAAGCAAGGAGAAAGCATGAAATAGACTGAGTAGCAGCAGGGCACCAGAATCAATCGATCTGCAGCTAGTCAATGGTCTGCTATCTATTATTAATTAGATCTCCATTGCCCATCTACTCCCTTTCCAACCCAGCTGTATTTTCTGTTGTGTTCTCATTTTCAATGAAAATTGGCAGCTTCAATTAGGTTATGGAGAATGTGCTAACATTATTTCAAACAGTTTTAAACTTTTGGTTCACAAACCTCTATAAAGTTTGTTAAATGCTGGTGTGTCAAATGGATCCGTTAAATGGCCAAAGTTTGGTCTGGGTAACCCACTGAAAATAAAACAAATACATACAAATTTAGTTGGCAAAAGCCTTTATAAGCAATACCTTTAGGGATATCTAACTGAGAGATATTTATAATCTATTCTACATACTCCTTCTTGGAAAGCATTCCAGGCATGAACAAATAGATGGCAACACAGCCACAAAATCTTCAGTTACACAATCTGTTCTTAGCCTCAGCCCAATAACTCAAAAGTTTTTACAACTCAAGAGATAGAGAAGAATGAATTTAAAGGACCACCTCTCACCCCAATATTTACTGACTCTATCAGCCCCATTTAATTTCAGTTCTCCTCCTAGACAAAGCCATTTCAGAAAGAAACTTAAACTAGAGATAATACTTTTTTAAAATCAACGATTATACATGAAGTGAATATTAGGTATAAAGCACTATATTAGGCACTGTGGTATTTAAAAGACTTGGTCCCTCCTAGGGGCTTCTACTCTGGTTGAAGATATTGTAACTTTAATATTTCTTCCAAAACACAGCCGATGCAAATTAATATTAAATGCCTTGAAGAATTTTTAACCTGTCTAATTAAGGAACCAAAGTTATTAGTGAATAATATATGAGATTTTTTTTAATGCTCATCAGGGACTGACAGAACCTAATGAATTCCTCTATTAAACTTACACCTCTGATTTCATTAAAGTTTCACATTTGACATTTCCATGGTTCACACTCAAGACTTCTAATCAGAAAAAAAAAAAAAGCCCCACAAATTTGTCATGCTCTTGATTACCTTTACATACCAAAAAGCACTGCTAATTATCAATGGCAATTCATATAAAGCCAAATTAATAATAACCAATCAGTTGTCATTATAAATTATTCTAACATTTTATGCTGGTTTCTTTCATAAATTTAAAATAATTATGTATTAGAAGATTAACTGGGAAAATCCACAGGTTACTCGTCTGATGCAAGAAAAAAATATCTGTTTTCATTAATTTTGTTAAAATGCAAACTACTAGGTATGGGAAGAAAGATTTCATTGCTTCAGAATTAAATTTTTTGTAAACTTTGTAACAAAAAGGTAGCAGTAATGTATCTTTTAAATATTTGTACTATTTTGATGAATTTGAGTGGAGAAAAAATGTTTATATCATCCTGAACTGAAACTCTACATACAATTTCTTATAAAAGAACATCTGGTTTGACTATATGAAATAAGTTTTTCAGGCAGTATGGAAAGTCAGCCATCATCTATTTTTTTTATGGGGAAAACCAGTGCAATATCCAAACAACTGACTTAAAAAAAACAAATTTTCAGAACACAATTTGTCCCAATGCGGGGGATGTAAGTGTGCATATTCTTCTGCCTCTCATATAGTATTTTCTTTTGTATCACAGAAAAGCTCTAAATAAATGTAAAAGGAGGCATAAATTTTTCAGAATTATTGCTTACTATATACATTTACAAGCCTGTAAATTTTGAACTATGGAAATTTGGCTTATCATCTTAGTTTACCCACTCAAAAGCTGTGTGATCTTGACAGTCATTAAGTTTGTTTAGGTCTTAATTCTATCACCTGTATAAAAATAAAAAAGCAAAAAACCTTTGGGACTCATATAAGATAATGCTCTCTTTAACTCTGAAGATGTATGATGTATGAAAATAAATATCTTACTTGTTTGGTATCTGAGAGAAGATTTCAGTCACCCACTTTTCCAAAGTATCCAGTGTTTCTTGGGAGGGGAGGGCAAGGAAGAGACAGGAAAATGCAATGACATTATTCAAGATAGAAATGCAATTAGATTTCTCAGAGATCTTTAGCTACAAAACAAAGGGATATTTTAATTTGGCCATTACTTGCCACTCCTGAACCAGTAATGGATTAACAGGAAAAATAACAGTAGAAAAGAAAACCTTATGACACACAGAATTTTGTGAGACTCCTTTATTTCTCCCTGGTAGAGTTAGAAAAGGCACACAAATTTAACAAAAAATGTATCTTTAGCATTAGGCTAGTGTGAAGGACCAAGAGATAAGAGTATGCCAACCATCCTACGCCCATTCCAAAACTTACATCCTCTTGGAAGGTTTTTCCATACTAACCCATATTACATTAACCTCTCCTTTTTGCCATCTCATCAGTACTTTTATATTCCACTTGTTTTACATTAATTTATACTTGCTGAGGTTTTAACTCACAGGTCTTCTTTTTAGGCTTTATATATACAAATCATACATATATATGATTTATGTTTTCCTTTGATTCACTTCTTATATTTAATAAGAAATTATTCTGAAATGTATAGTAAAAAATAAGATCTAAATGAAAAAGGAAACTTTCTGCTTTATCTGAGTGACCATCATTGAAGAGTATTTGTTAGTTCTACCAGGCACATGAATTTCACTAATTCTCAATAGAGAACCCCATTATATAAAACATGGGATTCAGACTAATCGATTTCTGAATTTATATTACACTATTTATATAGATGTTTGACTCTTAAATGGTATAATTAATGCTAA
This sequence comes from Hylobates moloch, assembly GCF_009828535.3. NCBI lineage: Eukaryota > Metazoa > Chordata > Mammalia > Primates > Hylobatidae > Hylobates > Hylobates moloch. The sequence continues at coordinate 52,349,924 of NW_026652283.1, forward strand.
AATTCTAAATCCTATGAAATCTACATTGTACATAGTTTTCAACAAAACTCTAGCCTAGGCACAGTGGCTGGGACCTGTAATCCCAGCTATCTCAGAGGCAGAGGCAGGAGGATCACCTCAGCCCAGGCATTTGAGGTTACAATGAGCTATGATTGTGCCACTACACTACAGCCTGAATGACAGAGCAAAATCCTACTTGTTAAAAAACAAAAACTCTAGGACTTGTTTTAAAATTTTGAAATAAGCATTAATAAGCTCTTATATCTGCCATCACACAGGAAGAAAATACAAAAGAAACAGAATAACTAGTTCAAGAAAAACACATGGAATTATTTGCAAACACAATAATCAAAAATTGTGAATTAACTTGGGGAATACCAAATATGGAATTACCTAATTTAGCAAATGTAAAAGGAACCTAGAAGCAATTTGAACAAAAGAATCTACCATACCATGAAACTTTACCTTCAAGTCAACTTTAGTGAACTCGTTTTGATCATAAATGCAAAAATGTTTTACATCTAAGTGACAAGTCAGATTTGATCTTAAATTTGACAATGTAAAAAGCAAAACTTTATAAAAAGGGGAATCACATTAGGGTGAGAGGATTAGCCTTTCAAATAGGAATGTGCAAACTATAAGGTATGTTAAAGGGAATAACTTAGCAATTTACGGACTTTGAAAAACAAGTAGATTGAAATGTAAAGAAAACAAAAGAAAGCTTCCATGACTTCCTTAATGAGAAGAAGTTAATGTGAGTTACTGAAGACAATGATAAAAGAAGGAAAATAGAGATATTCATCAGTCTTTACATTTAAGATAGTTCTGCCATAGAGGTATTCATCAGTATTTTATATTTAAGATACTTCTGCCATTGTCACCATGATCAATCTCAATTAATCATGCCATTTTTACAGGAACTTATGGAAGAATGAACAAACCAACACTTTGCCCTGTAAGAGTTTGTAATCAATATAGAGTAAATGTAAAACCACAGATACAATTGCAGCTGAAGGTGGCTTAAAAGATCAATTCATGACCTATTAGAATATTAGTACATTCACACACCAGCCTACATATCTTATCTTACAGATAAGACCTATTTCTGTAAGAGAAAAAAATTTGCCTGAGAATCTCATCATCTTGTGTTTCCCTGAGCTTTGCCACTAGCTATGTGACATCTCCAAGTTCTGATTTCCTTTACTTTGTATTAAGGTCAAGCACTAAAGTAATTAATAATACACTGCAACACTGATACAGGCAAACAAATCCTAAGAAAGCACTACTTCAAGGTAACTCTAAGAGCCATAATAAATAGTTACCTTTGGATTGAACCACTAAAGTCATGTAATGAGCAGAGTAGTAACGCATCCAGAATTCTCTCAATCTAGCATGTGTATCAATATTATTCTTTTTTGGCTCATGCTTGAGAGTCTCAGCATTTCCTATAAAAGAATGAAAAAAATCATAGATATAACTAAGTTCACTTTGTTAAAAGTCTTCTACATCATCAATGCATATTTTGCTGCCATACATGATTAATGAAATAACCCAAGGGACTCAAGAATATTGAACCAGTGTGCAATAATGTATTAATAAGACAAAAATGCATAAGAAACAATTCTGAAGTATATTTTAATATCCAAGGAATTAATCTCTGGTTGAGAAAACCTTAAAAAAACAGACAATAACTCCCTAAGCTTCCTTGCTTAATAATTAGTCCAGCAGTATTCAATCCAGGTTCTTTCTAATTATTTTAATAATATTTTTGTCTAATTCTTTTTTTTTTTTTTTTTTTAAAGACAGAGTTTTGCTCTTGTCACCCAGGCTGGAGTGCAATTAGCATGATCTTAGCTCACAGCAACCTCCACCTCCTGGGTTCAAGCAATTCTCCTGCCTCAGCCTCCCAAGTAGCTGGGACTACAGGCATGAGCCACCACACCCGGCTAATTTTTGTATTTTCAGCAGAGACGGGGTTTCACCATCTTGGCCAGGCTGGTCTTGAACTCCTGACCTCATGATCCACCCACCTCAGCCTCCCAAAGTGCTGGGATTACAGGCGTGAGCCACCACGCCTGGCTATTTAATTCTTAAAAATAAAACACATGAAGCAAGAATGCCCTATAAAATGTATATAACTGTACAGAAATATACAGGGAGACAAAACACCCTTTAAAGAATAATGTAGAGCATCTCATCCTAAATTTTACTCTATAGTCAATAGGATTAATATAAGGCTGTAACTAAATCCTACCACTAAGAAAATGCCATTATGAAAAACAGACACCAGTTAAACAGTTTACCAGATGAACAAAATTAAGTCACAGTTCAAAACTCTTACAGAAACTATTGCCAACTCTGTTGACAAATGGAAATGTCAGGCTGAGGTAGAGCACAGACTTTATAATCAGATAAACAGATGTTCAAATCTCAAATCCACCACTTACTATCTGTGTGATTTAAACAAATGAGATAACTTGACTGAAATTTAAAATAGAGATGGGGTCTCACTATGTTGCCAAAGCTGGTTTTGAACTGGTCTCAAGTGGTTCTCCCACTTCAGCCTCCCAGAGGGATTACAGGTGTGAACCACCACGCCTGGCCTAAACCTGTTTATCTTTAAATGCAGATGATAATGGTACCTATCTCTGAACATTGTGATAATGATCAAATGAAATAATTCATGTAGTGTTAGCATAGTATCTGGCACTTAAAAAGCATTCACAAAATGTTAGGTGTTACTCTTGCTACATTCACTGTTAGAGAACCAAATACAGGTATATTTAACAACTTCATGTTTGAAAGGCTAACTAGCTATCCTAAAAGGTAAAAGGTACCTAGGGGGTCTAGCTTTATAATTTTCAATTCTTTATCAACTTTTCTTATTCTAAATCTTAACTAGAAAATATGAAATAAGATGATGTATTTAGTATCTTACCCCAAAAAAATTTTCCCATAGGATGTCCAGGTCTAGCAAGGCTTCCAAACAACATTTCCTTTCTGTTTGCATCAGAAGGCCTTGCAAGTTGATATTCTGTCAATTTTAAAGAAACACGTAATAAAACAAAATTCAGTATCTCCTTTATTATATGGAAATTCAAACTTACAGAACGGAAAGCAAGGAAGTAACAAAATTAACTTCATGAATCACGTGTTGTAAGACTGAAGTGGGAAACTCAATGATCCAGGCCTGGCTCTATGACTTAATATGACCTGTAATTTTGGGTAAATCAATTCAGCTTACCAGAGTCTTACCCTTATTTTTCAAATGAAACACAAGGTAGTTAATGATCTGAAAGTTTCAGCTCTAGGATGCTATGTACAAGATTTTACTGATGAAAATGCTAATAAAATATTAATCCTTTTATCTGGGAACTTGGTCATATATATTGTTTAAACTTCTTCCAAAACCAACTATGTTGGTAATAAAGTATGATGGCTAAGAACAATCCACTTTGAAGTCAGAAATACCTTTAGCTACCGCTAAAGACTGAATGTTTATGTCCCCCCCACCCAAAATTTCTGTGTTGAAACTTAATCCCCAATGTGATGGTATCTGGAGGTAGGGGCCAATGAGAAATAATTAGGTAATGAGGGCAAAGCCCTCATGAATGGATTAGTGCCTTGTAAAAGAGACCTCAGAGTGCTCCCTTGCCCCTTCTGCTGTATGAGGACAAAGAGTGAAGGCAGTTTTCTATGAACCAGAGAGCAGGCTGTCACCAGACACCAAATCTGCCAGTTCTTTGATCTTGGACTTCTCAGCCTCCAAAACTGTAAGAAACAATTCTGTGGTTTATAAGCCACCCAGTCTGTGGGATTCTGTTAGGCAGCCCAAATGGACTAAAAACCGTTAGAATTGCAGTTCTGACACTAAGCCCAACAACCTTGAGGAAGTTATCTAACGTACCTGATTCCATTCCTCCAAAACTGTAAGAAAATAAATGTTTTATTTTAAGCCACCATGTTTCTGCAATAACAGGTAATATAGCAGACATGTAAACATATCTACGAAAAGTGATTTAAGACCCCTTGCAATTGATAAAAATAGAGTATAAATATATGAACACTTAGAGACCATATTTGGAAAGGAAACAAACATTAAAAATAAAGAAGTAAATAAAAATAGAGACTGCACTTTGACACATAATTAAGATTTAAAAAGGCATTGGACATGCCTTTCATCTCAATCACTAAGACATACTATGTAGGCAATTATATATGTTTATGTGAGTATAAACCATCATTAAAATAAAAAGTCAATTATTAAAAATAATTTCTCGGCTGGGCGTGGTGGCTCACACCTGTAATCCCAGCACTCTGGGAGGCCGAGGCAGGCAGATCATGAACAAAAGCACAACAGAATTTTTACTTTAGTTCAGCATAAACCAAAACTCCATACTGTGTGTGTATATACATATGTATTTCTTTCAGCATAATTTTTCAAAGCATAATAAAATATATTCTGGCTTAAAATTGTAAAATCTAATTAAAGGTCTGCTTGTTTAAACACTGGTGTCAACCCACTCTAGAAACTGTATAAAGAAAAACATACTAGAAAGCATTTAAGACACAGATAATAGTTCTTGAGTCTCAAAACAGGGAAAGTGCTTTTACAGTTATCCTTAGTTGTTTTTTTTTTTTCATGCATTCAACAGGTATTTAACTGGGTTTAAGGTAAAACAGACACTGTGGTAGGCAAGTAAAAAAATGAAGAAAATAAATCCTTGATTTCCAAGGAGCTACTACAGCTAGAAAGAGCCTAACCATTCCATCCTTTTTTATAAATAAACTGAATGCCACAGCTAGACACTTCTGTAAGTTAAACAGGGGTCTGTTGACTTCCAGAGAGATCACTCTAGCCATCTGTAGTTTACTCAGCCTAGTAAATGCTTTACATCATTATTAGAACTAGACACTGCATCAAACCAAGGAGGAAAATACTACAAAAAGTGGAACAAATACAGAGACTTGCAGTCGCTATAAGCCAAGCCTAACCTATATGAACTGGAAGTCCCCTCAAGTCTAGTATTAAATGCTTCTAATACTTAAATAAATCAAGCAGGGATAATATACAATGGTGATATTTATTGGTACTATGTAATTAAGGAATATTTATAGCACAGAGGTATAATGAAGGCTCACCCTATATAAGCACATTATTTTCCTTTATAAAAGTCTTCAATCTTTGAATCTCAAAAGATTAGCCCCTATGGTAAAACCTTCGAAAAACAAAGGATGGAAAAACTAAAATCCACCATCCTTTTCATTTACTTCAAATCTACACTGAATTAGATGTTTAATGACTTCAGGAACAAACATAACACATATTTCAATTTAGTCCTTTAAAATATAAAGATAAAATGGTCTAGAGATAAAGAAGGATAAATGTAATAAGTGGTTTCATGAAGGAAAAAACTGTAGTTACACATAAAGTACTCCTCTTACCACTATCAACAGCTTCAACTTCACGGTCAATTGCATCTCTGATCATTAGTGGGTGGATGAAGAACTGGGCCCATCTGAACAAAAAACAAAACTGGCATTTCTGTTTTTGTTCACTTTCATCAATCAACATCTATTATTTTAATTAAGAAACTTACTAAGTTGGAGATTTAATTCACAATCCTAAGTATATAAAATCTAAATAATCCGTGTTTCTATATTTTAAACTAATATCTAACTTTTTCATTGTGAAATATATTTAATAACAATCATACAGAAAAGTTAACAAAACATGAACATATAAACTACACCTGAGTGGCCCACCCAGGTGAAGAAACAGACCACAGTCAACACTCTAGAAGCACCCGGCTCCTACCCTCACCTCAAGAAATATCCTGAATGTATAGTAGTAATTTCTCTCCTTTTCTTTATAGTTTTATTACCTATATACCTATTTCTAAACCAATGTTTATCAACCCTTTTTATTTCCATTATCAACCCTTAGGAGCCTTTTCAGAAATTTTCTCCTATTCATTCCTTTGTAAAATTGTAATACCACAGATAGTCCATTTATGTAATGTTATGTATATCCATGTTTTTATAGAGAGTATATAAGGCTTACTTTTTTAGTTCAATGCAAGGTTACAGATGACTAAAAACGTTTCAATTAAAAGTTAAATTAGAATTTTAAAGACTTGGTATTTAAATTAATCTTATAATTTTATCTGCTTTTTAAATTAATTTTTAATTATATAAACTGACATATCAAATTACATATACAAATTATATAAATACATAATACCAATGCAATTAAATTGTTAAAAATTATTCAAAAATTGGTGTATTGGTGTTTTTCCAGCAAAATAAAACAACTTTAAAAATTAATTTCCTAAAATGTTTAGTAAACCTTTTTTTTTTTTTGGATAAAGAGTCTCACTCTATCACTCAGGCTAGAATGCAGTGGCACAATCACTGCTCACTGCAGCCTCAAACTGCCGGGTTCAAGCAATCCTCCTGCCTCAACCTCCGAAGTAGCTGAGACTAGAGATGTGCACTACCATTTTTTTTTTTAATCTTTAAATTTTTTGTAGAGACAGGGTCTCCCTACATTGCTCAGGCTTCTTTTAAAAACTTTAACTTTTGCTTGCAATAAGGTAACTTTTAACTTAACTACCTGCTAGATATATTGGGGCATTTTTTTTCTTTTCAGTACTTGGTATGATTAATGATGGGTTGGATAATTTCTGTTGACTTAAATAATGAAACTAATTTTATTTAATTGTTACCCAGACTGGAGTGTGTAGCGGCACATCATGGCTTACTGGAGCCTCGACCTCCCCAGGCTCAGGTGATCCTCCCACCTCAGCATCCCAAGTAGCTGAGGCTACAGGCATGTACCATCATGCCCTGCTAAATTTTTTTCCCCCACCATGTTACCCAGGCTGGTCTCCAGCCCCTGGGCTCAAGTGATCCACCTGCCTTGGCCTTCCAAAGTGCTGGGATTATAGGCATGAGTCACCATGCCCAGCCTACTAACATTCTTAAAAGATATTTTTATTTAGTGTACAATTTATGATTCTAGTTATTGGTAGTTATTTTCCTTCAGAGCACTGAAGTTGAGTAGTCATCTGTAAGTGTAACTCATCTTCCTTTGAAGAGAATTTTCTCATTTATCTGGCAAAAATTTTCTATATTTCTTCTAATGTATCCTTTTGGAAGTTATTAGACTTTAACCTCTGATTTGATGTCTTACAACAGGTTCTAAAAATTTTCCAGTGATCATCCCTTCAAATGTTGTCTCTACTTCAATTTTCTCTCTCCTCCTTCTAGGACTACAAGTAAAATACATGGGATGTTTTCATTCTATCCTCTATGCTTCATATTCTTTGTATTTTTAATTTTGTGCTATATGCTATATTTGGGTTATATATGTTCTTTATGCTATATTTGGGTTAATTCCTTCTGTCTTATCTTCTGGCTTACTAATTCTATCTTCAACTCTATTTACTCTTAAACTTGTCCATGATGTTTTCCATTTTTTTATTATCATAGTTCAGTTCAAGATGTATCTTTTCATTTACAAATTTCCTAGGTCATATTTGACAGTTTCTTATTCCTTGCAAGTATATTCAAATTTGTCCTTTATTTCTTTTTTTGAGATGGGAGTCTCGCTCTGTTACCCAGACTAGAGTGCAGTGGCACTATCTCGGCTCACTGCAAGCTCTGCCTCCCACGTTCAAGTGATTCTCCTGCCTCAGCCTCCCAAGTAGCTGGGGCTACAGGCACCCGCCACCAGACCCAGCTAATTTTTGTATTTTTAGTAGATATGGGGTTTCACCATATTAGCCAGGCTGGTTTCAAACTCCCGACCTCGTGATCCACCCACCTTGGCCTCCCAAAGTGCTGAGATTACAGGCGTGAGCCACCGTGTCTGGCCTTTATTTCTTAAAAAATAGAAAGTATAATTATTTTAGAAATTGTGTGTAACTATGCCAATACTTGAGATGTCTAAGAATCTGTTTGTGTTATCTGTTCTCAATCATGTTGTATTATTTTCTTGAGTACCAGCTTATTTTTGACTGAATGTTGGTTATTTTACTTGAAAAAATATTTGTAACAATTTAGGGCCTAGGAGGAAGGCATCTTCCTTTTGAGATGCCTTATGTTTGCTTCTCCCAGGCTCCTGGGAACACTACCAGTTCTGGCCCATGAAGCTACAATCAAGACTTGGGGCTCCCCAGAATACTCAGGCACTTGGAATCTAGGCTATAACTACTCAGGATGCCTCATCCTTTTCCACAACCTGAAGGTGAAGATTTTGTATTCCCAGCTTATAATGGGGAGGGTCTACTGTTAGAAGTTGACATCCTAAGCTTTGATATTTGTCACTCTTACCATGAAATACTGATAAAATAAAGTTCAAATTTACGGAAAACAGAAGATGCCACCATGGTAAAGACGGCTTCCATGCTCATTTACTTAACTGGAGTAAAAATTTAGTCATTTCCTCAGCTGTTTATTTAAATGATCCAAGATACTTATAAACAATGTGGCCTGTGTGAGGGAATCAGATTTTGCTAACCTATTAAAAACAGGTACTTAATCCATGTTATATAAGAGCATATTACACATGTATAAAGGCTTTTCCTTATACATTGTAGAAGTATAATATTACAGCATTTATTATAGTATTTGCATCCTATAATGCTCTACTTATGGCATAAATTTCATAAATTTATGATTTGATATTCTCATTAATTTATCCTATTAATGCAGTGGCTTTATTAATTGGGTGGCTTTCTTTTTAAATAAAAATAAATGTGTAAGGTGATATTCTTAGATGCTGAAGCAGTCCTTGTACAAAATATATTTAGAACAACTCTTTAAAGGGAAACAAAACAAATTTCTTAACTACATTTTATACCAAATTTCATCATCTCTGAGATGGCCAGAATGTATTCATATCATACATACCATTTGCCTATCCTTTTTCCCAATAAAATCAGTTATTTTTCCTTCTTTATATATAGACATAGCTAAATATAAATTTGTAAAAATTCAGCTTGTCTTCTGCTTAAGATTTCTTCACACATACAAAGACCTGTTTGGATTTTGTAAAACTTAAGAGCTGAGAACTCTGTAACAAGAGTAAAGATGCAGTTTTCTTCAAAGTTGTATGGTTAAAGTCTCCTCTGAAGGTATTGCTGATCCTGTCTAAATTTATAGGAAAGATCATCTCAGGCACCATTTGCATTGCCTTCATTGATTTATCTTTCTTTTTTTTTTTTGAGACAGGGTCTCGGTCCATCACCCAGGCTGGAGTACAGTGGTGCGATCTCAGCTCACTGCAACCTCTGTCTCCCAGGTTCAAGCAATTCTCGTGCCTCAGCCTCCCAAGCAGCGGGGATTACAGGCCTGCGCCACCACACCCAGCTAATTTTTGTATTTTTAGTAGAGATGGGGTTGCACCATGTTGGCCAGGCTGGTCTCGAATTCCTGGGCTCAAGTGATCCGCACACCTTGGCCTCCCAAAGTGCTGGAATTATAGGCACGAGGCTGCAGTCAGCCGAGATCACACCACTGCACTCCAGCCTGGGCAATAGAGTGAGACTGTCTCCAAAAAAAAAAAAAAAAAAAAAAAAAAGTGGCCTATGCTTCCAATTTATAGGAATATGTCCAAAAGATTTTTCCAGATCAAATTAATCTCTTAAGAAAAGAGATAATTTCTTCTTATTTTATCTTTTTAATTTTATTTTGTTTTTGAGACAGAGTCCCACTCTGTCACTCAGGCTGGAGTGCTATGGCATGATCTCAGCTCATTGCAACCTCCGCCTCCTGGGTTCAAGCAATTCTCCTGTCTCAGTCTCCCAAGTAGCTGAGATTACACGCACATGCTACCAAGCCCAGCTAATTTTTGTTTTTAGTAGAGACAGGGTTTCACCATGTTGGCCAGGCTGGTCTCGAACTCCTGGCCTCAAGTTATCTGCCCACCTCGGCCCCCCAAAGTGCTGGGATTACAGGTGTGAGCCACCGCACCAGGCCAATTTTTAAAAAAAATATTAGATCTCTGTCATGTTTAAAAAAAATTTTTTTTGGTCATTTACTTTTTGATTTTATGGTAATTTTTACTATAAAGGAACTGCATTAATTCATTTAACAAATCTGAGTATCTACCAAATTCTTGATTTGCAGATGTATCAACAAAAAATAGACAAAAATTCCTGCTCTGAAGGAGCTTACATTATACTAGACAAATGTGAGGTTTCTTTTTTCTTTTACATTTCAATCTTGCATATATCTAGAATTAGGTATAACTTTTTTCTACTTTTCTACTTTTTTCCAGTGTAGACTTTGGTCTGCAACCTTGTAATCTCAAACTTCTACTATTGTACTGACAAACTTTCTGGAAAACAATTTTGCAATGAATATCAAAAGCTTAAAGAAAAAAAGTCTTAAAAACATATTTGCAAATATACTCAGCAATTTCACTTCTTAGAACTTAATAGAAATAATTAAGGATATTCACAGAGATCAGGATAGTCATCACAGTATTAGAAAACTGGAAACAGCTCAACTGTCCAATCATATGTAACTGATTAAACACCTTATGGTACTTCTATACAATGTAAATAACATATAATCACTAAAAATCATGTTTTATAAGTTATATAAGTTAAAATGATATATCTTGGTTAAAATTAACAATTATAAAAGGGTATGAACAATATGATCAGTATACATTAAAAAATATAGATGGGTCTATACCAAAACATTAATGGTGGTTATCTCTACATTATAAAATTGGAGGCAATCTTATCCCTTTTTTGCTTCTCTGTCTCTCCATATTTTCTACTAAATTCTGTTTTTTAAATGGCTGGGCAAAGTGGCTCACACCTATAATCCTAGCACTTTGAGAGGCTGAGGCAGGAGGATCACTTGAGGCCAGGAGTTTGAAACCAGCCTGGGCAATACAGTGAGACTCCCAATTCTACAAAAAAATTTAAAAATTAGCTGGGGGTGGTGGCACATTCAGCCCGGGAGGCTGAGGTTGCACTGAGCCATGCATTCATGCAATTGATGGCCAATTCCACCACAGCACTCCAGCCTAGGCACATGGCAAGACCATATCTCTTAAAAAAAAAAAATTTAAAAAGTCATAATGAGTCAATAGAGAATACATTATTAATAAAATTAATAAAACCCAAAAGGTGTTCAGTTTTATTTTAATCTTTAATACAAAGACTATATATAACAGAACAAGAGTCAAACTGTATTTAATAGTTTAACAGCTTTTTTCTCCAAACAAAGTTTTGTTTGTTTGAGACAGGGTCTCAAACAAACTCTGTCACCCAGGCCGGAGTGCAGTGTTGTGACTGTAGCTCACTACAGCCTCGAATTCCTGGACCCAAGCAATCCTTCCACCTCAGCCTCCTGAGTACCAAGGACTACAGGTACTCACCATCATGCTTGGCTAATTTTTTATTTACTTATTTTTGTAGAGACAGGTTCTTACTATTTTGCCCAAGCTGGTCTCAAACTCCTGGCTTTAAGCGAGCCTTCTACCTCAGCCTCCCAAAGTACTTGAGTTACAGGCATGAGTCACCATGCCTGGTCCAAGTAAAGTATTGTGACAATTCTACCGTACAAGAACACTCTATTCACATTTTTAAAATGTCATTCGATCATTAAAATTAAAATATATTTAGAGTTAGTTACCTGTCAAGGGCTTCCTTGAAGTACTTCCTCTGGACATCAAACTGAAAGACGGTGCGTTCACAATCAGTTGAGGCATTGTCACTACCGCCATGCTTCTTCAGGAAGGCATCAAACCCATTCTCATCTGGATATTTCAAACTACCCATGAATACCACTAAATGGAAAGAACACAAAGTCACACAACACAAAGATATAGACAGTATTTTTATCATGTATGAACTTTCTTATATGCATAGAAAAACTGAAAGAAAATAGACCAACACATCAAATGGTTATGTCTGAATTCTTTTTTTTTCTTTGAGACAGAGTCTCACTCTGTTGCCCAGGATGGAGCACAGTGGTGCAATCTTCGCTCACTACAAACTCTGCCTCCCGGGTTCAAGTGATTCTTGTGCCTCAGCCTCCCAAGTAGCTGGGATTACAGGCACGTGCCACCACGCCTGGCTAATTTTTGTATTTTTAGTAGAGATGGGGTTTCACCAGGTTGGCCAGGCTGGTCTCCAACTCCTGACCTCAAGTGATCCGCCCACCTCGGCCTCCCAAAGTGCTGGGATTACAGGCGTGAGCCACCACACCTGACCCTAAGTAATACTTTCTTCATTACATTTGTTTTTGTAACTTTCTATAATGCTCATGTTACTTTTATACTAAAAAAAAACAAATATTTCATCTTTAAAAATAAGATGAACATATAACTTACAAAGAGATCAAAAAGATATTTAAGTCTAAATAGATTAAAATTCACCTTTTATTAATTAGATTAAAATTCAAACAAATTCACAAACATATATGCAGATTAATTGCTACTGCTTTTACAACTTAATCTCTTTAATTAAATTTAAGGAGATTAAAATTTAAGCACAAACATATGCAGATTAATGGCTACTATAAAAATTCACAAAGTAAGAAGTATACCCTCAAATACTTTAGAAAACCAGACCATTAAAAAAAGAGTAATTTAAAATAAATATTTGTAAAATAAAAATAAATATTTGTAACTATATAACATCCACATAGGGTTTGTTTGTTTGCTTGTTTTTTGAGCTGGAGTCTCTCTCTGTCACCCAGGTTGGAGTGCAGTGGCGTGATCTCAGCTCACTGCAACCTCCACCTCTCAGATTCAAGCAATTCTCCTGCCTCAGCCTCCAGAGTAGCTGGAACTATAGGTGTGCGCCATCATGCCCGGCTAAGTTTTGCATTTTTGTAGAGATGGAGTTTCACCATGTTGGCCAGGCTGGTCTCGAACTCCTGACCTCAGGTGATCCACCTGCCTTGGCTTCCCAAAGTGCTGGGATTACAGGAGTGAGCCACCACGCCCGGCCCCACCTAAGTTTTATTTAGGTACATTCCAAATTAAATGAAAAGTTTCTATTGTTTTGTTTTTATATTAATCATGCCTTTTGAATTTCTAGTTTTTTTTAATTTCTTGTTTTTTGGTTTTTTTTGAGACAGAGTCTCGCTCTATCACCCAAGCTGGAGTACAGTGACACAGCCTCAGCTCACTGCAACCTCCACCTCCCAGGTTCAAATGATTCTCTTGCCTCAGATTCCCAAGTAGCTGGGACTACAGGCGCATGCCACCATGCCCGACTAATTTTTGTATTTTAGTAGAGACAGGGTTTCACCATGTTGGCCAGGCTGGTCTCGAACTCCTGACTTCAAGTGATCCACTCACCTCAGCCTCCCAGAGTGCTGGGATTACAGGCATGAGCCACCTCACTCAGGGAATTCCTGTATTTCTGATGCTTTGGCTGGGGGCCTTGCTAACCCTGGAAGGGACTGCCCTCCCCAGGACTGGTCATTTCCTAGAAAATGACAATCATCTCCTGATCCATTGGCCTTAACATAGCTCAACAATAGTGACATCTACACTTTAAAAGTTTTCTATGTGGTTTCATTCTAACTCTCAATATAAGTACACTCAGATTAAGTTTCCCCCATGATATCCATAAATCAAGGATTTTTTCTTGGCCTTTTCTCTTGCTAAATATATCATACTTCTGTCAAATCAACTACTACTCTTTGATATCAATTCATATAAGTTCGGAGGGGGAAAAAAACACACCAGGAATGATATTTTACAAATTCTTACTGTGCTCCAAAAAGTGTGCCAGCCCCGGCAGGTCATCTGGATCAGCGAAACTCCCAACTCCAACACAAAGAGCCGCTGCAGACTGGAGTAATTAGAACACATACAGATAGTTGAGTCAACCCTAAAGGAATAATATTCGCATCTTATCTTAAGGATTCATTTGGAGATGGATGTTTTCCAATAGGAGTAACAAAATTCTTTCCCTAAGAATCAGGAGGAGCAGCAAAGTGAAACTCACCAGAACTGTGTCAGTTTCACCCTGCTGCTCCTCCGCTTGCCATCCTGCCAAATGCTGAACAGGTGCAGACCTAAGGAAAAAAAGCAGAAACAGACAGAAAAAAAGGGAAGAGGGACTGGACAGCCCACCCAAATATCATTTCATATCAGCATTTCAGAATTCTGAACCAAGTTTTTTCCCTGAATTACTAGATTTTGGAAATCTGCAGAAGTAACATATCTAGGTAGATATCTCTGAAGATCTCTAAGCAATTAAAAGCTTTGTGTTGAGTGACTCAGTTACTAGATGTGAAACCTGTCAACATGTAACTTAGAAAATTTTGTTAAGATAGAATAAGATAATATTTTAGGAAAACATCTAACAAAAATAGTAAGTGATAAAAAAGATAAAATCGGTAGCCATTAAAAAGTATAACTAAATTTTAAAGAGGCTTTTTAGTTCTTCACTTCTAATTGAAGATATATAGCATACATTACTTATCAGTATATATTCTCCCAATATTTTGGGAAAATCAGAGTTTTTAACAAAATTGATGGCCAAGAGGTACACCAAATTGCACTTAAAATGATTGGGGCTTTTTTTTTTTTTTTTTTTTTTAAGACAGAGGTCTTGCTATGAGGCCCAGGCTAGTCTCAAACTCCTGGACTCAAACAATCCTCCCACCTCAGCCTCTCAAAGTGCTGGGATTATAGGCGTGAGCCACTGCACCCGAACTATTGGGGCATAATTACAGTAAGTTAAAAGACAAAAAAAGGAGAAAAAATGGTCAATTTGAATCTTTGAAGATAGAAAGGCGAATTATTAACTTTCCCAAATTTGTTTGTTTTCTTCAAACTTTGTAAATGTCAATTTTACAGGGCTAACATATTTGGTGAAACAGATTGTTTTAATAAACAGTTAACTTCTTAAAAAAAAAGAGCTTTTCAAAAATAGCATGTACCTGGCATAAAGTCTAGCCATGTGTCAGAAAATGAAAGTGTGTTTTCAGAAGAACCAAACAGCCTCACTTGATACTATAAACCCCATTTTGAAGACTTAGGCACATAAACTCAGTTAAAACATTGGGGAATATCCAGTTCTTCAAACCACAATCTAACCTGTTCTGTGATGTTTTAATAGGTGCCTAACCTGCTTTCAGCTCCAACTACCCCATAAAGATTTCTTGTCTCGACCAGCAGGGTTGAAGACATTTTTGAATAAGTTGACTTAAACCACAGTCTATCAGTCAGCTTTGACCACAGCAAAAACAGGCTCTGCAATTGCTAGAAAAGAAATTCATACTTGAGAATTTTCTACCTAAAAAATTCATACCTGAGAAATTCATACTTGAGAATTGAATTAAGAAAGCCCTGAACAAACCTTAATTCAATGTATATCATATTTAAATTTCAACCTTGTTAATTTATCAAACTTTTAAAATCAAGAACAACTTCTTTTGGGAGGAGGAAAATGGAGAGGGATAAAAAAGATGCCTCAGAAAAGTAGTTAACTTCTTAATTAGGTAAATGTTATCCAAAAAACGATCAAATATCTTTCTTCTCAATTCCTTTAATAATTCTCACATTTACCTTAAACAAGGTTCACACATTTTTCAAATAAAAACTAGATCATAAAACCACTCTTAAGCCACCTCTTACCAAAGCTAATCTACTATATTACCTTTTTTCAGAAAGTTATTCAACAAATATAAACATTTACCACTTAACGATCGTGGGATCTTTCCTTTCACTAGTGAACCCATCGCTTCTGAATCAAAACAATTTGATCTCGTCTTCAAACTACTTAGGTTCCACTGTCCCAGTAGGATAATCCATAAAATTAGCTGTCAATATCTTATAAGGATTATATCACACTGAGTTCTCAGAAAAGAAAGGTAGCGTCTAAACCATTTTAAAAACGATCACTAGACTCCGACCCTGCTGCTAGAAAAGATCAACTTAGAATTTGATCTACCTAAGCAAAATAAAAAGGGGTACCAAAAAGGCTGAACAGACATGTTCATTTGTCAAAGGTGTTCACAATTCCTGTATAAATCTAAAGTATTTTATAATGTTTTGATATTAAAATTGCTGTCAAAACAATTTTTAATTGTTTCAAAATGCTTTGTCAGTTAATAGGAAATATAAAGAAGTCAGATCATGGGAAAAGCTACTTATAGATGGAAAGATATAGAAAAAAATGTATAGATAAGAAGTATTCAGTTAAGAAGTTATAACATGGTCAGGCTTAGAGCTAAAATAGGCCTCAGAATTTTATATTCTTGTTTTAAAACTGAGAAAAAAAAGAAAGAAAATGAAAACACCTGAAATCATGCAGAAAGAAAGGAACAGAGCCAGAAGTAGAACCCAGGTTTCCTGACTGTCAGTGTTCTTTTCATTTTGTGACTTTTATAATTTCTTCCTATTAATGCTCTATTTGGAATTATGAGATCTATTTTAAGTTAAAAGTGAATCTATTAATTTCCAATCTGTTCATAGAGACCTTAGCATACAGACTATCAAGTGACATATATATACCTTTTTTTTCCCCCAGTGTTTTGATGTTCATCTCTACAGCTTTCCAAGTTAAAACTATTTAATACTTGGTCTATCATGCTACCCAAAAACAGGATCACTAATAATCTGAGTAGCAAACAGCAAAAAGCTTCTTAAAAATATTACTCAATCCAACAACTTAGTAAAAAACTGGTACAACCTTTCTTTTTAAAAAAATAATTTTTTCCAAGAAGAATGACTATTAAATCATATCTACTACTTATATCTCTTCCCATCTTTAAGGTGACCACTTTTTTCCTTTTTCTTTTTCTTTTTTTTTTTGAGACAAAGTCTCACTCTGTTAGCCAGGGCAGAGTGCAGTGGTATAATCAAGACTCACTGCAACCTCAACCTCCCTGGGCTCAGGTGATCCTCCCATCTTCAGCTTCTCAAGTAGCTGGGACCACAGGCATGTGCCACCACACCCAGCTAATTTTTTTTAAATGTTTTAGAGAGACAGGGTTTCACCACATTACCTAGGCTAGTCTCAGAACTCCTGGACTCAAGTGATCTGCCCATCTCGGCCTCTTTGTATGTAGACTGTACCATGTTGAATATATTATCAGTATTCAAGAAACTAGCTTTAACCAACTTTTGCTGGTCAATTCCACTGTACTGGCTCCGAAAATTATCCTCTGGGTACTCCCTACTACGAAAATGGGGGTATTCTTCAAAAGATATTAAGAAATTCTCCCTATCAAGCCTTATTTATCTATCCACTGATTGTTGTTACATATTAAATAAGCTTAACTGCCCAGTTTCTATTTCAACTCTTCCAAAGTACTTATTTGTCCAGACCTTTGCTTTCCCATATAAAGGGCTAAATCAAACTCAATTATCTAATTATCTATATAGAAGCTACCCATACAATAACTCTTAGAGCCCTAGGCCCATGTAAAGGTTTCACACTAGCCCCATTTTCTTCTTCTTTTTCCAGTCTCCCAAGGATAACATACTCTTACTTCTCTAATCCAGGCTAAGAATTCTGCAGCTCCTCATCTACCAGTATTTGTTTTTAAAATATATAATGTATACAAATACACATAAATTCAAATACCTCTGAGTGTTGATTACCTCTGAGAGACATAGCTATGGGTGATTTTTGTATTTTTGTTTTCTTTATATTCCATTAGTTTATATAGTGAGCATTTATTACTTTTATAATTGGAGCAAAATGTTTTCAAAATGTAATCCTGATACAGAATAGACCTTTACTGAAGACCAAAAGATAACTATATACTTCCTTTTTGCCATTAAGAAATAAAGCTTGAGTTTAGAAGTTACCCAAAGAATTCCCAAATTAGAAGAAAACAGACATGACTCGCACCTGTTTTTCAGTAGTTTTTTTTCTAGCTTCTGCCCTCTCTTCTAATTCTTCCAATTCATTATCCTCAGTATCAAGATCATCATCATGTTCATCATCAAACTCATCTTCATCATCAAAACCCTCTTCATCATCATCTTCTATTTCAGCTCCAGAATCTTCATCATCATCTTCTTCTTCCTCCTCCACCTCCTCTTCTTCTTCATCATCTGTTGTATTTCCTGTTTTACCTTCCATATTACTTAGGTCTGAAATCAAAAGTGCCTGCAAGCCATTCTGTAATTTGATGTGTCTGGGGGGAAAAAAAAAAACCACACATTTTGATTCAGCTGTTCTTTACACCCATACAAGTAATCAGCTTAGCAGAATTTTAAAAAAGGAATCCAAGTACAAGTACAAACACACACACACACACAACTAACACTATTTGTAAACTAATAAAATTGGTTGCTCTGGAGAGGTAACCCCAAAAGCTAATCAGTTTTTGAACAGCTGGAGGGAAATGAAGGTAAGAACACTTCATAATATATGCTGTTTGTATTTTTAAATTTTGAACTACATAAATATATTTACCTATTCAAAAAACACATTTTAGTAGTTAAAGAAATACAACTCACCACTCGGCCTCCCCTATTTCTCAGTTTGTAAGTATTTAAACATTCTATCATACCAGAAGACTTAGCCTAAGATAAATTGTATCCCTCAATATACACAGCAGTCATGTCAGCTTAATATTAAAGCAAAATCACACAAAATTAAACTGTTGATTTTCTTTTCTATAAAATATTTGACATATCGGTCTCCAAAGCTGCCTTTATGAACTAAAAAGTGGTTACATCTCTATGAAAATGAAATCCCCCACAGACTGGTAGCCCCGCAGGAAGATTATTCTGCTTTTTTTGAGACAGAGTTTGCTTTACTGCCCAGGCTGATCTTAAACTCTTGGGCTCAAGCAACTCACCTCAGCCTCCTGAGTGGCTGGGATCACAGGCATGTGCCATCATCTCAAGCTCCTGATTCTTATCTGCAAAACTACTGTGGCAGTTTGATGACTAGGTATCTATTACAGACCACTCCCATTTACACTAATTTTTTTTTTTTTTTCCTTTTTTTTTGAGACAAGGTCTCACTCTGTTGTGTAGGCTAGAGTGCAGTGGCACGATCTCAGCTCACTGCAGCCTCTACCACCTGGGCTCAGGCAATCCTCCCACCTCAGTCTCCAGCGTAGCTGGGATCACAGGCACAGGCCACCATACCTGGCTAATTTTTGTATTTTTTTAGAGACAGGGTTTTGCTGTGTTACCCAAGCTGGTCTTGAACTCCTGGGCTCAAGCAATCCACCCACCTTGGCCCTGCAAAGTGCTGGGACTACAGGCATGAGCCACTGCATCCAGCCCCATTTATACTAATTTTTTCATGTATTTATTCAATAAACATTTATTTAGCACCCTTTACATATCAGATACCATGTTGCATTAAGGATAAAAAGGGTAAAAACAAAATTCCTCACCATCAGGCATTCACTGTCTAATAATGAGATGAGCCAGTATAATCCAGAATGACAGAGATAAATACAGAATGTAAGAAAGAAGCAGTCAAGGAAGGCGTCTAAGACAAGGTACACTTAAGTAAATCCCTGAAGATAAAAAGTCAAGCAAAAACTAAGAATAACATGCAAAGAAAGACAAGGAAGAGAACCTTTGGCCTAAGATGGAAGACTGAACACTGGGATTTATCTACTTTCCATATAAAATAATCACATTTAGAGCTCAGGAGTTCAAGACCAGCGGGCAATGTAGCGAAACCTCATTTCTACAAAAAATACGAAAAATTAGCCAGGCATGGTGGCATGCGCCTGTAGTCCCATCTACTTAGGAGGCTGAGGTGGGAGGATGATTTGAGCCCAGGAGGTCCAGGCTGCAGTGAGCCCAGATCGGGCCACTTCACTCCAGTCTGGGCGAAAAATGAGACCCTGTCTCAAAAAATAATAAATAAATAATAAAAAATAATCACATTTAAGTGATAGAAAAAATGTTTGTTTTTTTTTTGTTTGTTTGTGAAAATAAAATCATGACAGACAGAAAACAGGAAAGGACACTGTTAGCAGATCACAAATTTTTAGAAATCATTAGAAGACATGCAAATTTGATCGGATTAATGGAGAAAACAGCAGAGAAAACCACAGACCTATAAACATGTAGTAAGATATTGGTTCTTCCCAGGAAACCCTAGAAAAAGTCTAAGCTTCAGATCAATAAATAAGAGCAAAGAGAGCCTCAGGGCAACAAGCTCAATTATTTAAACTGGAAGCAATCCAAGTCTACTGACAGCAGAATAAAAAACCTGTGGTATATTCATATAATGAAAATTTTCTTCACAGTGGAATATTGTAACACAGGGAAATACAGAATTCAGCAAACTACGACAGTGGTTAATCTTAAGTTAACCTTAAAAACATGAGTGAAAAAAGCAAATCATGAAAAAATACTACATGAGTACCATTCATATAATGCCAAAAAACGAGCAAAAGTAAACAGTATATTATTTAGGTATACATATATATATGTGATCAAACTTTTTTTAAGCAAAGGAATGATAAACACAAAATGCAAAACAGAGCAGGGCACAGTGGCTTGCACCTGTAATCCCCGCACTTTGGGAAGCCGAGGCAGGTAGATCGCTGGAGTCCAGGAGTTCAAGATCAGCCTGGGTAACATGGCAAAACCCCATCTCTACAAAAAAATACAAAAATTAGCTAGGCATGGTGCATCTATGGTCCCAGCTACTCCAGAGGCTGAGGTGGGAGGATGGCTTAAGCCCAGGAGGTGGAAGTTGCAGTGAGCCACGTTCATGCCACTGCACTCCAGCCTGGGCAACAGAGCAAAAACCTGTCTCAAAGAAAAAAAAAAAAGCTAACTACTTGTTGGGGTGGGAGGGCAGGGCAACATGTAAGGATACAGAGGGATTAAAATGTTCGAGACCACCAGAAGTAGATCCTAGTTTTTAAATTGAGGAGTTTTGGATTTGTCATTCACCACTTCCAAAGAAGCTGTAAAGGTCTTCATTCTATAATAACTTGGCTAGTCAGGCCATGTACTTCTGTGCCAAATAGTCAACTGCAGGAGACAGCAATATGCCACCTCAAAATATGCCTCCTTGGCATAAGGACTGTTGAACTGAAGGCAATTAAAAAGCAGATGCAGGAAAGCTCTCTGCCCTCCACTTGCCTAAAAGCAGGACGACATAAATTTACTCCAAAGACAAAAAGGTTAAAAAAAAAAACCCACTCCCTTTTTACTGTGGAAGAACACAAGTTAACCACCAAATACAACTTTACACCTGTATTGGTCTGGATACAACACCAAAGGAATTCACATTAACAAGTTTACTAACTATGCTTTGTCTGCCATTATTTGCCTTTCCACAAGTTGCTGCCCCTACAGACTCAAAGTCCTTTTTCTTTGTCTTGACACTTTGCTAAACATTTGTTGAAGATACTATATAAGCTGGAATTAAAAGCCAACTTATTCTCTGAGTATCTCCCATGTATTTGTGAATTATATATGTTAACAAACTTATATTTGTTTTTCTTTTGTTACAGGGGACCATTCCAAATAATAACTTATGAGGGTTGAAAAAAATTATTTTCCTCCCTTACACAACCCAACAGCAGGACAAGTTAAAATCCAAGAGCTATTTTCCAAGAATATGAACAATCTGTCCAGAAATAAATTCTAAGATGAATCTCAGAGATGCAGAATCATAGAGAAGCAGAGTTTGAGGTAGTCCCAATATCTGTATCAGATATCAACTCAGGTTGGGAAAAAAAAAAAAAAGCCAGGGAAGGGGAACTTTACTTGGTCTTTGTAAGGTGCATTTTTTTTTTCAGCTTAAAGTTTTCATAAATAAACAGAACAGAAAAAATCTAAAAATCTACTATCAAAATAATCCTATGCATTCTACTTTCAAAATAAATCACAATTCTGATAACTTCTCATCAACTCCACAGGTATTTCCTTAGAGCATGTTGCCATCATGTCTAATGTCCTCCTAACTCTCTGTTTCCATTCTAACCTCAATACCCTGGCTATACTCGCCTCCACCACCACCATCCCCCCACGCCCCAACACACCTCAAGTCAATTCTCAGCAGGCTAAGTAAAGCAAATGGGCCCTGCTATGGGCTGAAATGTGTTCCCCCAAAATCCTATGTTGAATCCCTAAACCCTACTACCTCAGGATGTGATTGTATTTAGAGACAGGGCCTTTAAAGAGGTAATTAAGCTAAACATCCGGCCTCTAGAGTAGGTCTGAATCCAATCTGAATGGTATCCTTATAAAATGAAGAAATTTGGAAACACAATGGTACACCAGATATGTGTGCACACAGAGAAAAGACCATGTGAGGAGATACCAAGGAGAAGGCCAATCGCAAGCCAGAAAGGCCTGAGAAGAAACCAAATAGGGCCGAAGCGGACGGATCATGAAGTCAGGAGATCAAGACCATCCTGGTCAATGTGGTGAAACCCCGACTCTACTAAAAATACAAAAAAATTAGCCAGGCATGGCGGCGTGTGCCTGTAGTCTCAGCTACTCAGGAGGCTGAGGCAGGAGAATTGCTTGAACCTGGGAGGCGAAGGCTGCAGTGAGCCGAGATCACGCCACTGCACTCCAGCCTGGGCAACAGAGCAAGACTCCGAAGGAAGGAAGGAAGCAAGGGAAGGGAGGGAGGGAGGGAGGGAGGGAGGAAGAAAAGAAACCAAATAGGCTGACAGCTTGATCTTGAATTTCTAGACCCCATAGCTGTTATTTAAGCTACTCTGTCTTTGTTATTTTGTTATGGCAGCAAACTAATACAAGGCGATTACCCTTTTCAAAATTCATCATTGGCTTCCCATCATACTTAAAATCCAAAATCCTTACCATGGCCTATACAATGCTCAACATAATCTCGTTCCCGTTTACCTCTCCAACCTTCTTTCCCACTACTCTTCCTTCACTCTGTTTGCTCTGACCAAATGACTTTATTGTTGTTTCCTTAACACTGCCAACACTCTCAGTCCAGGGCCTTTGTGCTTGCTGTTCCGTTGGCCTTAGGGGCTCTTGACCCAGATAAAGTATTTGTCCGGCTGCTCTACCTCTTCCAAGTCTTTCATGAAATGTCCCCTTTTGGCCCGGGCGCAGTGGCTCACACCTGTAATCCCAGCACTTCGGAAGGCCAAGGCAGGCAGATCACTTGAGGTCAGGAGTTAAAGACCAGCCTGGCCAACAATGGCAAAACCCCGACTCTGCTAAGAATACAAATATTAGCTTGTGTGATGACATGCGCCTGTAGTCCCAGCTACTCAGGAGACTGAGGCAGGAGAATCACTTGAACCCGGGAGGCCGAGGTTGCAGTAAGCCAGGATTGCACCACTGCACTCCAGCCTGGGCGACAGAGCGAGACTCCGTCTCAAGAAAAAAAAGAAAGAAAAGAAAAGAAATGTCCCCTTTTCAGAAATGCCTTCTCTGACCACACTATCTAAAACAGCTCTTTCACCCATTTCTATTCTCTTTCATCCTGCTTTAACCTTCTTTGCACCATTTATCATTACTTGATTTTATTTTCTGCCTGCACCATTAGAATGCTGTCTCTGAGTAGAGAGCTTTTCTTTCCTTCACAGTTATATCCTGAGACAACACCAGGCATATAGATATACCGAACATTTAAGAAACAGATGTTGAATAAACAAAAGAATTTTTTTTTTGTATTGTTTTGTTTTGAGACAGAGTCTCACTCCTTCACCCAGGCCCGACTGCAGTGGCGCTATCTCGGCTCACTGCAAGCTCCGCCTCCCGGGTTCACGCCATTCTCCTGCCTCAGCTTCTCGAGAAGCTAAGACTACCGGCGCCCGCCGCCGCGCCCGGCTAACTTTTTATATTTTTAGTAGAGACAGAGTTTCACTGTGTTAGCCAGGATGGTCTCGATCTCCTGACCTCGTGATCCGCCCGCCTCGGCCTCCCAAAGTGCTGAGATTACAGGCGTGAGCCACCGCGCCCAGCCAATAAAAGAATGTTAATGCCTGGAGGGGACCTGATACATAGGAGGTCCTTAATATCTGCTTAAACAAAATATGAGACAAAATCTAACACCTAGTTTAAAAAAAAATGAAAGCTATGTGTAAGACATGTATACATTAAATGCATATAAAGGTACAACAATAGAAAAGTATACAAACCAAATATAATGGTAATGTATATCCGGGGAAAGGAGAAAAAGTAAAGAGAGGTACAAAGATCTTTTATACTTTATAATTCTTTTTTTTTTTTTTTTTTTTTTTTGAGACCAGGCCTCACTCTGTCGCCCAGGTTGGAGTGCAGTGGTGCCATCTCGGCTCACTGCAACCTCCACTTCCCAGGTTCAAAGTGATTCTCCTGTGTTAGGCTCCCCAAAAGCTGGGACCACAGGCGCGCACCACTGCACCTGGTTAATTTCTGTATTTTTAATAGAGAGGGGGTTTTCACCATGTTGGCCAGGCTGGTCTCGAATTCCTGACCTCAAGTGATCCAACCGCCTCGGCCTCCCAAAGTACAGGAATTACAGGCGTGAGCCACTGCACCCAGGCGACACTTTATAATTCTTAAACTTTTTCAATCTTTTTGTGTCTGGAATTGGTGGGTTCTTGGTCTCACTGACTTCAAGAATGAAGCCACCGACCCTTGCAGTGAGTGTCACAGTTCTTAAAAGTGGCGTGTCCGGAGTTTGTTCCTTCTGATGTTTCGACATGTTCAGAGTTTCTTCCTCCCGGTGGCCTGGCTGGTTTCAGCAGTGAAGCTGCAGACCTCCGCAGTGAGTATTACAGCTCATAAACACTGTGGACCCAAAGAGTGAGCAGCAAGATTTAGCGCAAACAGCTAAAGAGCAAACCTTCCACGGTGTGGAAGGGGACCAGAGCTGGTTGCCACTGCTGGCTTGGGCAGCCTGCTTTTATTCTCTTATCTGGACCCACCCACATCCTGCTGATTGGTCCATTTTACAGAGAGCCAATTGGTCTGTTTTACAGAGAGCTGATTGGTCTGTTTTGACAGGGTGCTGATTGGTGCATTTACAATCCCTGAGCTAGACACAGAGTGCTGATTGGTGCATTCACAATCCCTTAGCTCGCCATAAAGGTTCTCCAAGTCCCCACCAGATCAGCTAGACACAGAGCGTAGATTGGTGCATTTGCAAACCTTGAGCTAGAGACACAGTGCTGACTGGTGCATTCATAAATCCTGAGCTAGACAAAGGGTGCTGATTAGTGTATTCACAAACCCCAAGCTAGACACAGAGTGCTGATTGGTGTACTCGCAATCCCCCAGCTAGACATAAAGGTTCTCCAAGTCTCCACTAGACTCAGGGGCCCAGCTGGCTTCACCCAGTGGATCCCCCACCAGGGCCGCAGGTGGAGCTGCCTGCTAGTCCAGCCTTCCGCCTGTACTCTTCAGCCCTTGGGTAGTCCGGACCCAGCGCGGTGGAGCAGGAGCCCACGGACGGGGTGGAGAATGGAGGGCGGGGCAGGGGCTCAGGCATGGCTGGCTGTAGGTCCCCAGCCCTGCCCTGCGGGGAGGCAGCTAAGGCCCGGCAAGAAATCGAGCACAGTGCCGGTGGGCCAGCACTGCTGGGGGACCTAGCGCAGCTGCTGGCCTGGGTGCTAAGCCCCTCACTGCCCCGGCGGCAGGGCCGGCCAGTGGCTCCAATTGTGGGGCCCACCAAGCCCACGCCCACCCGGAACTCTAGCTGGCCCACAAGCGCCACAGGCAACCCTGGTTCCCGCCCATGCCTCTCGCTCCACACCTCCCCACAGGCTGAGGGAGCCAGCTCTGGCATCGGCCATCACACGAAGGGGCTCCCACAGTGCAGTAGAGGGCTGAAGGGCTCCTCAAGCGCAGCCAGAGTGGGCGCTGAGGCCGAGGCGCCAAGAGTGAGCAAGGGCTGCAAGGGCTGCCAGCACGCTGTCACCTCTCATTTTGTAATAAAAAATACTCATTTATGATTTGTACAATAAAAATGATTTTGTAAAAATACAAAACTCCTTAGCAAATTAAGAATATACACATAAAGCCCTTAGCTTTATGGAGGATCACTTCTATAAATCATCAAATCCATTTTAAGACATCAACATCAAATCCATTTTAAGACAGTCATGAACAAAATGTCCTTTATCGTCACTACTATTTCAATATTATACTGGTGGTCCTATTAATGAAAAAAGATGCAAAATGTACATAAATAAAAAATAATTATGGCCAGGTGTGGTGGCTCATGCCTGTAATCCCAGCACTTTGGGAGGCCAAGGCAGGCCGATCACGAGGTCAGGAGATCAAGACCTTCCTGGCTAACACAGTGAAACCCCGTCTCTACTAAAAATATAAAAAAATAAAAAAGCCAGGTGTGGTGGTGGGCGCCTGTAGTCCCAGCTATTCAGGAGGCTGGGGCAGGAGAATGGCGTGAACCCAGGGGGCGGAGCTTGCAGTGAGCTGAGATAGCGCCACTGCACTCCAGCCTGGGTGACAGAGCAAGACTCCTTCTCAGAATAATAATAATAATAATAATGAGGTACAAATATTGAAAGCTAAAACGAATCATTGCAAAACATATTATTACCTAGAACAAGCAAGAGAATTACCAAAAACAAAACCCAAAAACTATTACTAATAAACAGAGTTCAGCAAAGTAGCCAAAATCAAAGAACTATAAACAAAAATCAGTAGCTTTCCTATACATCAAAGGTAAGTAAGATTTTTTTTAAATCCCTTTGGCCAAAGCAATATAAACTATAAATGCATAAATATACCTAATAACAATAGCTCACATTTTAAATGTATTAACTTGTGTGTCTTAACCCAGTTAACCTTCACAATAATCCTAATGAGTTATTCCCATTTTATGGATGAGGAAATTGAAGCACAAAAAAGGTCTGTTATTTGCCCAACCTTATTGTGGCTTAGCAGGGACTGACTGTAGTAGCATGACACTAGAACACGTTCTTTTCAATACTACTAAACAGCCAACGTTAGGAAAACTAGAAAACTTTACAGGTGAAATAAAAGACCTCACTAAACAGTCATACTATATTACTCGGTGGGAATATCCAATATTATAAAGATACCAATTCTTCCCCCAAATTAATCTATAAATTCAAGGCAATTCCCATAAAAAAAACCAACAAGGGCCGAGCACGATGGCTCACGCCTGTAATCCCAGCACTCTGAGAGGCCGAGATGGGCGGATCACGAGGTCTGGAGAGCCAGAGCATCCTGGCTAACACAGTGAAACCTCGTCTCTACTAAAAAGCCAGGCATGGTGGTGGGCACCTGTAGTCCCAGCTATGTGGGAGACTGAGGCAGGAGAATGTCTCAGGCAGGAGAATGGCCTGAACCCGGGAGGCGGAGCAAAAAAAACCCAAGATTTTTTTGTGGAACTTGACATACTGATTCTAAAATTCATGTGGACCAAAACACACAAAAACGCCAAGAATATTTTGAAAAAGATGGCCGTGCACAGTGGCTCACGCCTGTAATCCCAGCACTTTGGGAGGCTGAGGCGGGCGGATCACGAGGTCAGGAGATCAAGACCATCCTGGCTAACACAGTGAAACCTCGTCTCTACTAAAACTACAAAAAATTAGCTGGGCGTGGTAGCTGGCGCCTGTAGTCCCAGCTACTCGGGAGGCTTAGGCAGGAGAATGGCGTGAACCAGGGAGGCGGAGCTTGCAGTGAGCCGAGATCGCGAGATTGCACTCCAGCCTGGGCGACAGAGAGAGACTCCGTCTCAAAGAAAAGGAAAGGAAGAACAAGGGGAAGGAATTGCCTTACCAGGTATAAAAATACAGACTTTAGGCTGGGTGTAGTGGCCTACGCCTGTAATCCCAGCACTTTGGGAGGCTGAGGCAGGCAGATCACTTGAGCCCAGGAGTTCATCATCAGCCTGCCCAACGTGGCGAAACCCTGTGGCTACTAAAAATACAAAAATTAGCCAGGATGGTGGTGCGTGCCTGTAATCCCAGCTACTCTGGAGGCTGAGGCACAAGAATCACTCGAACCCAGGAGGCGGAGGTTTCAGTGAGCCAAGATTGCTCTTGAACCCAGGAGGCGGAGGTTGCAGTGAGCCAAGATTGCACCACTGCACTCCAGCCTGGGCAACAGTGAGACTGTATCTCAAAAAAAAAAAAAAAAAAAAAAAAAACTTAATAAATAAAAATACAGACTTTTAAGGTGACTGAAATGAAGCTAAACTACTAACAGGAACACCAACAGATCAATGAAAGAGAAGAGGTTCTAAAAACAGAGCAGTGTATATAATACCGTTACAATGCCATTTACTAGCACAACTCAACAAATGATGCTGAAACAATAGGCTATTCATTCAGTGAGGAAAAAATGTAAGCCATGTCTACCTTAATGTAGCCATGTCTACCTTACCTTCAACACATATAAATTCCAGATTACTTAGAGCTGAAACAGAACAGGGACACCTCTTAAGGGCCTGTGGGCCCCTAAGCATAGAAATACAAGAAAATCTTGAGTTCTTTCAAGAGAAATTTATGGCACCTAGCTAGCCTTGGAAAGTAAACATGCAACTTAATAAGCAAGTAATAGTAACTTTAAAATAGCCAAGGAAGTTAGAGTCATGAGAACGTTTGCTTCCCTACAGAAACTAAAGATAACATCTCAACATCTGTCTCTTCAGTTGTTTTTCAGAAACCTGAACTCCCAGCAAAACGATCTGCGGGCACACAGACCTCAAATAAGGAGGAACTGGGGACTGAACTCGTCTGCTATCCTGAAATTTACCCCTGCCTTTAAAAACTGTTACCTGCAAATCATAGGGGAGGTCAGAATTTAAGGGTTAGTCACCCGGTCCTCCTTGCTTGACACCCTGTAAATAAACACCATGCCTTCCTTTCTACCACTGCAAAATCTTGGTATGGATATCCGGCCTTATTGCACTGGTTGAGCCAACTCCGGTTTGGTTCTCTAAACACTGGCAACCAAAAAGGGACAAAAGTCTAGAGTGGGTGCCTCATCTGTACCAAATGTGTCCCTGTCCGCAGCCACCCTTGGGCCCAATCCAGCAGCTGCCTAAATTATTTTATTCAGGGACAGATCCATGTATTTGGCGGGCAACCAGACACCGTTGGCCTGTGGTGCTTCTACTTTCACAGCATTAGAAACAATCACCTGAGAAGATGTCTTTCGGTAAGTGGGGGGTTGATGTGTGATAGCCCCATAGTATTTTTCCTTTCAGCAGGAAATCCGGCCTTGCTTCAGCAAGGTATTGGGCTCTACTTCATCAGAATGCACTTGGTGGGAGATACCCCAGAGCTGAAGACTGAAACCTTGAAAAATCACAAATTGATTGTGATTTGCTTGCTTGAAAATCTATTTAATACTTAACACCTGGCCAAGGCATTAAAAAGTTTGTCACCTAGGTTTTGCGACAAATCTTTAATGCCTTGGCCAGGGTTTTGTTTCACTTGAGAAACACAAGTTATATTTCCTTTGTAGCCCATTAGGGTGTATTCTGCAGAATTGGGCCATTTTTAGATGTGGGCCCAAGGGAAAAAAAAAAACAGATTTTTTTTTTTTATTGCAGTAGTGCTTGGCTACAATATTCTTTAGACTCCAGAAAAAAGCCTGAAAAAGGGAACCTTTAAACTGGACCCCTAAATTTTAAAATAATCTCAGGCATCTCTCTAAACAATTGATTTTACAAAAAAAAATTATTTTCTAAACAAATTTTACAAAGGACACTTAATAGTGTCGTGACTAGCCTTGAGAATTCACTTGACTAAATTATAGAACAAATATCTCACCTAAAACAAGGTTAAAATCCTTTGCAAGCTCAAAACTGCCTGCTTTAGATCCCCTCCAGGAAACAGCAGTGGTGAAGCACTGAGGCTGCCTGGGTTGAATTCCCAGCCAGGGAACACATCATTTTTTTGGTTTGATATTTGTGTGACTTTTGCCATTTATTGTTCCTTTTTCCTTCTATGGGCAGCTTTTGATTTCCTGTCCTCCATCTGTGCGGGGCACAGCCTACAGGTTTTTTGGTATGTTTTTTGGTACAGGTTTTGTGTGTGGATAGTCAGCTGATAAACTGAGGCTCTAGAGAATATGGCCAAACAGAAATGTGGTCTGTACCCCATTTATGGCTGACGAAATTTTCCTTTCTTTAAGCTGTCTTTGGGGCAGCTCTGAATCTTGTGAAAACTGCTTTCCACCTCTTTCGAGACCTCATGTGTCCTTGTTGAAGTCATAACCCTGGCTAAGCCTTCTTAGTTTCGTGGGGGAGAATATCTTTGGGGTGAAAATGAGTTCAAAAGCCAGAAATATCAACTGTTTGTCCCAGCTAAAAATCTGATAATAAGAGATTTGAAAGGATATTTTTTTAAGAACTCTAAGGTCAAAAGTCTAATTAAAACTAATATTTAGGCCATATTTGTGTGTGTATGTATATATAACTATGTATATAAAATTATATAACTGTATAACTATATATACATAATTATATATAACATGTACATGAGGCCTTAAAACTATATAGTTTAGTTTATAAACTATATAGTTTATAGTTTAAACTATATAGTTTATGGTTTATAGTTTTAAACTATATAGTTCATATAGTTTCTAGTTTTAAACTATATAGTTCATATAGTTTCTAGTTTTAAACTATATAGTTCATATAGTTTCTAGTTTTAAACTAGTTTATAGTTTTAAACCATATATAGTTTTAAACCATATAGTTTATATAGTTTATAGTTTTAAACCATATAGTTTATATAGTTTATAGTTTTAAACCATATAGTTTATATAGTTTATAGTTTTAAACCATATAGTTTATATAGTTTATAGTTTTAAACCATATAGTTTATATAGTTTTAAACTATATAGTTTATATAGTTTATGTTTTTTATATATATAGTTTCATAGTTTAAACTATATATATTTTTATAGTTTTATATAGTTTATAGGTTTTTTATAGTTTTATATAGTTTATAGTTGTTTACAGTTTTTTATGTGAGCCTCCACGCTCAGCCACTTTTCTTATTTTCTCTCTCTACTACTGGCTTAGCAAATTCTGTGTGCTGTCCTGGGGTCTTAATTACTTCAGGTGATCACAGTGAACTATAAATATAATTGCCTTTCTGTTATGCTTCCTTGTGGACTTTCATCCTCCCAAATTAAAAGGGCAATTTTATAATTAGAATTTCTGAGATATTGACAAAGACAGGTAACCTATAGATATGTCATCCGACCCAGCTAATAGAACAATAATACTCAAGTTCCTTCAATTGTCATATTCTTAGGGCCCCTTTCAGAATATTACATAAAAGAATTCTTGGCCAGGCGCAGTGGCTCATGCCTGTAATCCCAGCACTTTGGAAGGCCGAGGCAGGTAGATCATGGTGTCAGGAGTTCGAGACCAGCCTGATCAACATGGTGAAACCCCGTCTCTACTAAAAATACAAAAAAATTCGCCAGATATGGTGGTATGCGCCTGTAATCTCAGCTACTCAGGAGGCTGAGGCAGGAGAATCGCTTGAACCCAGGAGGCGGAGGTTGCAGTGAGCCAAGACATGGCACTCCAGCCTGGGTGACAGAGGGAGACTGTCTCCAAAAAAAAAAAAACGAATATTATATAAAAGAATTCCTTTATTTTGTAAGTTCCTTCACTTGAAGCTATCTCAAACAGATTTGCCAGAAATAATGAGACTCTGCCTCTATATAAAATGCTTACCTTGATTTTGCCTCTTGAGAGGAGCAAGAGCCCTACTCCCTCTTTAGAAGTCTGCTCTCTAAGCATGTCAGAAATGCCCTATCTTAGCTGCAAGTAAATTAACTCATTAAAAGTAAACAAGTCCACATACTCACTCTGGGATCCACAAATCTATTCTTGCCCAAAAAAGATGGAGGTGGGTTATTTCTTTGGATGGACTTTGTTACCTTGGTGGGGATTGGCATCCTATGAGCACATGATTAGAAATCTCTTACTTTAGGAATTCTTGCTAAGGAAACTTCAACAGCAATAGCTGCCTAGCAGAAAAGAATTAATTCATTGGCTCAGGTGTCTTAGATAATAGGATAGCCTTAGACTACATCTTAGCCAAGCAGGAAGGAGTGTGTATGGTTGCAAATCCCACATGCTATACTTATATAAATGAATCTGCTGAGGTAGAAACTCATCTAAGATAAATTAGAGAACAAGTCACTTGGTTACAACAGGTCTCCCTGACTGTCCCTAAGGACTGGTTTTCTTCTTTATTTTCTTGGATTCCTCATGGAATAAAATCCATGTTTTCTGGATTGCTAAACTTACGCATATCAATCTCAATTTTTCTTGTGCTTTATATCATAACCAAATGTGTGTTAAAATGTAATAAAGCAGTGACTAATACAAATAATGACAGTTCGGCACCATGGTGCCATGCCTGTGACTCATGGACACCTTGAATTCCGTGCTAGAAACTTACTATCCTCGGCCGGGGGCAGTGGCTCACACCTGTAATCCCAGCACTTTGGGAGGCCGAGGTGGGTGCATCATGAGGTCAGGAGTTCGAGACCAGCCTGGCCAATATGAGGAAACTCCCGTCTCTACTAAAAATACAAAAAACAGCTGGGTGTGGTGGCGCGCGCCTGTAGTCCCAGCTACTCGGGAGGTTGAGGCAGAAGAATCACTTGAACCCAGGAGGCGGAGGTTACAGTGAGCCGAGATCGTGCCACTACACTCCAGCCTGGGCGACAGAGCAAGACGCTATCTCAAAAAAATAAACAAATAAATAAAAGAAACTTAATATCCTCATATCCTAGTCCTCAATCTTTGCCCCAATTCAACAGGAAGTAGGCAGAGCAGTCTGCACCCACGTACCCCACAAGATTGATGGGTGACAAAAGATGGGGAATTGAGATGACGCAGGGACCCCAAGCATAGAAAAAAGGAAAATCTTGAGTTATTTCAAGGGAAACTTCAGGCACCTAGCTAGCCCTGAAAAATAAATGTGCAACTTGATAAACAAGCAGGTAATAGTAACAATAGCCAAGCTGGCCCAGCATGGTGGCTGACACCTGTAATCCCAACTCTTTGGGAGGCCAAGGTGGGAGGATCACTTGAGGCCAGGAGTTCAAGACCAGTCTGAGCAACATAGCGAGACCCCATCTCTTAACAACAACAACAAAAATAGCCAAGGAAGTTAAGAGTCACAAGAATGTTTGCTTCCCTATAAAAACTAAAGATAACATGTTAACATATGTTTCCAGTTGTTTTTCAGAAACCTGGGCTCACACCAAAAGAACCTGCCAGCACAACAACCTCATATATAGAAGAACTGGGGACTGAACTCTGACTACCCTTCTTTGTTCTAAATTTCTTTCTGAGGAGCCTGGAGAAGGTTATACCCATGAGCCAGTGCTAACGTTCTTTTCTGCTGATCTCAAATTTTTAGACAAAGATTTGCCTCCTTAACCAATTGCAAATCAGAAAATCTTCTACTATACCTATGACCTATACACCGCTGCTTCAAGATATCCCAACCTTTTAGGCCAAAATCAATGTGTAACCCTCCATGTATGGTTTATGATTTTGCCTCAACTTCTGCTATTCAGAAATTTACCCCTGCCTTTAAAAACCCTTACTGCAAATCATCGGGGAGGTCAGGATTTAAGCATTAGCTACCTGGTCCTCTTTGCGTAGCATCCTGAAAATAAATGCCTTCCTTTCTACTGCTGCAAAACCTCAGTGTGGTTATGTCCTTATTGTGCCAGGCAAGCAGACCCAAGTTCAGTTCTATAACAGAGCTAAAAGGAAAGAATGTTTTTAAGAAAAAAAATTGGTATAATATTTGGGTGAAGAAAATTTGTACCAAACAAGATAAAAAATCCAGACCCTTATAAAGAAACAAAAAGAAAAGATTTCACTGTATACTAATTTTAAGCTTTTATAAAACAATATCATAAGCAAAATCAAATGGCAAATTGCATACTGGGAGGAAAAACTAATAACATGTAAGAGTTCCTTCAAATCATTAAGAGAAAAAAAACCCTATTAAAAAAATTTAAAAATATGTACTATACAGCCTGGCCAACATGGCAAAACCCTGTCTCTACAAAAAATACAAAAAAAAGTAGCTGGGTATGGTGATGCACGCCTGTAATCCCAGCTACTCAGGCGTCTGAGGCTGGAGGATCGCTTGAGCCAGGGAGAAAGAGGTTGCAGTGAGCCAAGACTGCGCCATGGCACTCCAGCATGGGCGACAGATGGAGACCCTGTCTCAAAAAAAAAATAGTAATAATGATAATAATATATACTACACACATTACAAGAACACAAGATGTCAAATAAAATCATGCACAATCTCACTAGAAATAAAAGATAATCAACTTAAATCAATGAAATATTTTTCATCTAACAAATTAAACAAAAAATAAAAATTGCTATCCAGTGCTGATAAGTGGACAGATTATTCTCACACATTTCTCATGTATCTCAAATGCTATCACATTCTTGTAGGGAAATACAGCCATTTTTATTTTTAATGTAAACTGAATACTTTTAATCCAGTAATTTCATTTCTAGGTATTTGTTTTGGAAAAACTCTCAAACTGTTTTTCTTTTTCTCTCCTACTACTACAATGGTCATCAACCAAAGTCTTCTGTGACCAAATCCGTGCAATTAATTCTTCAGTGGACACCAACTGGGTGTCCTCCAAATCAGCTCCAACACTACCTGGAAATAGCATAAGATCCCCCAGGATGAGAGCTCAGTCCCCAAGACTGCCCTGCCAACAAACATACCAGTTTCAAGTCCAGACCTCTGGAACTTCTGACTTACCGGCTTTCAAGTTGGGGTTCCCACGACCCCCTCTTTGGGTTTGATTAATTTGCTGGAGGGCTCACAGAACTTTGGGAAACACTTACTTACATTTACTGGTTTATTGTAAAGGATATTACAGATAAAGAGATGCACAGAGTGAGGTATGGGGGAAGGGGCACAGGGCTTCTATGCCCTTCCTGTGCAGGCCACCCTCCAAGAACCTCCACGTGTTGAGCCATCCAGAAGCTCCTGGAACCTAGTCCTCCTGGGTTTTTATGGAAATTTCAAAATATCAGCATTCCTTCCTCCAAGGATAGGGTGGGATGCCCTCTGAGGAGGGTCTTGTAACTCCCAATCAGAAAGGCAGGGAAGATTATAGGGTCTTGTCTTGGGGCAGATGAGAGATGGGTAGGAAAACGTCTGAGAAATTCTATTTCCTGAGGCCTGCCCATGAGACCTGACACACCCAACATTGTAACAAAAAGACTTTAACAAGGGCTATGGGAGTTACAAGCCAGGAACAATGGATGAAAACCAATATATATAACATTTGTTAAATTAAGTCGAGCCTAAAGCTGCCTCCTTACATATTTTAAGTTTGGCCTAAAGGTTTCTCTCTACACAGTGAACTGAAACTTAACTAGATGTATAAACAGACCGTAACCTACTTTTGTGCTAATTACCGAGTTTCAGCCAATCAAAGGCAGCCAACTGTTCAAACTATGTTCAAATACTCCAAATGCCCGAACTGTAACAAATCTGGCTGTTTCTGAACCTCAGCTGTTTTCTGTACATCACTTTCCTTTTTGTGTCCATAAATCTTCAATCATGGGACTGCACCAGAGCCTCTCTGAACCTATTCTGGTTCCTGGGCTACCCAATTTGTGAATCATTCTTTGCTCAGTTAAACGCTGTTAAATTTAATATGTCTAAGGTTTTCAATAGATGTCATGCCCAGGAGCATGGAGTGACCAAGCAAGGTACCCCTCAGACTCACTTTGTCCATTGCTTCTGGAAGCAACTGATACCGTGGTAAGTTCTCGCTGAGATTCTGAAGCTCGACAGATTTGTGTTTGGAACTGAGTTTTGAGAAAACTTCTGATCCAAACAGGGTTTGGAAGTCACAACAGAAACTGGACTGGGTCCATGATTGGATTGAATCTGATAATTAATTGACTTGGATTCAGTTAAGAGGCCGCAGATGTCCAGGATCAGGCAGAAACTAGCAGAAATTGTAATATTACAGGGGGTGCAGACTTCAGAAATTTGCAGAGATTTTTGTGTTCTACATTCTTTTTCTTGTACCCTTAGGTAGGGAAAAATCATTAACTAAATTGATCAAGGGGATCTGAGGACCAAATCCAGGATTCAAGGGAAATATTGGATCCTTAGTATGTGAAGAACACAGTATTCTACCTTCCAGCTAGAAGGTAGAATGTATAAATATTAGGCCCCAGAAGTAGTAACTACTTACAGAAATGGCAAAATCTTTGTAACTTAAAATTACAGTGGACCGTTCCTAATGAACAACACAGCACTTGAAAATGAGTGCTCCTGAATTAGTCTTCAAGGATGCCTATTGATGTGCAGAAGCTTCTAAAAACATTTCAATATTTTTGTTGCTTCATTAAGACTTCATAAAAGGCAAATAAGGCCAGATGTGGTGGCTCGTGCCTGTAATCCCAGCACTTTGGGAGATCAAAGCAGGAAGACCGCTTGGGCACAGCAGTTCAAGACAAGCCTATGCAACATAGTGAGATCTCCTCTCTACAAAAAATTTAAAAATCAGCTGGATGTGGTGGTGCACACCTGTAGTTCCAGCTACTCAGGAAGCTGAGGTGGGAAATCCACTTGAGCCCAGGAGGTAAAGCCTGCAAATCAGCTGTGATTGCGCCTTTGTGATTACACAGACGGAAACCTTGTCTTTAAAAAAAAAAAAAGGCAAATAAAAAGCTCAGGTGAATAATTGACAAGAAAAATTAAATCTGCTAAACTTTTGGCATAAATACTATCCTGCCTCAAGGGTGAAAATAAAGATATCCTGGATAAAATGTTTATAAAATGTAAACCAATGGGTTAAAGCAGACTTGCTTCTTTTTTAGATCTATCCAGTCTGAGTCCAAGCACAGAGTAATGCTTTCTTTGCCCTATTCCTCAATGGGCTCCATCTACCCTGAACTCAGTAATTTTAGCTAAGAAACAGTAGCTAAGTTAAATAAACCACCTACCCAACTAAAATACACCTTTCTGGCATTTAACTGGCTATCCTGAAACTTTTCTGTAAAAGAAATTTACATCTATAAAGGAAATCTCCATTTGTAAGGGTGTCTTCCTGTGTATATTAGAAATTTTACCATAGTTTTAAATTTATGTAACAAGTCAAACCTTTGTTTAAGGTGCTTTTCTGGACATCTTAACTAAAATTTTACTCACACCATTTTTTCCTTGGTTTGAGCAAATGATGGTACAATATGTACACCTAAAGTCTTAGGTTGTGCTTTTGAGATATAAATTTTCTACCTTATTTCACCTAAGAGTTGTCCCATTAGAAATGCAAATTTAAGGTTGCCTAGCTAACAACTGCTTAGGGCAAAGAAACAGGTAATGGAAGAATGATAGTCTGAATGGGGAAAAGAAAAACTATTTAAAAGCCAGCAAATGAGAATCTTTTACGAAACCTATAATATCTGCTTCTGACTTTGTGTCTGTGTCTATATGTGCTACGTGTATGTAATATTTAGTAAATAAAGGTAGGTTTAAATTGTTACTAAAATAGAAATGGCTTCAAAATTATCAGTTAAATATAATTTGATACTTGCTTGATTTGATTGTTTTTGGTTTTGAGCCTCTGGAGTCAGAGGTCTGGATGTATGCCCACAGTGAGGCATAAGGACACATTCTCAATGCCTAGGCCACCAGCTGCAAGGCAGAATCAAGCCCAATATATCCCCTTTTCCCCTGCCCTAGCTTTGCCTCCTGGCTATTCTGGGAGGGTTCCATCCTCCAGGCATTGTCTTCCCATTTCTGTCTTCTGTCATGAGGTCTACAGCTGGTGCGTAAATTCAGGACTCAGACAGGACCTGCCCTTCATACCCATCTTGGGTGCCATGTGGCTACTTGAGACCCAGGATGACCAGGAAAAACACCAGGGGGGAGGGTAACTGTGTCACAGTTTCAAAGTCTTTACGGTAACTTAAAATACTTCTAAGTATTAAAACTTAAAATATTTCTAAGTATTTAGAAATGATGTAGTTAGATGTAGGAGATGCATAGCATTGTTTACCTGGATCTCATGGAGCGTAAAAATTGGCATGAAGTAAACTGTGTGAGATTACCAGAGCCCCAGCTCATCTGCTTTGTCTGTACTGAGACAGAAGGGGAGGGGTTACAGACTATGGTGCCTACTCCCATCACTGCTTCCCTCAGCCATAACAGGACAAGAGGGATCTAGAAGGTATCTTGAAAATTGTAAGGTGATCCAGATTTGCGCGTGTCTTTCACTTTGGCCATAGTGGTGTCCAATTATATTATAAATTAATTGATGGATTTATGCTGCCAGATCCTCAGAATGTTTGCCTTAGAAGATGACATCTATGCTTCCCCGATGCTTATTTTATTCATACAAGATTGGATTTGAGACCCATCAGCATGCTTCATCTTTCACCTCAGAGATACTCGGAGTTGACTTGGGTTGACTAGTCAGAGTTGATTTAGATAGGATTGATTTTCCTATTCCGTAAGTTTTTCTTCCTAAAGAATAAAACTTCCCCAGATAGAATTGTTTTTTCTTCAAAAATACAGGATAGTTGCTCTAGAACTTTCTTATCTGGAGACAGTTTAACTACAGTTGTCTACAGACTTATGTCTATCATTCATACTCATAGCTGCCTCTGTGTTCATTGCTGCCGCAGTTAGCTCATTGTAGAGACTGCCACCTCTTTCTCTAACTCGACTCTCCCAGTGCCTTCTGGCCACTACAGCTAGCTGAAAATGGCATTTCACATACATCTTGCTCACCGGGAGAGTTTACTTCTATCTACTTTTTCATCCCCAGTAGAAAGTAAAAGTTTTCTTCCAATTGGTCTTCCTGTTGCAATTACTATTACTTTTCTGGGGGTGACTTTAAATCAAAACCAAAAATATGTTTATTCACAGTATAAACTTACGTGTCTAGAATAATAAGGAACAGAGAAGTGCTACCTACAAGAAACTTCCTTTCTCTTCTTATCACCACCTTTATAATATAGTAGCTAGAATATTACAAGAGAGATAGTGTGGGACAGTATCAGCCTTAAAAACATCTTTATTAATTAGACGTAATTATTCTACTTTTGTTAATATTTCCCAATTAAGTTGTCCAGAGTATGAAAAATTATATGCACAAAGATGTTCCAAGTGGTATTTTTTTTTTTTTTTTTGAGACAGAGTCTCGATCTGTCGCCCAAGTCGGAATACAGTGGCGCGAGCTTGACTCACTGCAACCTCCGCCTCCCATGTTGAAGTGATTCTCCTGCCTCTGCCTCCCGAGTAGCTGGGATTATAGGCGGGCATCACCATGCCCAGCTAATTTTTGTATGTTTAGCAGAGATGGGGTTTCACCACATTGGCCAGGCTGGTCTCAAACTCCTGACCTCAGGTGATCCACCCACTTTGGCCTTCCAAAGTATGAGGATTACAGGCGTAAGCCACTGCACCCAGCTGCCCAAGTGGTATTACTTTTTTTTTTTTTTTTTTTGAGACAGGGTCTCACTCTGCCACAGAGATAATCAAATTTCTTCTTTTATTTTTTTTGAGACAAAGTCTTGCTCTGTTGCCCAGGCTGGAGTGCAGTGGCACAATCTTGGCTCACTGCAACCTCTGCCTCCCAGGTTCAAGCAATTCTTGTGCCTCAGCTTCCCGAGTAGCTGGGACTACAGGCGCATGCCATGAGGCCTGGTTTTTTTTTTTTTTTTTATTTTTTTTATTTTAGTAGGGACGAGGTTTCACCATGTTTCCTGGTCCTGAACTCCTGAGCCCAGGCAATCCACCCGCCTTGGCTTCCCAAAGTGCTAGGATTACAAGTGGTGAGCCACTGTGCCTGGCCACATGAGAAAGATTCTGTACCACCAGAAAACATACACTGAAGAGGACAAGTGAAGAAAATACCTCTATAAATGTTTAAACGGCCCACCAGGGCAGAAATATACCTGAAGTTTTTATTATCTTCCCAGGATTGATTATGGGTTTGACAAGCCAAACACTGGTCATAAACCATTTTCGCATTTAGAACATTCGCCACACACACGTACACATTTATATTCAATTGGGATTACTTAGTCTCGTCTGTGATGAGTCACTGACTGCAGAGCTTTTAGTAATGGAAACTTTGACGACTCAGGAAGGGCCAGGTGGGTCCAGGTTCTCCATGAGTCCATGGATAACACTGGACTTAATATCCTCCTAAATGCCAATTTTGTCTCTCCAATTTAGATGCATAGAACTGTTTATTAGAATGAGTTATCATAGGTAATTTGACTTTGGACCATGCAGTTCATTCAAATTGCATATCTAAACAATGTTAGTATTAGCTGATTTAGCATGAAAATCTGGCATGGTTATTTTCTTGGTATTCAATTAAATTTTGTCCTGCTTGGGTTAGCAGTTTTAGAATTAGTAAAAAAAATACATACATATATATATAGGGCTTTTGCCCCAAATAAAAAACATCCATCTAGAAGCAGTGGCTCAGGCCTGTAATTCCAACACTTTGGGCGGCACAGGCGGGGGGATGACTTGAGCCTAGGAGTTTGACGCTGCAGTGAGCTATGATGACACCACTGCAGTACAGCCTGGGTGACACAGTAAGATTATCTCTCTAAAAAAGAAAAAAAAAAGAGGCTGAGTGTGGTGGCTCATGCTTGTAATCCCAGAATTTTGGGAGGCTGAGGTGGGAGGATTGCTTGAGCCCAGGAGTTCAAGATCAGCCTGGGCAACAAAGGGAGACCTCATCTCTGCAAATAATTTTTAAAATTAGCCCGAGGTGGTAACACACACTTGTGGTGCCAGCTACTCAGGAGGCTGAGGTGGGAGGATTGCCTGAGCCAGGAGGTTTAGGCTGCAGTGGGCCATGATCATGACACTGCACTCCAGCCTAGGAACAGACTGAGGAGGCCCTGTCTTAAAAAAAAAAAAAAAAAAAAAAAAGGCCAGGAGCAGTGGCTCATGCCTGTAATCCCAGCACTTTGGGAGGCCAAGGCAAGCAGATCACATGAGGCCGGGAGTTTGAGACCAGCTGGACAACAAAACCCTGTCTCTACTAAATATACAAAAATTAGCCAGGTGTGGTGGCACATGCCTATAATCCCAGCTACTCGGGAGGCTGAAGCAGGAGAATCGCTTGAACCTGGGAGGCAGAGGTTGCAGCGAGCCAAAATCAGGCCACTGCACACTAGCCTGGATGACAGAGTGAGACTCTGTGTGAAAAAAAAAAAACAAGCAATAACCAGAAAAAGTAGAAAATTTAAAACAAAGTATCACATCACTGTTGAATTTCTTCAGAGAAGTTCAAAACGAGGCCAGGCATGGTGGCTCACACCTGTAATCCCAGCACTTTGGGAGGCCAAGGCAGGCGGATCACTTGAGATCAGGTGTTCAAGACCAGCCTGGCCAACACAGCGAAACCCCGTCTCTGCTAAAAATACAAAAATTAGCTGGGCATGGTGGCGCACGTCTGTAGTCCCAACTACTTGGGAGACTAAAGCAGAAGGATCACTTGAACCCGGGAGACAGAGGCTGCAGTGGGCCAAGATTGCACCACTGTACTCCAGCCTGGGTGACAGAGCATGACTCTGTCTCAAGAAAAAAAAAAAAATTAGCTTTTGGTGCAGATTTAATAATGTTTCTTTAATGAATTCAACCTAAAATTACAAGACAAAACAGTATTTAAGTCATTTCAATCAACAATGATGTTTGAATCACAAGTAATGGCAAGCTACTTCATATACTTCCTGTGCTATAAAAAGTTAAAACAAGAAGCAATACCTCCATTCCCCCACAACTATAGTTTCAGCAGTGCCTTCCAGACCTTGTTGCAACCACAAAGAAACTTCCATATTTCAAAGTCCGATTAACTGTGCAATTGAGGAGATCCCACCTAATTTAATTGGAAGTGACTGATCTATAGTGTTTGATCTATTTAATCTGTAATAATGTTAAAAGGAAAAAATATGAGAAGAATCTAATAGAATTATATAAATGTTTTCCAAGCAATGAATATGCTCAATTAAAGTCACATACAGATGCTCCTCGACTTACAACAGGGTTAGGTCCTGAAAAACCCATCTTAAGTTGAAAATATTGTAAATTGGAAATGCATTTAACCTAACCTACTGAACATCAATAGCTTAACCTAGCCTATCTCAAACATGCTCAGAATGCTTACATAGCCTACAGCTGGGGAAAATCATCCAACACAAAGTCT
Organism: Hylobates moloch; assembly: GCF_009828535.3. Classification (NCBI taxonomy): domain Eukaryota; kingdom Metazoa; phylum Chordata; class Mammalia; order Primates; family Hylobatidae; genus Hylobates; species Hylobates moloch. Next base: position 52,392,060 of record NW_026652283.1, read on the forward strand.
ATTTTATAATGAAGCATTGAATATCTCATGTAATTTACTGATACAACACTGAAGTGAAAAACAGAAAGATCATATGGATACTCAAAGATCGGTTTCTACTGAATGCATATCACTTTTTTGCACCATGGAAAGTGGAAAAACCCTAAGTTGAACCAACATAAATTAGGGACCATCTGTACTCATAGATTGCTATTAGTATTTCAATATTAATATATTGGCGGTACCTAGCTATGTGGAAAGACATTTTCAAAGATAAGGTATGTAAAATCTCATTGCAAATCAGATTTAACAGATGAACATTGGCAACTGACTGATGAACACTTAATTTTGATCCCAATAAAGCAAAATGTTATCCCAATAAAAACAATTCCATCATTCTTATTAGAACTGTATTACCAAAAAACATACTATATTTTGAATTTCATAAAAATTTTCACCAAAAATTTGCAGAAATTTATTTTCTTTTTTGATATACAAGTACTTACATAATATCCTCAATTTCGCCTCCTGACTGACAAAGCCCAAAGTATTCATTAGCTGGAACTTTAACAGAAAATATTTGGTGATCTCTGGGATTTATACTTTTTTAAAAGTATGACTGGACAATTGGTTATCCATATTTTTTTAAATAGTAATAAAATTAGATTTTTGCCAGGCATGGTGGCTCACACCTATAATCCCAGCACTTTGGGAGGCCAAGGAGGGCGGATCACTTGACGCCAGGACTTCGAGACCAGCCTGGCCAACATGGTAAAACCCTGTCTCTACTAAAAATACAAAAATTAGCCAGGCGTGGTGGTGCACGTCTGTAGTTCCAGCTACGCAGGAGGCTGGGGTGGGAGTCACTTGAGCCCAGGAGGCAGAGGTTGCAGTGAGCTGAGATCATGCCACTGCACCCCACCCTGGGTGACAGAGTGAGACCTGGTCTTAAAAAAAAAAAAAATTAAATTTTTTAACGTAAAAAACTATAATAAAATTTTTAGAATAAGATACAAAAAGTGCAAACCATAAAAGATCAATAACTGATTAAATGTTTGACTTTATAAACAAGGAGCAAACATAAGCTAGGGACTTAGAGAATACATTTGCAACTCATATAATCAACAAAAAATTAGCATTCAAAATAAAATGAATTTTTACAAGTCAAATTTATAAAAAGAAAAAACCCAACAGAAAAGCAGGCAATTCATAAAAGGAGAAATCTTGATGTCTAGAAAGTATGAAATAATGCCTGATCTTATTAGTAATAAGGGGAAATACAAATTTTTTAAGTTTTTCGGTTTCTTTTTTGAGACAGAGTCTCGCTTTGTCACCCAGGTTAGAGTGCAATGGCGCGATCATGGCTCGTGCAACCTCCGCCTCCCCGGGTTCAAGCGATACTCCTGCCCCAGCCTCCCGAGTAGCCAGGATTACAGGCACCCACGATCATGCCTGGCTAATTTTTGTATTTTTGTAGAGATGGGGTTTCACCATGTTGGCCAGGCTGGTCTTGCACTCCTGACCTCAGGTGATTCGCCCACCTTGACTTCCCAAAGTGCTGGAATTACAGGCATGTGCCACTGCGCCCAGCCTAAAAAGGTTTTTTAAGAAAGAAAAATATAGGCTGATCTGAGTACAGTGGTATTCACAACTAAATGATGCCTTCTCCACTCCCACTGCTTCACTTTGACTAGCCTTTAAAAAAAAGTGAGAAATACAATTTTCCACAGATAGTAATTTTTTTAAAACCTAACAATATCGACCAAGCATGATAGCTCACGCCTGTATTCCCAGCACTTTGGGAGGCCAAGGAGGGCGGATCAGGAGGTCAGGAGAACGAGACCATCCTGGCCAACATGGTGAAACCCCATCTCTACTAAATATACAAAAAAAAAAAAAAATTAGCTGGGCATGGTGGCAGGCACCTGTAGTTCCAGCTACTCGGGAGGCTGAGGCAGAAGAATTACTTGAACCCAGGATGCGGAGGTTGCAGTGAGCCAAGATCGCGCCACTGCCCAGCCTGGACAACAGAGCAAGACTCCATCTCAAGTAAAAAAAAAAAAAAATGAAAAAATTTTTAAAATTAGCTGGATGTGGTGGCAGTCCCAGCTACTCCAGAGGCTGAGGCAGGAGGGCCCCTTGAGCCCAGGACTTCTAGGTTACAGTAAGCTATGATTCCACCACTGCACTCCAGCCTGGGCAACAGAGTGAGACTTTATCTTTAAAAAAAAAAAGAAAAAAACTAACAATATCAATAACTGCTAAAAATGTAAGAACGTAAAGAAGCAGGAACTCTCATGTTCTATTGGTGTCAATGTAAAAGAGCACAACCCATTAGAAGAGTACTAATGGTAATATCTAGTGAGGTTAAAAATGAGTATGCCCAGTCATTTCACTTATAGGTATCATTTCACTCATAGGTATGTGCCCTAGATAAATTCTCAAATGTGTGCACAAGGAACCATAGACAGTCCTCTGAAACGCCAGAAACAACTTAAATGAAAAACAAAAAGAAAAAAGCTAAATTGTGGCATAGTCATAAAATGAAATATAACAGAAAATTGTAACCAAATGACAATAGGAAAATAGATAATGATGTATTCATCAACAAAATATTAAACATTGGTTAACACAAATAACTAGTATTACACTTATTGACATGGATAAATCTCAAAAGCAATGTTAAACCAAAAAGAAAGATTATGAGACATCTAATGTGATACTTTTCTATTTCTATAATGCTTTAAAACATGCAAAAACAATGATATATACTGTTTAAAAAGTATGTTTAATAAAAAGTATACAACTATAGATAGAAATAGTATGGTATATACATGAGATTTAGATAATGGTTAACACTGAAAAAAGAAGGCAGAGAAGGTAATGGAAAGAGGCAATATAAAGAGGGCTTCAACTGTATCTGTAAGGTTTTGTTTCTATATATGTGTATGTTTTATATATACATATATGTCATACATATATTCAAAGACAGAGTCTCAGTCTGTCACTCAGGCTGCAGCACAATGACGTGATCATAGCTTACTGTAACCCCAAACTCCTGGGCTCCTGCAATACTCCTGCCTCAGCCTACCAAAGCACTGGGATTACAGGCATCATGAGCCACTGTGCCCAGCCTAAACATTATGTTTTGATTCAGACAAAAAGCAAGAAATAAAGTAACCCAAAAAAAAAAAAAAAGACTGAAAAGTATATCCTTATGTAACAAGCCAAAGGAGAAAAGGAAGAAGACAGAAATAGAAGCAAGAGTTTAAAACAGGCACTATTCTAGGCACTGGGGATATAAGCAGTAAACAAAACTAATTCCTTGCCCTTGTGATGAAACATTCCAGTGCAGCAGAAAGACAATGCACAAGTAAATTTATGTCAAATGACAATAAGTGCTATAAAAAAAAAAAAAGAGTAAGAAAAAACATGGAGATAGGAAAACAAAACTTATTTTATACAGGCTGATATTTAAAGTCATGAGACCGGACAACATACGGAGTAAGGGTAGATGAGAAGTTTGAAAATTGAGCCCTAGATAATCCAAAATTTAGAAGTCAGGGAAATGAGAAGAGATCTGTGAATAAGCAGAAAGAGAACTATAAACAGTGGTGACCTGAAAGTCAACTGATCAAAGCATTTCAAGAAGGAAAGAATGGTGAACTATGCAATATGATGCTAATAGGTTGAGTAAGATGACTTGAGAATTGACTAATGTAAAGATATTGGTGGCCTTGAACTAGCTATTTCAGTGTAACAATAGTGGCAGAAGTCTACTCTGAGTGAGCTTACGAAATAATGGGAACAGATGAATTACAATCTGCAAGTACAGATAACTCAACAAGTTTTGCTACAGAGTTACCAGAGAAACTGAATAGCTAGAAGGACATAGCTCCAAGGGGATACAGAATAAAGAAATTTTTTCTCCTGAAGATGGAAACAATTACAGCATATTTGTATGCTCCTGGGGATGATCCAGCAAAAGACAAACTGATGATGCAGGATGGAAGGAGAACAATTGCTGGAATAATTAGTGGAACATAAAAGGTGTAAGGAGATGGGATCCAGTACACAACTGGAGAGTAGAGATAGGTCTTAGGAGTACAGACTATTCATTTATTAGTAACAGAAGAGAAGGTATGCAAAGACTCAAAGAAACAAATTCCCTCCCTTCAAAAATTTCAACATAATAGCGTGGAAAGACAAGTAATAACTACAAAAATATGAAATCGCTTGGAAAAAAAACATTGCTAGAGGGCCACACAAGAGTCACTAACTACATGTGGGAAGGGACAATTGAAGGAAAAGAGAAAAGAGAGGAGATACTCATGCATGAATTCAAAAAGCAAATATGACCAAACAAAACACGTGCCAAGAAAAGGAGCACAAAATAGCACAACAGAAGATGAAGATGAAGATAGAACGTTAAGAACAAAATAGAAGGCCTTGGACATTACCTGCCATTATGAGAAGTTTGTTAGAAGGAATAAAATGAGAGAATACAATCCATTTATACTCTAATTACTGCTTAGTACCTGCTCAGTAATGTATTTTCATAGAATAGCACTTAAATCTATCATGTAATAACAGTACTGTCTGGCTGGGCACAGTGGTTCATGCCCGTAATTCCAGCACTTTGGGAGATCAAGGCAGGAGGATCACTTGACTCCAGGATCCACATATTCGAGACCAGGGTGGGTGGCATGATGAAACCCCGTCTCTACAAAAATCAGCCAGGTGTGGTGGTGCATGCCTGTAGTCCCAGCTACTCAGGAGGCTGAAGTGGGAGGATCACTTGAGCCTGGGAGGTGGAGGTTACAGTGACCTGAGATCACACCACTGCACTGCATCCTGAGATGGAGTGAGCCACCATCTCAAAAAATAAAATAAGGCATAGAAATTATTTAAAATGTTACCATTGGTTAATGCAGGGTAGAATAATTATGGAGAATTCTCTTTTTTTGAGATAGGGTCTCACTCTGTTGCCCACACTGGAGTGTACCAGTGTGATCATGGCTCACTACAACCTCAAACTCCTGTGCTCAAGCCATCCTCCTACCTCAGCCTTCCAAGTAGCTGGGACCACACCAGCTTGGTGGTGCACACCACCAAGCCCAGCTAATTTTTTAATTTTTTGTAGAGGTAGGGTCTTGTTTTGTTACCCAGGCTGGCCTCAAACTCATGATCTCAAACGATCCTCCTGCCTTGACTTAAGATGCTGGGATTACAGGCATGAACCAGCGCGCCCAGCCAGGAATTCTTAAATTTTCTTTTTATCTAAAGTTCCTTCCCTATGATGACCACATAATACTTCTTTATTGTTATTTAACACTTATCTTCTTGTAATTACTAAAAAATAAATAAAACAAAAGTTAAATCTCTCCTTCCTTTCCCCAGAGAAATAAGCTTGCTGAATACCATCCATAATCATTTCTGTACATATATATGAATACGTTAAAAACTATAATTTAAGTAAACATATAACAGTAATATTTTTTCCTTTTAAAAATGGAATTATACATTTTGTTTTGCCACTAGTTTTCATTCAACAATAAATCAGAGGAGATCTATTTCAATATATAAAATCACCTATCCTTTTTTATAGCTATGTATTATTTTCATTGTAAAACTGTATCATAATTTAATCTTTATTCAACCAATGGAAAATAAAGTTGTACCAACTTTTTACTACTACAAAAAATGCTACAAAGCAAGCTTTATTCATGGCCTTATCCAATAACTGTAAACATATAAAAACAGTAATAGCTAACATTTGAGTGCTTACTATGTTAAGCACAAGCTTCCACATAAAATATACAATATCAGCATATGCATTTGTAGTATTTGTATTATTTGCACCTCTGTAACCTGTCCACATTCATTTTCTCTGAAAATCAATTGCTTTAAAACTGGCCAAAATACACTTAAAAAAATTTTTTTTAAGAGATGGAGGGATCTCATTTTGTTGCCCAGGCTGGTCTTAAACTCCTGGGCTCAAGCCATCCTCCCACCTGAGCCTCCCAAGTAGCTGGGATTACGGGCATGTGTCACTGTGCCCAGCTTCAGAATACAATTTTAATCTAAGAAATTTCTGGCAAAATATCCCCATGAGTTCTGTGGAAATGCCTGGCATGTAAGCACTCATACATTCATACATTCTACAAATATTATTTGAGAACCTAAAATGTACTGGACCTTGAGTGAATAAAACAGACGTGATCTCCATACTCATGGGCATTTAGCCTAGCAAACATTTAAAGTGAATTAAGTGGAAAGCAAAAAGAAAAGTGAAGAGGGGAACACATCAGCTACAGAAAGACTAGTACCATTTGTGTCAACACACAATTATAACTGATTCTTAAACCAGTCTGCCACATCCTATGGATTTAAACTACTGCTTTACTTTTATCATTTTCATGCTCAAGAACCCACAGATTTTCTTAGTATTTACCACGTATATACTTCACCCATTTACTACATTAGCCATTTCAAACCTTCACACTCAAGGCTTCCCTATGCATCCCACTATTTCCCCTAGTTTCCCAGAGGACCACCTAAGTACATTTCAATGACTACTTTACAAATAAGAGGGGAAAGTCACCCTTTCAAGTTTTCACTGCCTGCATCCACATTCATTACAACTTCCTTCACTTTAAGTGAAGACATTTTCTCGTCTCTCTAAAATGAGTCTCTCTGGGTATGTTCTTAAGATTAATCCTGTCACCTCACAACTATCTAAGAATCTATTACTATTACTAGTAATCTATTACTGTCTGTATCTTCAACTTCTCTACTGATTCTTTTTTTCTCAAGCAAGACATGCTCACCTCTTACTCATCTTAAAAAAAACACTCTCTTGCTACAATGTACTGTTTTTATCCTAAAATCTCTTCTCATCCCTTCCCCTTTAAAACCAAACAATGTGTACCTCACCATTCAAAATTTCTCACTCTTGGCGGGGCGTGGTGCCTCAAGCCTGTAATCCCAGCACTTTGGGAGGCTGAGACAGGCGGATCACTTGAGGTCAGGAGTTCAAAACCAGCCTGGCCAAGATGATGAAACCCCCCTCTCTACTAAAAACACAAAAATTAGCTGGGCATGGTGGCACATGCCTATAATCCCGGCTGCTTGGGAGGCTGAGACGCGAGAATTGCTTGAACTCAGGAGGTGGAAGTTGCAGTGAGCCGAGATCACGCCACTGCACTCCAGCCTGGGTGACAGAGCAAGACTCCATCTCAATCAATCAATTTCTCACTCTCCATTCATCCTTAACTCACTACAATCTGGTTTCTGCCTCCATACCATTCCTTTGAAACTGCTTTCACCAGTAATAATTTATTGAGTCTCCAAAAGAGACTCAGTCCTAGTACTACTTGACCTCTCAGTTTTATCTATCATCACTCCTTGCTTCAAGCATTCTCCTCCACTGGTTCATTAAAAAAAAAAAAAAAGCCACTATCACCTGCTTCCCAACTGCTCCTTTTCAATTTCAATTGTTTACAGGTTGCTCTTATTCTGTGTCCTTATGAAGATCCTTAGCCTTAGAGACATTAGTTAACTTGCTAAAGGTCACATAACCAGTAGATAGCAAACTAGAAACACAAATGACAAAACAAAAAGTCATACTTTACATATCCCTATTCTAGCACCTATTATATTTAATGCATTTCAGTTTCAGTATCTGCTCCCTGACTCTCCTATAGCAGATCATAAGCTTAAAAGCAAAAGAGCTTTTACCATCATTCAGTTCTTTAAAAACAGGGCGTTTTTGTTTGTTTGTTTGTTTGTTTGTTTTTTTGCGACAGAGTCTGGTTCTGTGGCCCAGGCTAGAGTGCAGTGGGCACGATCTCGACTTACTGCAACCTCTGCCTCCCGGATTCAAGCAATTCTCCTGCCTCAGCCTCCCCAGTATCTGAGATTATAGGCATCCGCCACCACACCCAGCTAATTTTTGTATTTTAGTAGAGACAGGGTTTCACCATGTTGACCAGGTACGTCTTCAACTCCTGCCAGCCTCAGCCTCCCAAAGTGCTGGGATTACAGGCGTGAGCCACTGCGCCCAGCCAGAAAAACAGAGAGCTTTTTTTGTTTTGTTTTTGTTTTTTTGAGACAGAGGCAGGTGATCCGCCTGCCTTGGCCGCCCAAAGTGCTAGGATTACAGGTGTGAGCTACTGCACCTGGCCAACAGAGAGCTTTTTAACACTAAATCTTATTTTCCTAAAACACACAGACACACACACACACACAATTTCAGTTAGAAACAATATATACTCTTTCTATTCTTACTAGCCCATCAGCCCACATTAAAGAAATCAGTCAGGCCCGGTGCAGTGGCTCATGCCAGTACTCCCAGCACTTTGGGAGGCCAAGGTGGGCTGATTGAGCTCAGGAGTTTGAGACTAGCCTGGGCAACAGAGCGAAACCCAACTCTACAAAAACGTACAAAAATTAGCTGGGCATGATGGTGTGCACCTGTAGTCCCAGCTACTTAGGAGGCCAAGGTGGGGAGGATGGCTTGAACCTGGGAGGCGCAGGCTGCAGTGAGTTGAGATCATGCCACTGCACTCCAGCCTGGGTGACAGAGCCAGACTGTCTCAAACACAAAACAAAACAAAATAAGGAAATCAGTCTAAGGAACAGTAAGAGACAAAAGATATGTTTATTAAAGTTATACTAGTATTCATAAGACTTAACATATTTCAATCTTAAAAGCGCTTACTTTGTTAAATGAGTTTGCACCTCGTGAAGTAACACCTAGGTTACCTTTACAAGTGGGAGTGCAAAAAAAAAGAGATTTAGATTCATTTGTTCATTTGTATCAGACTAAGGAATTGTTGTCAATCTCATGGAATTTATACACATAGAAGTCATAATTATTTCTTTCGTAGCTGTGAGATTTTGTGATCATTTTAGCAATATTTGTGTGTCTGTGTATGTGAAATGAAACACACACAAATGAAATTACTGGCTTACGTATTGAAGCATTACTGTTCCAGTTTTCATTGTAAATATCAACAAATAAACCTGTTCTTCCCATCCAATACAAAAAAAAAAAAAAGTTCTCTTCTTTTCTGGTATATAGTTTTCTTCTGATACCTCAGATTTGTATAAGGCTTCTGCTCAGTATACGTGCTGCCAAAGTGAGCAAAAAGCCTTCTGCTCAGAAGTGAGCCACTTCACTAGCAAACTATTCAGGAAGCCAACAAATGTTAGTGTTCTCAATGCAACTGTTCCACTCACTTGAATTGTGATCCTCCTCCTGTTCAACAGCATACAATAGTAAACAACATAATATTCAGAAATAGCCTGTACTTATTCAGCATACACCCACCCATTATTTTCTACAATATATGGAAATTTTATTTATTTATTTATGTATTTATGTTTGAGACAGTCTTGCTCTGTTGCCCAGGCTGGAATACAGTGGCACGACCTCAGCTCACTGCAACCTCTGCCTCCCAAGTTCAAGCGATTCCCCTGCCTCTGCCTCCCAAGTAGTTGGGATTACAAGCGCCTGCCACTACAACTGGCTAATTTTTTTATTTTTAGTAGAGACAGGGTTTCACCATGTTGGGTAGGCTGGTCTTGAACTCCTGACCTCAGATGATCCACCCACCTCCGCCTCCCAAAGTGCTGGGATTACAGGCGTGAGCCCCCACTCCCAGCCTGAAAATTTATTAAGATAATCATCTCCTCACTTGTAAGTCTGACCAAAATTTAAATTAGAAGGACTTGCCCTTCAGAAGTTTATATGCCTTTTTGACCGGGTGTGGTAGCTCACGCCTGTAATCCCAGCACTTTGAGAGGCACAGGCGGGCAGATCTCTTGAGGTCAGGAGTTCGAGACCAGCCTGGGCAACTTGGTGAGACACCGCCCCCTACCTCCATTTTTTTTTTTTTTTTTTTTTTTTTTTTTTTTGAGACAGAGTCTCACTCTGTCACCCAGGCTGGAGTGCAGTGGCGCAATCTCGGCTCGCTGCAAGCTCCGCCTCCCAGGTTCACGCCATTCTCCTGCCTCAGCCTCTCTGAGTAGCTGGGACTACAGGCGCCCGCCACCACAACCGGCTAATTTTTTGTATTTTTAGTAGAGACGGGGTTTCACCGTGGTCTCGATCTCCTGACCTCGTGATCCACCTGCCTCGGCCTCCCAAAAATTAGCCGGACATGGTGGGGCAGGTTGTGATGGTGCCTCTGTACTCCAGCCTGGGCGATGAATTGAAATCCTGTCTCAAAATTTTTTTTAATCGTTAAAAAAAATAAAAAAGAAGTTTACATACCTTTTCATTTGTTCTTTCCTCCTCCATAGAAATACAGGTCTTTTTATAAGCAGGTTAAACATGGAAAGTGCTCTGTACTTGTTTTAGTCAATCCAAAATACCTAACGTTAAGTGTTCTTCATTGTTAAAATTTACTATTCAGAATGTTCCACGGCCAGGCCAGGTGCAGTGGCTCACCTGTGCCTGTAATCCCAGCACTATGGGAGGCCAAGGAGGGCAGATCATCTGAGGTCAGGAGTTCGAGACCAGCCTAGACAACATGGCGAAACCTCATCCCTACAAAAACTTAGCTGGGCATGATGGCACGTGCCTGTAGTCCCAGCTACTAGAGAGCCTGAGGTGGAAGGATCACCTAAGCCTGGGAGGTCGAGGCTGCAGTGGGCCGTGATGGCACCACTGCACTCCAGCCTGGGTTACAAAGTGAGACCCTATCTCAAAAATAAAAATAAAAAATAAATAGAATACACCACTACTAATCCTGCCCAACTAGAATTTCCACTCAACACCAATAAAAATTTGAATATCAATTCCCAACCTGAAGTCCCTTAACCCTTCCAGAAGGGAAGGGAATCAATACTTCGTAAGCATTTAATACAGATCCCTGTAAAAGCATAATAGGTGTCCTGGAAATATGCCCAACATTTCAAAAAACCGGAATACAAATTACACATATGCTGAAGTAAAATTCCGCAGGCTATTAATAAATGCAGACTGGTAAATCTTTCAAGGTATTATTTCACCACAATATTCCTCTAAATGGGTCCTCCTCTGGTACTTATTCAAAAGATATATAATATGATGCTATATACTGTAATGGATCATGTACAAAATCCTACTGAAATACAATGGAAGGAGGAATTAGTTCTGCCTAGAAAGACTTCACAGAGGGAATATCTCAGCAGAATCTGGAAGGATAATTCAGCTCTGTGGGCTGCAGATGCGTCTAAGTGTGTTTCTGGTTACAAAAATTCATAGAATTGAATTTGGATAAGTCTTTAAAGATCACCTAGTCCTGAGGTTTTCCACCTTTATTTTAAACTAATAACATATTTTCTTCAAAAGTCTAATTGAAACTCCAGTATATAAAACAGGTAATACGGAAGAACTGCTCTTTTGAAAGGGGAGGGTTATTGAAAAACACTGCTGTTCTAACCAACCCCCTTCCTTTTTAAAATAAGCTGAGACACTAAGAAGGACAATGACTTGGCAAAAGCCATATAAAGACAAAAACGCAACAATTTTCAAAGAACAACTCTTAAGCATTATCTCCTCTTTGAAGTCTTTCCTTTCTCCCCCGGTGGAATTTATCAACGTATTTCATTCCTCAATATATCTAGGACATACCTCCATTATGGCTTCTATAAAACTTTAATGCCCTAATTTTATTTATTTGTTTTTTGAGACTGTCTCACTGCCACCCAGGCTGGAGTGCAGTGGCACGATCATGGCTCACTGCAGCCTCAACCTCCCAGGCTAAGGAATCTTCCTACCTCAGCTTCCCAAGTAGCTGTGACTACAGGCACACACCATCACACCCAGCTAATTTTTTTTGTGTAGAGACAGGGTCTCACTATGTTGCCCAGGCTGGTCTCGAACTCCTGCGCTCAAGTGATCCTCCCAACTCGGCCCCCAAGTGCTGGGATTACAGGCATGAGCCACCACAACAGCCTTTATTTTTTTTTTTTTTATGTGTCTGTGTCCCTCTCTAATATTGTAAGCTCCCTGAAGGAAGGTACTGGCTCAATCATTTTTGTATATTCACCCAGACTAACATGTTATTTATTACATTATATTTGACCAAGTTTCAGAAAATATTTAATCTAGCTTGGTGCCTAGCACACAGTAGGACTTAACAGGTATTTATCAAACAAATTTACCAAAAATGAGATCAGTAAATGAAATAACACATCTAAAACAGTTACAACAGTAGCTGAAACATAGTGTAGACTCCATAAACATTAGTTATTATATAACTTTATATAGGCAAGAAAAAACCCTGAAACCATTATTGAACATTTGATCTGGAAGGCAAAAACTAAGCACCTTTTATCAAGTTTTCAACTTGCTCATTTATACATTGCCAATACAGGTTGAGTATCCTTTATCCGAAACACTCGGGACCAAAAGTATTTCAAATTTTGGATTTTTTTTGGATTTTGGAATATTTGCGTATACATAGTGAGGTTATCTTGGGGATGGGACGCAGTATAAATACAAAATTCATTTATGTTTCATATATACCTTATACACATAACCTGAAGATAATTTTATACAATGTTTTTAATAATTTTGTGCATGAAACAAAGTTTGTGTACGTGAACCAACCATCAAAAAGCAAAGGTGTCAGGTGTGGAATTTTTCACTTGTAGTGTCATGTTGGCGCTCATAAAGTTTTGGATTTCCAAGCATTTTGGATTTTTGGATTAGGGATACTCAACCTGTACAACCACATCTTTGATGAGAAAGAAAGTTTAGCTCACTTATAAAGATCTCTTGACTCTGGCAGCCTGGAGAAAATATATCTAAACTTGAAGTGAAAGGAGAAATTAGGCTGGTCCTGAACTTGGAGCTAAGTGTCATCTGTCAAAGACGTGTGGTGGGAAGTGGAAAAGATTATCTATAAAGTTCTTTCTTGCGCTAATGCTGTAGGGGCTTGTAACAAATTTAGAACTAGAATCCTTCAGCTTTCAATTCACATGAGCAGGAACTTTGTAAAAAATCAGCAAATGGGCTCGGCGCGGTGGCTCATGCCCGTAACCCCAGCACTTTGGGAGAAGTGGCGGGCGGATCATGAGGTCAAGAGATAGAAACCATCCTGGCCAATATGGTGAAACCCCGTCTCTACTAAAAATACAAAAAATTAGCCGGGCGTGGTGGCGAGCACCTGTAGTCCCAGCTACTGGGGAGGCTGAGGCAGGAGAATCGCTTGAACCCGGGAGGCGGAGGTTGCAGTGATCGCACTCCAGCCTGGTGACAGAGCAAGACTCCGTCTCAAAAAAAAAAAAAAAAAAAAAAAAAAAAAAAAAAAAAAATCAGCAAATCATACACCGAATTTGGTGTCAGATAGTAGAGGTCACCATACCAGCTCTGTTATTTAGCTGTGTGATTCTGAGCAAGAAGCAAACTCTTTGGGTCTCAATTTCCTCAACCTGTTCAACGAAGTTATTGGACAATATGAACTCTATTTAAAATACATCAAAGTCCAGGCCGGGCACAGTGGCTCACGCCTGTAATCCCAGTACTTTGGGAGGCCAAGGCAGGAGGATTCCCTAAGCCCGGGAGTTTGAAATTAGCCTGGGCAACATTGCAAGACCCAGACTCTTATTAAAACACAAGCACGCACACACACAAGATACATCATAGTCATGATACTCCATGAAATAAGCTACCTCTGAGGGAAATAATTCAGGTGGGGACTGAATCACCAATTATTAGAAATGTTTAGAGGACTCCTGCACAAACCAAAAGTAGAGAATTTCAAGATTAGAAGAAACTCACCCAACTGAGACCCAAGTCCTCTCTAATATATTCCTGGAAGAGGTCGCCCAACCATTTTGGTAACGGAGAACTACCCACGGAAACAAGCCACTTCAACTTAGACCAAGTATGATGCAAAGTTACTTTACTGAAGCCACACCATCCTCTGGTAACTTTCGTCCACTAGTTTCACCTACCACTTAAGTGTCCCTCAAATATTTTGGATAGTGATAATACGCCCCTTAAATACCCTGTCCTCCAAAATTAAAGTATCCAACTCCGTCAACCTTTCCTGGTAACATAATACCAAGACTCCCTCACCATTCAGGCTGCGTTCCTCAAAGAAATCTCCATTCTTGCTTTAGCGACTGTATTCAAATGACTCGAAAAGCTTCTCCCATTCTGACATCTTAGAACCCAAGATCTCCCACTTGCCCAGCTGACACCACAGGGAAGCCTCTAATCACGCTTGCCACCTCCACCCAAGGAAGCATTTGGGGTGGAAAGTGTGCCCTGTTGCTCCACTGGGAGACATGGAGACAAGAAGTGACGGCGGCACCGACAGAGAAACCGGCACACTGTTCGCCTCCCCATTGCAAGCCTCCTCCCTCACCGGTATTGCTTGGGGTCGCTGGGAGACTTGACGATCTCAGGGTCCCCGGCATTACTGAGAGACCCCCTCCGTCCCTCTTCCTCAGATTCATCCGCTCCTAGACGGGCAACCCGGCTGTTCTCGCCCAGATCCTGTCCATTGGGCTGCAGGTCAGGGCAGCTGCAGGTAGACTTCGCCTTGTTCCTTCCAGGCATGGCCAGAATAGGAAAGGGTCCGGCAGCAGCAATGTCTTCGCACCGACCCCGCGCTTCGATTCCCCAGAGCGCCGCGAGCTCCCGCCCGGCCTCACACAACTTCCTCCGGGTGGCACAGACTGCAGCAACAGTGACTCTTCTCAGCATTCACCACCAAACTGGAGCGATGGACATCCCGCTTCCCGGGACCCACCTCCTCCGCGTTCCAGAGGCGGTGGCGGCCGGCGCTGGTGCTGCCGCAGCCGCGGGGAACAGGCCTGAACCCCTCCCCCAACCCAGTCTCCCTCACGCCGACTTCCCTCATCCCTCCGCCCTCCCGGCCGCCGATGACGCTACTGATTTCAGCCAATTATGAGGCAAGAAAGTAGTCACGCTCACGTAAGCAACCAATCAGAACAGGAAAGGAGAGGAACCAACGTGACCCGGACTGATTCTCGGAACAGCCAGCGAACATTTCGAAACCCAAAGTGGGCGGGGCGAGGGAGAAGAGGCGGAGAGAGTGGCGCGGAGGACGACGGGAAAAGGGCATCCGGCGCGTTTATGACGTACGCGGGGAGTGTTTTGTGGCAACCACTGAGTAGTGCTCCGCGTGTCATAGAAAAATATTCCCCTAATAAGAAAACTGAGAAACGAGTGCAGAGAATTAATTCCAAAGTTTTAAATTTTCCCATTCGTGTCATAGTTTGGGTACCCTACCCTTCAGACCCGGGGCGAGCCTTCGGTTGTGACTCAGCACGTAAAAAACCAGAACGCCGGAAGTCTTTTCCTACACCCGCCGGATGGACGCTGCTCCCGAGCGCCGCAAATACTAATTGGCTCTTCTCTACCCTACAGTCGGCCCGACAGTGGTGGGGTTTCATCCTCAAGGCCTAAGAAGTGCTAAAAAGACCAGTCTGGATGTGCTCACTATTCTATGCGAAAACATTTTTTAGCTCCTCCAGCCCGTTAAATTCGGCCAATTTTTATCGAGTAGCTACAGCGTCTGCTGCCTTCAAGTCTCCTTTCCCAGTTTTTCCCGCTAGCAGTGGTCTTTGGTGAGCAATGTAAAATGTGACGGAAATACGAACATAAATGAAAGCTAAAAAGCAGCCGAAATTAGTAAGATGCACTATACTGACACCGCGGGGTAAGAGATCCTAGCTCATACATATGAATGAGCGGAGAAAGACGTGAAGGCGGGAGATGTGTTGATAGTTACTGTATCTTCGAGGTTTTCGAGGCCTCTTCTGAGTTCCAAATGCAAGCAAGCAATACAACCATGAACAAAACAAAACTTGCCTTAGGCTGGGCGTGATAGCTCACACCTGTAATCCTAGTACTTTGGGAGGCCGAAGCGGGAGGTTTGCTTGAGCCCGGGAATTTGGTACCAGCCTGGGCAACATAGTGAGACCCCCGTCTCTACAAAATTCTTTTTTTAAATTAGCCAGGCTTGGTGATGCGTGCATGTGGTCCCAGCTACTCAGGAGGCTGAGGCAGGAGGAATGCTTGAGTCCAGGAGGTCGAGGCTGCAGTGAGCCGTGATTGCAACACTGCACTCCAGCCTGGTTGACACAGAGCCTGTCTAAACAACAACAAAAATTTAAAGCCTTGCCTTGGAGGAGCTTGCATTCTAATGGGAAGGAACAGTAACATATGTCAACTAAAGTAAATCAGGCTTTTAAATAATTCAAGTTAGCTTTCTTCAGAAGTCTTACTGAGGACCGCCACCTGGGAGAGTCAGAGTTTTTTTTTAGACTGCTCCAAAGCAGTGTTTCAGCCCGCAGCTTCTACGCAGGTGGTGGCCGCTCTGCATGTGCCTGGAAGTTAAATCAAATGTGCTCAGAAAGGCTGGGCCTGTAATCCCAGTGATTAAGGAGGCTAAGGCAGAAGGATTGCTTGAGGCCAGGCATTTACAACCGGCCTGTGTAACATATCAAGACTCTGTCTCCATACACACATGAAAAAGCAAGGCGTGGTAGAACATCCCTGTAGTCCTAGCTACGGGAGAGGCAGAGGTAAAAGGATTGCTGGAACTCCTGAGTTTGAGGTTACAGTGAGCTATGATTGTGCCTCTGCACTCTAGCCTGGTGACAGAGCAAGACCTTGTCTCTAATAAAAAAGAAAAAAATGTACCCAGCAGTTACACTAGAGTAAAATCTCATGAAGGTTTAGGTGGAAGAATACACATGTTTATAGATCATGGAGGCATAGTCATTAATCCTGTCAGAAATGTACAGGAAGAGGCAAGGTCAAGGATCATTGGATTTATCTTTTCTAAAAATGCAGTGATTCAGGCAAGAGACATGGGAACTTGTGCTGTATCCTGCTTATCTTCAGGGTATTCTGGAGGGCTGTGCGCAGTCACTGAGGCTGTGAAATTCTGCTGGCAAGAGAGTTTGTGAAATTCTGCTGGTAAACAGAATGAGCAGACATGGCTTCTTATGTTTGCTACTTTGTCTCACATATACAAAAAACAATGAATGCAATGAAGACAAATTGTATGGGATCGGAAGATAAGGAGTTAGGGAGGAAGGGTACAATGATTCAGGTAGAAAATGATGGAACCTAAACTGGAGCATTAGATGAGGTAAATTGAAAAATATTGTTCAAATATCCCAGTTTGTTTCCATACATCTTTTCAAGAACTTACCACTTTTTAAACTAAGCAACTCCACTAGACTTCCCTTCTTCAGAGCAGTGGTTTGTTGTTGGTTTTATTTGTTTGTTTGTTTAGAAATGAGTTCTCACTATGTCTATCCAGGCTGGTCTCAAACTCCTGGCCTTAAGCCATCGTCCCACCTCAGCCTCCCAAATCACTGGGATTACTATAGGCATAAACTAGTGCACCTAGCTCACAGCAGTGGTTTTTAATTAAATTTTTCTAACTAGATACAAAGATGGGCTGGATCCAATGGCATGTGTCTGTAGTCCCAGCACTTTGGGAGGCCGAGGAAGGTGGATCACTTGAGCCCAGGATTTTGAGACCAGTGAATATAGAGAAAAGCTGTCTCCACAAAAAATACAAAGAATTAGCTGGGTGTAGTGGTGCATGCTTGTAGTCCCAGCTACTTGAAAGGCTGAGGTGGGAGGATCACCTGAGCCTAGGAGGTCAAGGCTGCAGCAAGCCATGATCATGCCACTGCACTCCAGCCTGGGTGATAGAGTGAGACCCTGTCTCCAAAAAAAAAAAAAAAAAGAGACAAAAATTGCATCCTGAGTGTGAGCTGCTTTAAAAAGAAGTCTCTAGCGGAGGTTGCAGTGAGCCAAGATTGCACCACTGCACTCCAGCCTGGGCGACAGAGCGAGACTCTGTCTCAAAAAAAAAGGTCTGTGTGGTGGTGGTCACCTGTAATCCCAGCTACTCAGGAGGCTGAGCCAGAGAATTGCTTGAACCCAGGAGGCGGAGGTTGCAGTGAGCCGAAATTGTGCCACTGCACTCCAGGCTGGGCGACAGAGTGAGACTCCATCCCCAAAAAATAAATAAAAATAAAAGTCTCTGAATCTTAAAGGTTACCAGACTGTAGAAATATGGTAACACGCACAGGAAAAATACCTCTGATGCTGAGCCCAATACAGTTCTAACTCCATAGCACATGTGAGGCAGTCCATTCTTCATTCAACCAACAAATTGAGCTCGTGATACGTGCCAGAAACTGGGAATACAGTGATGAACAAGAAATTTCCCTGTTCTCTTGGAACATAAAAGAGAACTGGTGGGAGAGACAGACATTAAACAAACACACAAATTTTAAATTTATAATTGTGAGTAGTTCTGGAAAGATACATACAAAGGGACCTAGACTGGTCAGAGAGTTTCTCTAAAGAAGGGAAATAGGCCAGCTGTGGTGGCTCACCTGTGTAATCCCAGCACTTGGGGAGGCAGAGGCGGGCAGATCACGAGGTCAGGAGTTCAAGACCAGCCTGGCCAACATGTTGAAAACCTGTCTCTGCTAAAAATACAAAAAAAAAAAAAATTAGCTGAGCATGGTGGCATGCATCTGTAATCCCAGCTACTCGGGAGACTGAGGCAGGAGAATCACTTAAACCCGAGAGGCAGAGGTTATAGTGAGCCAAGATCGTGCCACTGCACTCCAGCCTGGGTAACAGTGAGACTCCAACTCAAAAAAAAAAAAAAATGGTAAATAAGGGAAATGTAAATTAACATTTGAAGAATGTATAGGAATTGGGTGTAGGAATATACATACTTGTTCAAAAGCCCTAAGAAAGCAAGTCAGTATGGCTAAATTGTAGTGTGCTAATCTGGAAGCAAAGAGGAAAGGAGTCCATGGTTGAGATCATACAGAACCTTCCTATGAGTAAGAGGTCATTGCCTTATCTATTTTATATATCATTGGATCCCCAGCTTCTAGAATAGTTTCTGGCACACTGTGGTACTCAGTAAATAATGGTTGAACAAAAGGAAAGAGAGGGTATGATCACAAGTGTTTTCCAAGTAGACCACTCTGGCTCATGTATGAAAAACATTGGATGGTGGGGGCAAAGGCAAGACTGGAAGAAAAGAGAGCAGTTAGAAGGCTGCTGAAGTAATATAGGCAATAGAAGATGATACCTTGGATTTGAGGAGTGATAGTGGCGATGGAAAGATGTAGATAAATAATATGTATTCAGGAAGTAGAATTGCCCAGTTTTAGGTAGTGATTGATTTGATGTGGGAGAATAAGGAGAGAAGTGTTAGGTATAACTTCCTGCTGTCTGGTTTTCTGCATGGATCGATGATGGTGCCAGTAACTCAGTAAACAGGAAATTCTGAAAAAGGAGCAGTTTTGGTAGGAGAAGAGTATACTAGCTCAGTTTTGGACATGTTAAGTTTGAGTTATTTGTGAGACACACAGATGAAGATCAGGTCTGAAGCTCAGAAAAGAGACCTAAATTGGAGATAAAAATTTGCGGTTTGTTGGTTTCTAGGTGGTAACCAAAGCTTATTGAATGAGATCACCTCCACTGAGATTGTGAAGTCAAAAAAGGGCCCAAGGAGAAAGCCTTGAGGAACTTACAGAAGAGGAAGAACTCACAAAAGAGACTGAGAAGGAACTACCGGGGTGTTAAGAAGAAAACCTGTGTGATCACAGGAAAAATACCTCTGATGCTGAGCCCAATACAATTCTGACCCACAGCACATGTTAGAAGTGTCAGATCAGAGGCTCGGTGCAGTGGCTTATGCCTGTAATCCCAGCACTTTGGGAGGCCAAGGCGGGAGGATCAGTTGAGGCCAGGAGTTCAAGACCAGCCTGGCCAACAGGGCGAAACCCTGTCTCTACTAAAAATACAAAAATTAGCCAGCTGTGGTGGTAACGCCTGTAATCCCAGCTACTTGGGTGACGCATGCCTGTAATCCCAGCTACTTGGGGGGCTGAGGCAGGAGAATTGAACTCTGCCTCAAAGAAAAAGAAGCGTCAGATTAGATATATAAAATATAAGATTTGGCAAGGGATCTCAGAAGTATTTTAATCTGGTGTCTTCAGATATAAAGATAAATACCTATTCAGGTAAAACTCAAAAATGACCAATAGGCATAGCCAGGACTTCCAAACCAGAAGTATTGTTTTCCTATTTAAAATAATTTGGAAAGTTACCATCTCTCATTTGTATTATAAAGAGTATTCCTCAGAGGAAACAGGTAAATTAAACTATTACTTTTTTTGCTTGTTTGTTTTTTGTTTTGTTTTGTTTTTTTCCTTTTTGGAAACAGGGTCTAGCTCTCTCACCCAAGCTGGAATTCAGTGGCATGATCTCGGCTCAGTGCAACCTCTGCCTCCTAGGCTCAAGTGATTCTCCTGCCTCAGCCTCCCGAGTAGCTGGAACCACAATCACAGGCATGCACCACCATGCCCAGCTAATTTTTTGTACTTTTTGTAGAGGCAGGGCTTCTCCATGTTGTGCAGGCTGGTCTTGAACTCCAGGGCTCAAGTGATCTGCCCGCCTCGGCCTCCCAAAATCCTGGGATTACAGGCATGAGCCACTGTACCCAGTGAAAGTATAACTATTATATAGGAAACTGAGGGCCGAGGTTGCAATGAACCGAGATTGTGCTACTTCACTCCAGCCTGGGCAACAGAGTGAGACTCTTGTCTCCAAAAAAAAAGGAAACTGAGGCATCAGAAAGTTAAAAAGAACTTGAGATCCCCAATAAAGTTAAAGAGTACAAGATTATAATTTTTAACCTCATTTACCGAGACCTTCTCTTTTCTTTTTTCAGACAGGGTCTTTCTGTGTCACCCAGCCTAGAGTGCAGTGGTGCATTCATAGCTCACTACAATCTCAACCTCCTAGACTCAAGCAATCCTCCCACCTCAGCCTCCCAAGTAATTGGGACTACAGGCATGCACCACCATGCCTGGCTAATTTATTTTTAAGAGATGGGGGTCTCACTATGTTGCCCAAGCTGGTCTTGAATTCCTGGCCTCAGCAATCCTCCCACCTTGGCCTCTCAAAGTGCTGGGATTACAGGTGTGCACCACTGGGCTCAACCCAGACTTTTTCTTTAAGTTTATTTTTAATTTTTTAATATTTCTTTGGTTTCAGACCCTGACAGACTTTCTTAGAGAGTACAGTATTTAAAGGCTTTTTTACATTTCCACTTCGTCATCAGCCACCCTAAACTCCTTTCCATTTTTACCTCAAGGATTTCCCTCCCATCAGATTTGGTGAGCCTTGTCTCCCTATTCTGGTGAAAGTTTAGAAATCATGAAAATTAAAAACAGCTCATTTCTGTGTTCAATCCCCTAGTCAATGCAAAAGGGTCAGATCTGAGCCTTACTTTTTTTTTTTTTTTAGATGGAGTCTCACTCTGTTGCCCAGGCTGGAGTGCAATGGCGTGATCTCGGCTCACTGCAACCTCTGCCTCCCAGTTTCAAGCAATTCTCCTGCCTCAGCCTCCCAAGTAGCTGGGATTACAGACATGCACCACCACACCTGGCTAATTTTTTGTATTTTTAGTAGAGATGGGGTTTTGCCATGTTGGCCAGGCTGGTCTCGAACTGCTGACCTCAGGTTATCCACCTGCCTCGGCCTCCCAAAGTGCTCGGATTACAGGCGTGAGTCACCGTGCCCAGCCTCAGCCTTACTTTTAAAAATTAAAAGATAAATTATTCTTAATTATCCATCTTTATAATTGAAAGTCGGGATAAGGCAGAAATGTGGAATGTTGATTCTACATTGAGTAGATTGGAATAGTATGAGCCCATTAACATCTCAAACCCAAAATTATCTCCCCCTTGCTTTAATGTCTAAAATTCCTCCATTAGTGATTTATGTCCCTTTTTATAACTCTTGTTAAATGCCAATAACACCCTCGAAAGGTGTCACTAACCCATTTTGTGAATGGATATGTTTTATTTCCTCTAGTTTGAAGCACACTCTAGGCAACTTCAGATCACTATGAATCTGGGGTAGGTGAAGAGATTGCTAAATCTAGGGGGAAAGACACAGAAAGAAGAGGTAGGTAACAAGAGAAATAATACCCACTTCAACATTTTGTCCAGGGCCCACGTGCTAAGAAATTATACCTTTGGACCTCTGGTTATTAATTGTCCCACCCACTGATTGCTATCTACATTTGGCAGCTTTGTATCTAGGTCAAGAAGTAGGCATGTTCTTATGGAGTCTTCTCCCCCGAAACTTAATGTGTGCACAATATACCAAGAAATTTGTGTGACCATAAAAATAGTTTTCTCGGCCAGGCACGGTGGCTCATGCCTGTAATCCCAGCACTTTGGGAAGCCGAGGCAGATGGATCACCTGAGGTCAGGAGTTCGAGACCAGCCTGGCCAACATGGTGAAACCCCATCTCTACTAAAAATAGCAAAATTAGCCGGGCATGGTGGCCCACGCCTGTAATGCCAGCTACTTGGGAGGCTGCGGCAGAAAAATCAACACAGGAAGCAAAAGTTGCAGTGAGCTGAGATTGCACCACTGCATTCCAGCCTGGGCAACACAGTGAGACTCTGTCTCAAAAAAAAAAAAAAGAGTTTTCTCCTATACTATAAACATAGTTCTAGAAGAATTTGATGTTCAAAACTTCATGATAAAGAGTGACTCTAAAAAATATGACAAATGAAATATTATTTTATCACAAATCAAGCTAAGTTGCTCCTCATCTCTGGACTAAAGATACATGTTTTTTTAGACTCTGCCTGGAAAGAAGAATGTGAAGACACAAAACAATATTTAAAAATCTAATTATATTATTCGCTTTTAAGAAACCCATCATGGCATTCCTTTGCACTTTGAATAAAATCCAGCCTCTTGCTATCGCTTATATGGCTTGCTTATTAATTATTTCTGTCCTTCCTCTAAGTCTACCATCTCATCTACCATTCAGCTTTTTGCTGCAGTCACACTGGCTTTTTAATGTTCTTCAACACACTAGAGTAGTTCCTGCTTTAGGGCCATTACCGCTGCTCCTCTGCCTGGAGCGTTCTTATTCTAAATTTTGCATAGCTGAGTTCTTCACACCAGTCATATGTCAGCAAACATGTCACTCTTAAGAGAGGCCTTTTCTTATTCTATCTAAAATAGTACTCATGGTCAGGCATAGTGGCTCACACCTATAATCGCAGCACTTAGGGAGGCCGAGGTGGGTGGGTTGCTCAAGCCAGGAGTTTCAGACAAACCTGGGCAACATGGTGAAACCCCGTCTCTACAAAAAATACACACACACAAAAAATTAGCCAGGTGTGGTGGTACACGCCAGATACTTGGGAGGCTGAGGTGGGAGGGTTGCTTCAGCCCAGGAGAGTGAGGCTGCAGTGAGCCATGATCGTGCCACTGTGCTCCAGTCTGGATGACAGAGCAATACCGTCTCAAAATAATTAATTAAAATAATACTCATCATCGGAAATTATATTATTTGTCTATTAGCTTACTGTTTAGGCCGGGCGCGGTGGCTCACACCTATAATCTCAGCACTTTGGGAGGCTGAGGTGGGTGGATCACAAGGTCAGGAGTGCGAGACCAGCCTGGCCAAGATGGTGAAACCCGTCCCTATTAAAAATAAAAAATTAGCCGGGCATGGTGGCAGGCGCCTGTAGTCCTAGCTACTCGGGAGGCTGAGGCAGGAGAATTCCTTGAACCTGTGAGGTGGAGGTTGCCGTGAGCCAAGATCGTGCCACTGCACTCTAGCCAGGGTGACAGAGCGAGACTCCATCTCAAAAAAAAAAAAAAAAAAAAGCTTACTGTCTATACATACTCTCTCTATGTTACAGGCCCATGAGAAAGTTGGTACTTCATTTGTCTTGTTCTCCACTACATCCCTAGAGTCAAAAATGGGGCCTGGCATGTAGTGGGTATTCAATAAATACTTGTCAAATTGATGAATGAATGATATGGGAAATTGAAGTTTCAAGATCCCTGGAGAGACAGAAGAGTGGGATTAGCCTTAAATTGGAGAGGAACACCATTATCATTTGTCCTAGAAGGAAAGATATACAGATAGGTGCAAATGCAACAAAAATTTTAAATAGTTTTAGGAAGAAAGAAGCAGAAAGAAGCAGCAGGAATTTAAAAGAGTTCCCTTCTAATAGTCCTCAGCCTCCTTTTTTTTTTTTTTGTTTTGTTTTGTTTTGAAACATGATACAAAGTCAATGTTGGGACTGAAAGGATAGGTAGTAGTATAGAAAGTTCTGCTTTCATGGGAACTGGTAAATGCGATATTTGCCTTTTTTTTTCTTTTTTTTTTTTTTTTTTGCTTGTTTAAATTTCACATGTCTTGAAGCCAAGCCCAGGTGGTAGTTTCTGTTTCTTGAGTAACTGTAATACTTTGTGCCAAGACTGTTACTTTCTTTTTTAGGGGGATGTGGGGTGAGGGGGAAGAAGTCTCGCTCGGTTGCCCAGGCTGGAGTGCAGTGGTGCAATCTCGGCTCACTGCAACCTATGTCTCCTGGGTTCAAGCAGTTCTCCTACCTCAGCTTCCTGAGTAGCTGGGATTACAGGCACCTGCCACCATGCCCAGCTAATTTTTGCATTTTTAGTAGAGACAGGGTTTCACCACGTTGGTCAGGCTGGTCTCGAACTCCAGACCTCAGGTGATCTGCCTGCCTCAGCCTCCCGAAGTGCTGGGATTACAGGCATGAGCCACCGCACCCGGCCTCTAAGACTGTTACTTTTATTAACTCACTTAATCCTCACAGCAACCTAAATATGTTATTCACCAGTTTATAGATGAAGAATAAAAATCATTTACTTAGGCAGAGCTAAGCAAGCCTGGCACCTGTGTCCAGCATGTGTGGTAACAGCATGATGATATTTGTTAGAGCATGCACAGTTAAGGAGGGTGACCACGTAGGCTGATAGTGCAAAATGTCAAAATCCAAGCAGAGGGAGGAGGGGAGAGGTGAGGGCCGCAGTAACAATGGGAGATTGGTTACAAACGGGTGATTTACCAAATAAATAAATATATTGAAGATAATGGGAGATGGGAGCCAGGCTTCTCACTGTAGGTGTAAGGAGTTACAAATATGGAAAAGCAGAAAATTAGAATGAACTCTGTGGTGTTGGATTGGAATTGTAGGTATTTGTGTAAACTCATGATTTGCAATAGGTGGACACAGAAGAAAACATAGATGTGTGTGTGTGTGGCCGGGTGCGGTGGCTCATGCCTGTAATCCCAGCACTTTGGGAGACTAAGGTGGGTGGATAACCTGAGGTCAGGAGTTTGAGACCAGCCTGGCCAACATGGCAAAACCTCGTCTCTACTAAAAATACAAAAATTAGCCTGGCGTGGTGGCACTCGCCTATAGTCCCAGCTACTCGGGAGACTGAGGCAGGAGAATCGCTTGAACCCGGGAGGTGGAGGTTGCAGTGAGCCGAGATTGCACTACTGCACTCCAGCCTGGGTGACAATGCAAGACTCTGTCTCAAAAATAATAATAAGATGTGTGTGTGTATGTGTATGTGCGTACGTATATACATACATATATTTTCTAGCTATGTTCACTAAGAGGACCTAGGAGCAGTGACACCCCAACAGCAATGAGCATACCTAACACCTCCATTTTGGTTTCCAAATGCATTCTGCACTAAAAGGCCATTTTCCAATAAAAAGAACCAGGGCTTCCTGGAGAAATGACTGATTCCAAGGCTAGGGCAGAGAAGGTACAAGATGAACCTGGAACATCTTGCTAAGCCACAAAGTAAAGAAGTATTCATAGAATAATGAGAACATGTCAAAAAGACACAGAGGCCAGCTTGGAGGGACTCTCACTCCCAGGGCCAGAGTGTGGACAATTTGAGCCTCAAAATAAATAACAATAGTATTAATGGGAATTAATGTGTCTAAACTGCTGAATGAATGAATGAAAGGAGAAAACTTTTTGTTACCGTATAATACCAACAATAAATGTACAAGCAATGATGGAATTAGGAAATCCCCATTTGGCAATGATAACCATAATAAATCAACCAAGAAATATCTATGTATGCTAAACTTCTTGGTACACATCTGATGAGGAATGGAATATTTACATAGTCTCAAAGTACCTCTCCACAAAATACTTATTAATTAAGAAGGGACAAAGAATAACTTAACAGTGGAAAAACTTGGCAAACACCACTTAATCTGTAAACTAATATTCTTAGTAAGGAGACAAATTGAAATTGCTACAGCCTGATAGTATGTCATGAGGAAAAACCCAGCATGCCTTCTGTGCTATTCCTGCCTAAAATGCATAACTTGAATCTAATCAAGAAAAAACATCAGACAAATCAAATTGAGGGATATTCCATAAAATAACTCACCTATAATCTTTACAAGTAGCAAGGTCATGAAAGTCGAAGAAAGACTAAAGAATTGTTCTGATTAAAGATTAATGAGACATAACTAAATGCTTCACTTTCAATGACATTATTGGGAATAACTGCTTAAACTTGAATGGGTTCTGTGGATTAGATGATAATAATACATCAATGTTAATTTCCTGATTTTGAGAATTTGTGAATGATTGAACATCACAGGAGTAACCTACTCTCGAAAGGTTCAGAGGGGAAAAAATGACTTCTTTGTACTGTTCTTATTACTTCCTATAAGTTGGAGATTATTTCAAAATAAAAAGGAAAAATGTTACAGAAGGGAGACAAAAAGGGTACCATTTGAAACACTGGAACTATCATTGTCTTAAATGAACAATGTAAATTCCTGAAATTGGGGGCAGAAAAATGGTGTTTGTGGGGGTTACAGTAGTGATTATTCTTCCTCTACCCACACTCTCCAAGATCCTACTGTACTCCAGTCTGGTTGACCTACCTCCTCCTAGAAGCCTTCTTTGACTATTACAGCCCACACTCATTCCATACCTGAACTTTGACTATTACAGCCCATATCCATTCCATACCTGAACTTGGGATACATGTTGTTGGTATCACTTCCTTGGCAGTAAATCATATATAACCTGTGACTTCTCTTGTACTATTGTCTTATATAAATTTTGAACTCCTGTTTAAATCTTCTTGTGAATATTGCCTCCCTAATTATATTGTAATTAATTTAGGAGTAGATACCATATATGATCTCTTTTCCTTCCCAAAATACCGAACACATGTTTTGCAATCACATTTCGACATCCCAAGGACTGTCAAGTAATAATTAGTCTCACTTAGCAAATGCTTTTTGCATACCAACTGTGTATCAGGCACTGTAAATAATAATTTCCTACATGCATAGGATGCATTGGCCGGGCGTAGGGGCTCACGTCTGTAATCCCAGCACTTTGGGAGGCAGAGGTGGGTGGATCACGAGGTCAGGAGTTCAAGACCAGCCTGCCAAGATGGTGAAACCCTGTCTCTACTAGAAATATAAAAATTAGCCAGGCGTGGCAGAGGGCACCTGTAATCCCAGCTACTAGGGAGGCTGAGGCAGAGAATTGCTTGAAACCGGGAGGTGGAGGTTACAGTGAGCCAAGATCGTGCCACTGCACTCCAGC
Source organism: Hylobates moloch (assembly GCF_009828535.3). Taxonomy (NCBI): domain Eukaryota; kingdom Metazoa; phylum Chordata; class Mammalia; order Primates; family Hylobatidae; genus Hylobates; species Hylobates moloch. The sequence continues at coordinate 52,419,516 of NW_026652283.1, forward strand.
CTGGGCGACAGAGCAAGACTTCATCTCAAAAACAAAAAACAAAAAACAAAACAAAAAAACCCCACAACTTCCAAGTCCAGTGGTTTTTCCACTCCACTATAGGAAACAGGTAACATCACTGGACAGTGATGGACTTATGTGGGTTGTATTAATTTTCTATTACTGCTGTAACAAATTACCACAAACGTAGTGGCTTAAACAATACAAATGTATTATTTCACAGTTCTGTAGGATAGAAGTCCGACACAGTTCTCACTGGCCTAAAATTAAGGGGTCAGCAGAGTTGCATTCTTTTCTAAAGGCTCTAGAAGATTGTCTGTTTCCTTGCTATTTCCAGCTTCCAGATGTTGCTCACATTCTTTAGTGTGTGTTCTTCTTCTTCCATCTTCAAAGCAACATTGCATCTCTCTGTCCTTCTTCCATAGTGTATCTTCCTCTGATTCTCTATTTTACTTTTTTTTTTTTTTTTTTTTGACAGTGTCTTGCTCTGTCGCCCAGACTGGAGTGCAGTGGCACGATCTTGGCTCACTGCAACCTCTATCTCCCGGGTTCAAGCGATTCTCCTGTCTCAGCCTCCTGAGTAGCTGGAACTACAGGCGCCCGCCACCACGCCCCGCTAATTTTTTGTATTTTTAGTAGAGACAGGTCTCACCGTGTTAGCCAGAATGGTCTCGATCTCCTGATCTCGTGATCCACCCACCTCGGCCTCCCAAAGTGCTAGGATTATAGGTGTGAGCCACTATGCCCAGCCTATTTTACTTTTAAGGATGCTTGAGATGACGTTGGGCCAACTCCAATAATCCAAGATAATCTCCCTATTCAGCTGATTAGTAACCTTAATTTCTTCAGCAATTTTCATTCTCCTTTGCCATATATCTTAACATATTCACAGATTCCAGGAATTAGGACGTGGACATCCTTGGGAGGCCGTTATTCTGCCTATTGTGTATATGTTCTTCAAAATTTCACTTCCCAAAGATGTACTGAGTGCTTTCACACCTTAACTCATGGTGTGACCACTTCTTCCAACTATTGAAAATCAGTCATTAGATTCCAACAAGACAATTTATTTACTGGTATACCAACTTTAGCGATCACTTTCTATGAAAAATAAGACAGATTTACAAAAGTTAACATCCTCTGAGTCCACTGACTCCTCATTCAACAATAAGGAAATTGAGGCCAGAAACATTAATAACTTGCCCAAGGACACACAGCTAGCAAGTGGCAGAGCAGGAATTCAGTCTTAGGTCCTAATACAAAGCTTACAGCTTTTCCATTACACCATTTTATCACCAATAATAGCTACTCCTAGGGCCTACATCAAATGCCTGTGGTTTAAACGTTAATTCGTTCATTTGGATTATCTACTTCTTTATGGACTGCCCTATGTTTATTGCAGCACTATTCACAATAGCAAAGACTTGGAACCAACCCAAATGTCCAACAACAATAGACTGGATTAAGAAAATGTGGCACATATACACCATGGAATACTATGCAGCCATAAAAAATGATGAGTTCGTGTCCTTTGTAGGGACATGGATGAAACTGGAAAACATCATTCTCAGTAAACTATCGCAAGGACAAAAAACCAAACACCGCATGTTCTCACTCATAGGTGGGAATTGAACAATGAGAACTCATGGACACAGGAAGGGGAACATCACATTCCCGGTACTGTTGCGGGGTGAGGGGTGGGGGGGGGCGGGGACAGCATTAGGAGATATACCTAATGCTAAATGACGAGCTAATGGGTGCAGGAAATCAACATGGCACATGGATACATATGTAACAAACCTGCACATTGTGCACATGTACCCTAAAACCTAAAGTATAATTTAAAAAAATAAATAAATAAAATAAAATAAAATAAAAAAGAAAATGCAAATTCAAGGAAGAGAGGAAGTCAAATTGCCTCTGTTTGCAGATAACATGATGGTATATTTAGAAAACCCCGTAGTCCCAGCCCCAAAACTCCTTAAGCTGATAAGCAACTTCAGCAAAGTCTCAGGATACAAAATCAATGTGCAAAAATCACAAGTATTCCTATACACCAATAATGGACAAGCAGAGAGCCAAATCATGAGTGAACTCCCATTCATAATTGCTATAAAGAGAATAAAATACCTAGGAATACAACTTACAAGCGAGGTGAAGGACCTCTTCAAGGAGCACTACAAACCACTGCTCAAGGAAATAAGAGAGGACACAAACGGAAAAACATTTTATCCTCATGGATAGGAAGAATTGATATCGTGGAAATGAACATACTGCCCAAAGTAATTTATAGATTCAATGCTATTTCCATCAAGCACCATTGACTTTCTTCACAGAACTAGAAAAAAAACTACTTTAAATTTCATATGGAACCAAAAAAGAGCCTGTATAGCCAAGACAATCCTAAGCAAAAAGAATAAAGCTGGAGGCATCATGCTACCTGATTTCAAACTATACTACAAGGCTACAGTAACCAAAACAGCATGGTACTGGTACCAAAACAGATACGTAGACCAATGGAACAGAACAGAGGCCTCAGAAATAATGCCACACATCTACAAGTACCTGATCTTCAACAAACGTGACAAAAACAAGCAATGGGGAAAGGATTCCCTATTTAATAAATGGTACTGGGAAAACTGGCTAGCCACATGCAGAAAACAGAAACTGGGCCCCTTCCTTACACCTTATACAAAAATTAACTCAAGATGGGTTAAAGACTTAAACAAAAAAACTAAAACCATAAAAACCCTAGAAGAAAACCTAGGCAATACCATTCAGGACATAGGCATGGGAAAAGACTTCATGACTAAAACACCAAAAGCAATGGCAACAAAAGCCAAAATTGACAAATGGGATCTAATTAAACTAAAGAGCTGCACAGCAAAAGAAACTATCATCAGAGTAAACAGGCAACCTACAGAATAGGAGAAAATTTTGCCAATCTATCCATTTGACAAAAGTCTAATATCCAGAATCTATTAGGAACTTAAACAAATTTACAAGAAAACAAACAACCCCATCAAAAAGTGGGCAAAGGGTATGAACAGACACTTTGCAAAAGAAGACATTTATGTGGCCAACAAACATATGAAAATAAGCTCATCATCACTGGTCATTAGAGAAATGTAAATCAAAACCACGATGAGATACCATCTCATGCCAATTAGAATGGCGTTCATTAAAAAGTCAGGAAACAACAGATGGAGAGGATGTGGAGAAACAGGAACACTTTTACACTGTTGGTGGCAGTGTAAATTAGTCCAGCCATTGTGGAAGACAGTGTGGTGATTCCTCAAGGATCTAGAACCAGAAATACCATTTGACCCAGCAATCCCATTGCTGGGTATGTACCCAAGGGATTATAAATCATTCTACTATAAAGACATGTGCACACTTATGTTTATTGCAGCACTATTTACAATAGCAAAGACTTGGAACCAATCCAAATGCCCATCAGCGATAGACTGGATTAAAAAAATTGACACATATACACCATAGAATACTATGCCGCCATAGAAAAGGATGAGTTCATGTCCTTTGCAGGGACATGCATGAAGTTGGAAGCCATCATTCTCCGCAAAATAACACAGGAACAGAAAACCAAATACTGCATGTTTTCACTCGTTTGTGGGAGTTGAACAATGAGAACACATGGACACAGGGAGGGGAACACCACACACTGGGGCCTGTCAGGGGGTGGGGAACAAGGAGAGGGAGAACATTAGGACAAATACCTGATGCATGCGGGGCTTAAAACCTAGAGGATGGTTAGATAAGTGCAGCGAACCACCGTGGCATATGTATCCCTATGTAACAAACCTGCATGTTCAGCGCATGTATCCCAGAACTTAAAAAAAAAAAAAAAAAAGCAGTGAGAGAGAATGTTGTATTCTATCTCAGCCCAGAATAAGCTGTCCTGAGGTCATCTATTCACTCCCCTGTGCTTCTGTTGTCCTCAGTTACAATGCAATTTTGATGATCCCGAAGTCACTGTTTTAAGAGGGCAAGTTTTGCATTAAATGCTTATTTACTGTTGCTCTGGTATATTTAGAAAACAGAGCAGCCTGTTGAGAAGTAAGCATCTATTCAAATCTCCCTTCTGATTTTAAACTTCAACCATCAGGAGCCACATGACCTACTCATGCCACTCTGTGTGCGGACTTTCTGTTATCTGCCCTTTCTTTTCCCTCTTCCTGGGGGGTCCTCTCAACTCTCTCCCATCCCTAACACCCAGACATTTATACCTAGAGAATACTTCCTAGTCCTTTAGCCCTGTTTCTCAACTTTATCCTGCTCTCCAGGTACAGACAGATACCTGTCTTCTTTCCTCTAGCACTTGGTGTTATCATTTATCTCACAACTCTCAAATTTTCTGTTCCATTGGCAGAAGGAGAGAAAGTGTTTGCAGGCAAAAGGAGGACATCACACAAAAAAAGAAAGAAAATGCAAATTCAAGCAGTAGGAGCATACCATCACTAAATACATTTTGAATTTAATGGATTTAATATTAATATTCATTTCCATTAATCAAAAGTGATGAACCCCAGTGGTCCCTGACCTGGAATAATTTTTAACATTACAGGGCCAGTTTAGATCATGCACCATGATGCTGGTCTGTGGGAAAATGTGGGAAAAGTAAATCAGCCTAGTCAATCTCCTATAGCATCCAAGTCCGTCTGCCTCCCCAGCTCAAGCAATCCTACCACATCAGCCTCCCGAGTAGCTGGGACTATAGATGTGTACCACCATGCTTGGCTAATTTTTGTATTTTTTGTAATGTTGGGGTTTCAGCATGTTTCTCAGACTGGTCTTGAGTTCCTGAGCTCAAGTGATCCACCCACCTCGGCCTGCCAAGCTGCTGGGATAACAGGCGTGTGCCACCATGCCCCACCTCATCCAAGCCTTAACGTTGATTTACTGTATTCTTCTCATTGTACATGTGTCTTGTTTGGACATTATATTCTACAGTGTCACTCCTAAAGTAGGGGGTTTTGCAAGTCTTCAGATGAATTCTTTGGTAATATCAAGGAGCTATTGACAAGAAGTTATGAGGAGTCATCACAAGTCAGCTTGAGAAGTTGCATGTTATTCATATAGTTGAGAAAGGACCCCTGGGTTAAACTCACTACTTAAGAGCCATATGACCTAGGGAAAATTAGGTTATTTCTCTAAGCCTCACCTTCTTCTAAAAAGGGACATTAATTCCCACTTAATAGAGTTGTTGTGAGAATTAAATAAAATGATTGATGTACAAGTGTGTTGTAAAGGACAAGAAAAACATGTGTGATAGATGTGCACATGAGTGTATACACAGACACTTGTGAACGAAAACAAAGGCCTAGAAGATGCTGGGTTCAAATCCTGACTCTGCCACTTGTGTGATCTTAGACGAGTCCAAAACTCTTGAAACTCTCTTAATCTTAATTTTTCTCATTATAAAGTACATTTGCCATAAGATTATTGTGAGGATTAAATGTCATTATGCACAATGAGCACTTATTACAGAGCCTGGCCCAAAGTACACGTTCAAGAGCTGTTGGCACAGCATAAAGATCTCGGCTCTTTTTAACCTAATTCACCCCTTGTGGCCGGAATAGGTGATTTCTTGATAAACCTCAAGGTGGAGCTAGAGACACAGAAGCGTGTGTCTTCTTCAACACGAATGTTTGGTCTTAAGGGGGAAAAAGAAGCAGACTTTCCATCTTGATTTTGCCAGGACACACCCTATCTCCCTTTAAACCACCACCTAGTTCCTCCATTATGAGAGCCTTTGGGGTTTTTTGTTTGTTTGTTTTGGGTTTTGTTGTCAAAAAAAGTCAGACAAAGGAGCATTCAATAGATGTTGTTCTGGTTTTGGTTTTGTTCTGTTTTGAGACAGGGTCTCACTTTGTCGCCCATGCTGGAATTCAGTGGCACGACCTCAGCTCACTGCAGCCTCTACCTCTGGGATTCAAGCCATCCTTCTGCCTAAGCCCCCCAAGTAGCTAGGACCACAGGCATGTGCTACCACACCCAGCTAAATTTTGTATTTTTTGTAGAGACGGAGTGGGGGAAGTGGGGAGGTTGTGTGGGGATCGGAGTTTGGGGGAGGTGGGTGGTTTCGCCATGTTGGCCAGGCTCAAGTAATCTTCCCACCTCGGCTTCTCAAAGTGCTAGGATTACAGGCATGAGCACTGCGCCCAGCCTAGAAGTTCTTTAATATTGTGAGTTCACTTCTACTTGGAGAAAATACGTTATCTGGTACATAGAAGATGACCATATAGTTTTGAAAAAACAAACCTTTATTACATTTTATTTTCCTCTCATTCTTCAGCCCACAGGCCAAAAGCAGCTTTTGTCTACATTCCACTCATGTGACTGACTTCCAGTCAGAGCCCAGTCATCTTTCCAAAAGGAATACTTATCATAGCTCCCATATTTCTCATTGGGAAATATGAGAGATAGCTCCCATATTTCTCAATGTAAGTAAGACTCCTAGAAGTCTATCTTAGCATCCAAAGATTCCAGGAATATAGATTAGGTTTCAGTGGTTTTCAAATGATCCCTTTGAAGTTATATATTGATAAGCTCATTAAAAACTCAACTCATTACTTTCAGTACCATCTTGTAGGCTAAGTACCTATCATATATAATTAGAACCTCATGAGAATAAAAAAAATCCACATAAAAATGAAAATACTACCAAATGTTAGCCTTAACATGACACCACTTTCAGAACTCAGAGAATCATTGCTACTGGCCAGGTGCGATGGCTCATGCCTGTAATCCCAGCTACTCAAGAGGCTGAGGCAGGAGGATCACTTGAACCAGGGAGGCGGAGGTTGCAATGAACAGAGATTGCACCACTGCACTCCAGCCTGGTGACAAGAGCAAGACTCCATCTAAAAAAAAAAAGCATTGCCACAGAAAAAGAGCTTAGATTCCCCCAGAATCTAGCTGGGTAAGAGAAACCCCTTCATTTCTCTGTATAAATAAAGGATGAGTAAGAGTTAGTTAAGTGAAGGAGAATGAAAGGGGAGAAGGATGATTCCAGGCAGAGTTCCAGGACATGAGAAAGGTCAAAGAAAGGAATGCTCTTGTAGGCTTGAAAGTAATTACATATGGCTCAACTGGAAAGGGCGAGCGGAAAATGGCGAGAGTTAAAACTGGAGGGGTGAACTGGAGATAATTATTAAGCCCTGCATTTTATGTTAAGGAGTATAGACTTTATCTTGAGAGAAGGGGAGCTACCAACGTGCATCAGATGAGGCAGAACAATATCACTTCCTGCTTTAGAAAGATCATTCTGGCTGCAAGACAAAGAACGGAGGAGGGCAAGGCTAGGGGGAAGGTGTGCTAGATATTTTCTGTTTGCATCTCCATATACAGTAAGTCCTCAATGTCATCGATAGATTCTTGGAAACTGTGACTAAGGGAAACAACATATAAAGAAACCAATTTAGCTGTAGTCTAATTGATATAAATAATTAAGTTCCTATGGCATATTTCTGGTCACAAAACATCATCAAATATCTAAATAAAGACCCAAAACACTTCTAATATTAAACCTTGAAATATAATAAATGTGAGCTATACATACATTTAAGAAAGATTAATAAAAACAAGTATAAGATAATTATTTTCCCAATTATTCCACCTGTCAGGGTTACAGGTGGCCAGAGCCTATCCCGGCAGCACAGCACAAAGCAGGAACCAGTCCTGGACAGGATGACATTCCCTCACAGGGCACACTCTCCCACATGCCACACTCACTCAGACTGGGACCATTTAGACACACCAGTTCACCTAATGTGCACGTTTTTGGGATGTGGGAGGAAACCAGAGTACCCAGAGAAAACCCATGCAGTCATGGGGAGAATGTCCAGACTTCACACACAGTGGCCTCTGCCAGGAATCTATTTTTTCATCAACGTTATAATGAAACGTCGTTGAAGATAATGACATTATTCGAAGACCTGCTGTACTCCCTCTACTCTACCTGCTGCGTATCCCAAAAGTTTGACCTATGTGGGCTCCTGCTGGACTCCTTTGCCCTCTGGCTTTTGGTCGAGTCCAGCATTGGGAGATAGCCGTAGGAGATCAGAGGTCGGGGGAAAGACAGGTCCAAGAATTTATCCCCCATCTCCCTCCCTAGCGAGTCTTTGTGTGAGGACACTTCTCTCCACCAAAGGTCACTGCTCTTAGCAGACAGCATCTGCCACACAACTGCCCTCTTCAGATTCTGGTAATCAAATCACTCCCACCCCATCCCTTGTTACTACCTTTGGGTAGTGATGATTAGCTAGCTGTTGCTAGCTAGCACTGGGGAAACTTCGTATCCCTTTTTGGTCTCCCTAAACCCTGCACTCATTTTGTAAATGATTCCTTTATTAAGCACTCCTCGAATCATCTAGTTTGAGTGTGCCATCTGATTCCTGCAGGACTCTGATAGAGAAAGAAACCAGGAATAGTATGGTAGCTAGCATTTATTGCCTCCCAGGCATTCTTCTAAGCAGTTTATATATATTAACTCATTTAATTCTCACAGCAACCCTAAGAAGTATCCCTCCTTTACAGATGTGGAATCTGAGATACAGAGAGATTAAGGCGATTAAGTAATTTTCCCAAAAATGCACAGCTAGTGAGCCAGAATTCAAATCTACATAGTCTGTTTCCAGAACCTGTGTTCTTAACTACTAGGCTCTTCTGGTGAGGTAAGTTGATGGTGTAAATTGCAGCAATAGGCCGGGCACGGTGGCTCACGCCTATAACCCCAGCACTTTGGGAGGCTGAGGCAGGCGGATCACAAGGTCAGAAGATGGAGACCATCCTGGCTAACACGGTGAAACCCCATCTCTACTAAAAATGCAAAAAATTAGCCGTGAGTGGTAGCAGGCACCTGTAGTCCCAGCTACTCGGGAGGCTGAGGCAGGAGAATGGCGTGAACCTGGGAGGCAGAGCTTGCAGTGAGCTATGCCACTGCACTCCGGCCTGGGCGACTGAGCGAGACTCCGTCTCAAAAAAAAAAAAAAAAAAAAAATTGTAGCAATATCAATGGAATGGGGAAAAATGAAGAAATTTAAGAGAGATTGTTGCTAATCCCAGGAGGATCAATTGAGAGCAAGAAGCAATGAGATGCATTGGTTATGAATACAGATTTATTTTTGTTGAAACTGAGTCTTGCTCTGTTGCCCAGGCTGGAGTGCAATGGCATGATCTTGGCTCACTGCAACCTCCGCCTCCTGGGTTCAAGTGATTCTCCTGCCTCAGCCTCCCCAGTAGCTGAGATTACAGGCACTTGCCACCATACTTGGCTACTTTTGTAATTTTTTAGTAGAGACGGGGTTTCACCACGTTGGTCAGGCTGGTCTCAAACTCCTGACATCAGGTGATCCACCTGCCTCAGTCTCTCAAAGTGCTGGGATTGCAGGCGTGGGCCACCGTGCCAGATTTTTTTTTTTTTTTTTTTTGAAATGGAGTCCTCCTCTTGTCACCTGGGCTGGATGAGGCCTCAGCCTCCCAAGTAGCTGGGATTACAGGCGCCCACCACCACGCCTGGCTAATTTTTTTTTGTTGTTGTTGTTAGTAGAGACGGGGTTTCACCATGTTGGCCAAGCTGGTCTCGAACTCCTGACCTCAGGTGATCCACCTGCCTCGGCCTCCCAAATAAAGTGCTGAGATTACAGACGTGAGCCACCACACTTGGCTCTTAATAAATCTTTATTAATAAATCATCCCAGAGAAACAGGGGGGCACCTGTTGGAATTTAGAAATATTAGCTCTAAAGTGCCATCCTCTGTGGCTAAGGACCACCCTGAGATCAAACCAGCCCTTCCTTTCCTTTGGATGCCCACAGTACTTTTGTTGTTTTTATGACTGTCTTTAACTCTGATATCACATTTATCGGTTTATATGTCTCTCTCCCCGCCACGCTCCACTAGTCCTGATTTATATCCTTATCCTTAGTTACTCTTATCATATGAAGCACATAGTAACTACTCTATAATATTTGTTGAATGAATGAATGACTCAGTAGTCCTAGGAAATTATTCCCTGAGTGCCATTGCATTCCAGCCTGGAGACAGAGCGAGACTCCATCTCAAAAAAGAAAAAAAGGGCTTGCTGGGACTGGGCGCAGTGGCCTGTGCCTGTAATCCCAGCACTTTTGGGGGCCAAAGTGGGCGGATCACCTGAGGTCAGGAGTTTGAGACCAGCCTGGCCAACATGGTGAAACCCCATCTCTACCAAAAACACAAAAATTAGCCAGGTGTGGTGGCGGGCGCCTGTAGTTCCAGCTACTCGGGAGGCTAAGGCAAGAGAATTGCTTGAACCCGGGAGGCAGAGGTTGCAGTGAGCCAAGATTGTACCACTGCACTCCAGCCTGGGCGACAGAGCAAGACTTCGTCTCAAAAAGAAAAAAAAAAAAGGGCTTGCTTGCTGGAGGGGGTTTGCCCTTTTTGCCCCTTCTGTTTTTTTCCGCCTTGTGGGGATGCAGCATTCCTCCCCTCCAGGGAATGCAGCAACAAGGTGCCATCTTGGAAGCTGAGAATAGCCCTCACCAGACACCAGTTGTGATGGAGCCTTTCCAGCCTCCAGAACGGTGAGGAAATAAATTTGTGCCATTTATAAATTTCCCAGTCTTGGGTATTTTGTTATAGCAGCACGAACAAAGATAAGTGGAGTCCTTTGGAAAAGGGAACAAGTGAAGGAAGGGAAAGGGGTGACCCTGATCCTAGTAGTCACGGGATATTTATGCAGATCTAACTTGCTGAGGATGAGCAGTCTTATGGAACAGAAGTATTTCTAGAATCATATTTTTAATATAATGTAAAGAAATCTGCTCATGTGATGGGTAAAATATATACATACATATGCATATTGTACACACACACACACACACACACCTATGTTGAAAATAGATACTTATTTTTAGCTACTGTTCTTTTAAAGAGTTGGTTTATTGAGTCATACAGAGACAACCCAAGTGTTTAATGTAGACAATTAATAGCTGATTCAAAGACATCCTCTATATCCACTGTGCAAAGCAGAAGCACACCATTAAGGAGGGGCTAGAGGCCTCCCTTTCTATAGGCACAATTTTTATTCAGGCAGTTCTTGCAAAAGCTGGGAGTTGGAAAAACAGCTCCCTGGCTGGGGATTGTGGCTCATGCCTGTAATTTGAGAGATTGAGGTGAAAGGATCACTTGAGGCCAGGAGTTCAGGTCCAGCCTGGGCAGCATAGCGAGATCCTATCTCTCAAAAAAATGGTTTTTGAATTAGCCAGGCACGGTGGCATGTGCCGGAGTCCTACCTACTTGGGAGGCTGAGGTGGGAGGATTGCTTAAGCCCAGTAGTTCAAGTTTACAGTAAGCTATGATTGCACCACTGCACTCCAACCTGGGTGACAGAGTGAGACCCTGACACTGCCCCTCACCCCCAAAAAGAAAAGAAAAACAGTTCCAGTAGGTGCACAATAGTGGACTCTGTGTACTATTACCAACTCATTCTTGAGTAAAAATAGGGAAAAGAATTCTCCAACTTAAGCAGACTGCAGAGGTTTTAGGAAAGGATTTAAATAAGACCTTGGGCAGGACTTTAAATTTGTGATGGATTAAACAGTTTTCTTCACAGACCTCGCTAGAACTAGCTAGACTATGATTTCTCCATTCTCTCAATGTCCTTCCAAAATACCATCATTACCACTACCCTTCAGCTAAAACATGTAAGATATCAGCAACTTCCTTCTCTGGGTATCATCCCATCTGTTCAGAATGAGCATTCAGTTCTCTTCATTCAAAAAATGGGCATTGGATACCCTCAATGTGCCAGAACCTGTGTGGGACCCAGGGATTGAAAAGGAAACAAAACTTTCTTCCCCAGCCTCCAGAAGCTCACTACTAGTGTTGGCAAAGACTCACATAACTAGCTGGGTCACCTAACACTCTGTATCTTAAAGGATCTCCCAGTAGTATCCCATAAAACACTGGGTGCAGCTGCCAAGGCCAGAGGAGGTTGAAACGTGGATAGTTGAGAGAGGTCCTCTTCTTTCCTTCTCTTACTGCCAGTGCTGGAGTGGGTTCCTTTGAATGTGTCCCATGAGATGTGATGGGGGCTGTGTTTCCAGCACCAGTCCGTATTCTTGCTATCAGTGTGAATCCCTGCGCAGGTTTCGGAGGCTCTTCAGGATGTGAAGGAAGACAATACCCTATTCCAGTGCTACACTCAGCCAAGAATTACCTTGCTCCTTCCTCCTTACTGCATTGTAAATTGACCCTCATAGCCATTTTCCCAGATCCAAGCCTGCTTAGTTAGAATAGATACAAATTCCAGTATCACTGACAGATCCCAAGCCACTGTTCCCCTTCAGTACCTGTCCTGATTCCTGAGTTAGTTCATTGCTTCCATCTATTTCCATTTTCTTGGTAACTGTATTCATTCAAGGAGGATTTTTACTAGGCAGAAGTACAATGTAGAGGTTAAGGGTGGAAATTCTGGGAGTTCAATCCCAGCTGTGTGTTTACTAACTGTATCACCTTAGGCTGATTAACTGTCCTCTTTGTTTCCTCATCATAAATTGGGGATAATAATATTACTATAAGGATAATAATAGAACCTGTCTCGTAAGGTCATTGTGAGGATTAAATTGATGAATATATAAAGGGCTTAGAATAGTGCTTGGAACATACTAAGAGCAATATAAATGTTAGCTAGAATTGATCTAAGTTCTAATATTAACTCATTTAATCCTCACAATCACCCTAAGGGGTTGGTACATTTATCAATGAGAGATTTTGTAACAAAGGTTTTAAGTAAAACAGCGGCTAAGTAACTTGCCCAAGCCTCTGACAGTACTGCGTGAACAAAACAGGCAAGATCTCTGTTATCATGGAAACTTCATTAAACAAATGAAATAATTTCATGATGATAAATGCAATGAAGAAAACAAAATAAGATGAAGGTAGGCCGGGTGCGGTGGCTTACGCCTGTCATCAATCCCAGCACTTTGGGAGGCCGAGGCGGGCGGATCACCCGAGGTCAGAAGTTTGAGACCAACCTGGCCAACATAGCGAAATCCTGTCTCTACTAAAAATACAAAAATTAGCCAGGCATGGTGGCACATGCCTGTAATCCCAGCTACTCTGGAGGCTGAGGGGGGAGAATCACTTAAATACGGGAGGCAGAGGTTGCAGTGAGCCGAGATCATGCCATTGCACTCCAGCCTGGGCAACAGAGCAAGACTCCATCTCAAAAAACAAAACAAAACAAAAAAGATGAAGGTACATGATACGGTCACTTCTCTAAGGAAGTGACATTCCAGGGACTTGTTGCCCTTTCCTGCTACTGGCCTGTGTTCAGAGCCACTGTGGTTTACCTCAACACACTTCAGTAATTCTGCATCTTGGTGAAGCTACTGGAGTCTCATTTCCTTTGTTTAAGGAGGTCCGCAGACCCCTTAATGGCCATTTGCCTACTGCTTGTTTGTTTTACTTCACAGGAAAATGTATTCTGCATCATTGGACAACCTACTCCACAGATAACCAGAAAATTACAATACAGCACAGGAAGTTCTATGGCAAAGGAAAGGAAAAGGGACTGTGACTTCCCAGAGGAGGTGCCTAACTGAGCTTGGTGGACAGAGGAGTACAAAGAATAGCACACGCAGAGGCTCTCATCTAAAGTGTGCCCCCAAAAATAATAAATAAATAAATACATACATAAAGTGTGCCCTGGTCATCTTCTCAATGAAAGCTTGCCTCTCATTTTTCTGGTAGCCCTATAGTTTCAAAATACTGTTTACTTTGTGTGTGAAGGTGGAGGAAACAGGCACTTCAGGATATTGTAGGCAGTAGTGCCCATGAGGAGGCCCTCATACTTCTGCTGGGATCTCTTGGGTACCTCAAGTGTTTCTATTTTCCACCAGGACACTGAGGGGGCAGGGCGGGGGAGAGTTTTACTCTCAGGCTGCTGCTAGCTCATATAGCACCCGGATTCCTTTCCTAGGCTGCTGTCACAAAGTACCACAAAACTGGGTGGCTTCAAAAAACAGAAACAGATTCTCTTAACAGTTCTGGAGCTGGAAGTCTAAAATCAAGGTGTCAACAGGGCTGGATGCATCTGGAGGCTCTGAGGGAGCATCTGCTCCATGCCCACCTCTTTGCCTGTGGTGGCTGCCGGCAATCCTTTGCATTCCTTGGCTCATGGCTGCAGTGCTCCAATCCCTGACTCCGTCCCTGGAAAGCCTTCTTCGCTTTGTCCCTCTGTCTGAATCTCCCTCTCATCTCTTTTCTAAAGACATCAGTCATTGGATTTAGGGTCTACCCAAATGCAGTATGGCCTCATCTTAACTTGATTACATCTGCCAAGATGCTATTTCCAAATAAGGTCACACTCACAGGTACCAGAGGTTAGGGCTTCAACAAATCTTTTGGGAGGACACAATTCAACCCATGACTGCATCTTTGTGCAGAATGGAGACAGTGTCCCCTCTGGATGGATGCTGCCCCTCTGCTCATGGCTTAGTGAGGAGACAGCACCCTTGTGTGAATTACACCAAAGAGCCCTTTCTCCTCGTGCAGCCCCACACCAGGACACAAGGCTTTGCACTTGGAATCTAGGCTGATTTCAACCCCCATTTAGCCTCCCTCTGGCCCTCTCAGCAGGACACAGCCTGTTGAATCATACGTACTGACCTTTGACTACTCTGCCCTCAGCTGGCTGCTTCCATTCTGCCCCTCCCCACATCCCTACCCATCCTATTCCTTCCATCCCCATATCCTGAGGGTATAACCCATTCTCATTCTCAGTCCAGTTTTTGGATGTCTTTTGTGGAATGATCTGGTTCTGTAGCCCCTGTGACTAGCTGGTATGTTTGCCTGGAGAACATCTATTCTCTTCTCTTCTGGAAACAGCACCCTAACTTTCCTTTGGGGCAACCATCCCTCTCCCACTTGCAGTTCATCTGGTTTGGGTGGGACTGACCCCACATTCCAACTTGAGATTGGCATAAAATCTACTGTTGGCCAACCAGAACACCCCATCCCCTGGCATAATGATTAATCCCAGACTATTCTAAACATGACCGGGACTTTTGCCAAAACTACTGAAGGAGAGGCATTCTCTCTCTGTCCAGATGGCTATATGAATAGGATAAGCCTGGAGTGGCCTGAGAATAAAGCTGACCCAGAGAAAAGTGATGCTGAGAGAAAGAGAGAATCCTGATAATATAATTTAGTCACCTGCTTCTATCTATGCCTAAAGCTAGATATAGCCCTGGACTTTATAAGTAACACGAGCTAACAAATTTCCCTCCCACCATGATCCCCTTTTACTGTGTGACTACTAAAAGTGGGTCTATGTCCCTTGTAATTGAAAGAATCCTATACAGGGATTCTTTAAAATGCCAAGAAAGAAAGAAAGGAAAGAAAAGAAAGAAAGGGAAGGAAAGGAAGGACGGGAAGGAAGGGAAGGAAGGGAAGGAAGGAAGGAAGGAGGGAGGAGGGAGGAGGGAGGAGGGAGGAAGGAGGAAGGAGGAAGGAAGGAAGAAGGAGGAAGGAGGGAGGAAGGAGGAAGGAAAGAGGAAGGAAGGAAGGAGGAAGGAAAGAGGAAGGAAGGAAGGAGGAAGGAAAGAGGAAGGAAGGAAGGAGGAAGGAAAGAGGAAGGAAGGAAGGAAAGGAAGGAAGGAAGGAAGGTATTCCAATCTCTGAATGCATCTCTGACACCTCCATTATCTCTGCTCTGTGCTTCCAAAGCTCTGTGTCCTCCCTGGCCCACTAGGGTCTCCATGCCTGAGTCTTGGCAGATGAGTAGAAGTTAACGAGGCTAAGAAAGGGGAAAGGTTTCCTAGCACATCATGGTGGAGATGGGTGTAAAATTGTACCGAATATCCCGCCTACTTAGACTTATTAAACTTTTTGAGGAGAGGTGGGGGTAGGGAGTAGGTTCTGCCCCTTCCTGGGGCTGCGAGTTCTGTCTACATTTGGTTTCATTTTCCTGTGGGCTCTCTACTTTCCAGCTCAGCAGCCTTGTTCCCACGTCCCATCCAGCAGTGTATCTTAAATCTCCGCTATGAGCTAACACTGAGCTAAGCTGCTGGGAGGCACACATTGCCCCTTGTTATTCTCTGCAACCTCTATACCACCTAGCAGAGAGCCACAGCCCAGCAGGTCTCCAGAAGTGCACACTAATAGGCACTCCCTGACCTCTTGCAATGTCAGTCCTTCCTTTACCATGAAGCCTTCCCTGACTGTTGTAGTCCATCCTGATCTCCCCCTTTCCTGAGTCCATCATGAGCTATTGCATCATATTGTGTCTCTTGTTGCATTGGTGCTGGACCTGTTTCCCAGTTCCTCTTAAATATTTCTGAATGCAAGAATCTCTACCCAAAGTTTTTTTTTTTTTTTTTTTGAGACAGAGTATCACTCTGTCGCCTAGGCTGGAGTGCGGTGGAGCAATCTCGGCTCACTGCAACCTCTGCCTCCTGGGTTCAAGCAATTCTCCTGCCTCTGCCTCCCCGGTAGCTGGGATTACAGGTCCCACCATCACATCTGGCTAATTTTTGTATTTTTAGTAGAGATGGTGTTTTGGCATGTTGGCCAGACTGGTCTTGAACTCCTGACTTAAAGTGATCCACTTGCCTTGGCCTCCCAAAGTGCTGGGATTACAGGCATGGGCCACTGCGCCCAGCCTCCTCTGCCCAAAGTTCTTAGCACAAACTCAGGAAAGAGTCACTTTACAAATGATATACAATTCAGAAGAATTTTAATGCATATACCATCATTGCCACTATAATAAAGATAGAAGATACATTAAGAAAATTCAGTCAATAAAACAGATCAACACAGAACAAGGAAACACCATAGATATTTGTAAATGAGATCTCCTCTTTTGCTACTGTGTATATATATTCTTTATATTTATACAAACTCACAACACATGACACTTCATATTTCATATGCCACTGAGAAGAGGTGTCAGTATACAGAACATAGGAAGAAAAAAGCATGAGAACATCTGCTTAGTTAGAATCTAATGAGGAGAGACGTGAGAGCTATTGCTCCTCTCTCTGCTCAGGCCTGCTGAGAGGCAACTCCAGTTTTTGCTAATTGTTCCTCCTGAGGAATTCTGCTCATACTGCTATGGTGCATCTCCTAGGTTGGCATGAGACCAGCCTGGTCCCCAGTTGAATAAATTAGAAAGAGCAGCTGGGGGAATTGAAGATGATATGCAAATTGCATAAGGTGCCATCTCTCTGTGTGGCCGCAGAGATAGATCATCTGCCCCTGGCTCCTTGATCTGAGGGAAGCCTCTGCTGGTCAACCTGCTCCGGGGTTTAATTTTGTTGGGGTTTTGGGGCTGACAACAATGTGTTCCTTTCCTTCCTTCTCTCCCACAAGCAAAGGAAGTCATATGTAGACAAAACCGATGTTTAGGTTTTCTCTTCAGCAGCCTTCCTCTTGCTCCCCTCTATCACCCCCAGATAGGTGAAGTTCAGAATTAGGACTGCCTCCTGCGGGGGGTATAGACCCTCCCCTGTTCTGAGACTAACCCTGCCATTTACTGCCTTCTCTATTTAGCCTTGGATAGGTTGCTTCACTGACACAGGCCTCAGTTTTCCTCATCTGTACTGGAAATAATAAAACCCACCTCACAGTGTTGTGTCAAAGATCATCAGGACATGGATGGGAAAGCGCTTTGGGAACTGTAAAGTGCCGAACACATGATCGATGATTTTTGTTATAATATTTGAATCATGGTGCATACAAACTCTCCTGCCTGCTCCTCCTGGGCCCCAGCCCCATCACAGCTCACTGCTCTGTTCATCCAGGCCCAACGTGTACTGGCTGATTCTTCTTGGCTGCTTTTAGCCTCCAGAAGTTTCTCTGAAGCCAACCAAACCTCTGGGTGTAAGGCATGTTGGCCCTGGTATTTCTAGATGAGGTTAAAGTAGGAATTCCTGGGACAGGAATGTGTATTGAGGTGGAGGGAAGGAGCTGAAAGAAGGAGGGGATCCTTGGAAAGGGCTCTGGGAGGGGTGTATTCAGTTTCATTCGGAGACGAATACCATCTACCCCGCTAGACTCTCAACAGTGGCTCCACCTTAAATGTCCACAGCATTTCACTTTCTAAAATGTACTTTTATTTGACTCTCATAACTATTTTGTGAAGTAGGAAAGATTGTCAGCCTCATTAGGTGAAAATAAGTTGGTTCAAGATCACACAGTTAGTATGCTGCAAAGTCAGGACTCAAACCCAGGTCTTGGAATCCTGGTTTTCGGAGTGTTGGAGGGCACCTCTAACAAAGGCTCTGGAGCACTCTAAACTCTCATTCTGGGCTCATTCCTCACTCCTGGAGGCTGATCTCTGGGGGAAGGAGGAAGTGCAGGAGGTAACTTTCTGTCAGATGACTGGTGGCAGACCCTACTTTAACCCAGCCAAAAAGCTCATGCTACAGAGCTGCTCATGGCATTTTCCCGGACACTCCTCCCTTGGTCCTGACTGGATTCTTCTACCCTGATCCACTTGGTAAGTCCAGGCTCCATCTCCTACTTACACAACACCCCTTCTCTTGCTCCTTTGCTCATGGTGTTTACACTGGCTTTCTCCAGTCTCTGGTTCTCAGTCCCCTTACAAAGATCCTGGATTAGATTTGCCTGCCTAGCTCTGCCTGATTGGGATTACACATTGTGTAATGCCAACATCACACGTTCGGCATCTACAGTGTGTGCACGGCACTGCACTAAGGGTTTTACACCCATTCTCCATTTAATCCTTTCAACAGCCTCGTGAAGTAGGCATTATTACTTCATTTACATATGAAGTAACTGAGGCTCACTGAGGCTCTGGGAGTCATCTTCCCAAAGTTACAAAACTAGTTAGTGATGAAGACCCAAGAATTGAACCCAGGTCTGTCAGACTGTAAGCCCTGTAGGCTTAACTACTCTGCCTTATGACCTTCTGAAACCTCATCCTGTGGTCTGATGCTTACAGGGGTTGGAAGATAGTTTACTACATGAAATCCTTTTAGTTTCCAGGGTTTTAGCTGCATGGCAGAGTTTGTCCTCAGAAAGATCTTGCCCAGCTCGGCCTGGCACACACTGGTCCATAAATTAAGTCCTCCTTGAGGTGGAATGCATTTCTGGCACATAAACATAGCTGCCTGGTGTCTCTTCTCAAACAAATGGGACTGTGCTCTATTCTCCACAAGTGTCAGAGATTCTTGTTTCTCTTCCTCTTGTTACTCTTTAGGAACCCCCAGCCTAGAATAGTCAGGCATGGACCATCCAGACACACATTGCTAAGATGCTTTCTGGCAGCCTCAGAAACCAGGACCATACGCCTGGCTAAGTGATGAGGGGGTCACACAGCCTTGGCTCTTTTCACTGTACCCAAAAAGAAAGGAAGCTTTAGTAATGAAAGGATTGCTGCCAAAATCCTGTTTGCCCCTTGCAACTCTTACAGAAAACAGCCACAGAATCCCAAGGCATCAGCACCAAGAGAGCCTGTAGAAACTATCTGGTCTAAGCTCCTGAAGCCCAGAGATAAGAATGACTTAACCCAAGCTGCACAGCCTCTTAAGAGTCCACTGTTAACCCCAGAAAAGAGATGCAGTTGAATCTGAAAGGAGACACGAATCCTAATCCTACTGCTCAGGGACTTGCTGACTTACTTCGCTGTCTATTAGCTTTTCTGTGACATGATTTTCTACGAAGCAAAGTCTTTTATTCAAGTCTCCCAGAGATTTCCTATTTAAGTGTTTGCTATTTGGCCACTTAAAAAAGACAGAAGAGAAGTAAACAGAAGCATATACCACCCAACTCAGTCCAGTCAGTAGTTGACTCTCAAGATGGCGGATGTCACTGAGATGGCTGAGAAGTAGGAACGGATGTGGAGAAAGGAGTGGCAGTGGAGTTAGCTGTTTTGTCTACCTGCTGGATACCTGGGAAGCCAGACTCTGTGTGGACAGTGATCCCTAGTCATAGGAACCTTTGCCTGTGCTGTCATCAGTGTCCACGGAGAACTGCTTCTCACCTTGAGAAATCCCTCTTCTTCGTTCCTTCAGGTACAAGAACAGAGGATGAAGACAAGGGTAGGCTTCTTTTCCAGATTATACATTCTGGATCAGAAAGTCTGTATCAGTGGGATTTTCTGAAAGGCCCAGTTTTTTTTTGTTTTTGTTTTTTTTTTGAATTTCTGTGCTTTGGAGCTAGAAGGATATATAAATGAGAAAACTGAGAACAAAAGAGGAGACAATATATTTTTGGTTGCAAGTAATAAGAACTTAACTCCAACAAGCACAGCAAAGGGGGTTTTTATTAGAAAGATACGCTGAGCTTTCTATCAGAATCAAAGGAAGAGGTGATCAGCCAAGCCTCCAAACCAGAATCAGGGTCTGGAAAACCAGAGGCCACACTCTTTCTCTGAAACCTTATGTCTCTGCTGCCCTCTGCCTAATGGCCTTGTTTTCACTTACTATAGACCAGAATTTACACAGGGGTGGAGAATAAGCCATCACAGCTTTAGACCTTATATCTTCAAATATTTGCCACTCAAATGGAAAAAGAATAGGTCCAGCTTTTTATAAAAATCTTAGGGAAGGATTCTGATGGGCCCTGCTTGATCACATGCTCCGTTTATTGACAGTCTTCACTAGAATCACCTGGTTTGGGTTAGGGAGTAGCAGTACTACTAAAGAAGACATTACTATTTCTGGAAGAAACAAGGAGAGAGGTGATAGCTGCTTATTACAGGAAATTATTTACCAGAGATCCTATAGCAAGTTAGGAGCGGACTCAGGGCTAGAAACAGAATCAATAAAATAGGTATTAATAATAATGGAAGTCTCTGAATTCTCTTCGTTTCTTTCCTTTTCTCTTTCTCTCTTTTTTTTTTTTTTTTTTTGAGAGGGGGACAGGGTCTTGCTCTGTCACCCAGGCTGGAGTGGCACAGTGTACAATCATGGCTATGGCTCACTGTATTCTTGACCTCCAGGGCTCAAGCAATCCTCCCACCTCAGCCTCCCAAGTAGCTGGGACTATAGGTGCAGGCTACCATGCCCAGTTAATTTTTTGTAGAGACAGGGTTTCACCATCTTGCCAAGGTTTGGATTGTTTTCGCGTGGAGTACTGAAGTAAACCTCAGTGTTACTGAGCCGTTGATTTATTTAGATTTTTAAGAGATTGCCATTGAGGCTGGATGCGGTGGCTCATACGTACAATCCTAGTGACTCAGGAGGCCAAGGCAAGAGGATCACTTGAGGCCAGAATTTGAAATCAGCTTGGGCAACATAGCAAGACCCTGTCTCTATTAAAAAAAAAAAAGAAAAAAATATATATATGATGTTACTCCTGTGAGAGAGAATGGACTGGAGTGGAGTAATTATGTGAGTAGGGAAATGTTAGGAACTCTGTGGTAGCTCTCTAGGACAGAAAACAATGGTGGCCTGGACCAAGGTCATGGCAATGAAAATGGAGGAAAATGATCAGATTTGAGATATATTTAGAAGTAAAACCCTAGGATCTGCTGCTAGATTAGACAAGGAGGCTAAGAAAAAGAGAAAAATCAAAGAATTAAGGATGAGTTTTCTGTGAAGACTGGGGTTCAAACAAGTTTGGGGGCAGAATCAAGAGTTTCAATTTGGACATGTTAAGTTTCAGACATGAAAATGTCCAGTAGGCTCTTAGGTACACATGTTATTATCAAAGACTTGACATCTAAAGCCTTGGGACTAGACGAATACATTAAGGAAGGAAGTACAGTTAGAACAGAAGACCCAGCTGTTCTTGGAGCCACCTTTTCTGTATATACTGAATCTTTCTGCTGGGCTTCTGGCCAGGAACTTCAGGTAGGAATTACAGCCATTATCTACAGTGAATCCTGTGAAATGAGAAGTCAGATTCGTCCCTCGGGGATAGCTAAGAAGTATCCAAACGGACTGTTTAACAAGCATCAAAACTTCTTCATCTAGAGGTGTCTTGATTCCTCCAAAGTAAATCCTTTAGATAACTACTAAACAAATGATAAGACTGCCCTGCCCTAAACGATTTTGCCACTTGTCTTTGGTGATATCATCAGAGCCATGTTTTAAGACCCCAGGACATCTACCAGACTTAGTTTCAGAGGACTGAGGATGCTTCCTGTGATAGACTGAAATATTGGTCACTATATTTTGTAGCTCTTCCCATAAAGAGATGTCATCTATTTCTCCTTTTTTTTTTTTTTTTTTTTTGAGACTGAGTCTGGCTCTATCACCCAGGCTGAAGTGCAGTGGTGCGATTTAGGCTCACTGCAACCTCCTCCTCCCGGGTTCAAGCAATTCTCGTGCTTTAGCCTCCCAAGTAACTGGGATTACAGATGCCTGCCACCACGCCTAGCTAATTTTTATATTTTTAGTAGAGATGGGTTTTCACCATGTTGGCCAGGCTGGTCTGGAACTCCTGACCTCAAGTGATCCACATGCCTCGGTCTCCCAAAGTGCTGGGATTACAGGCGTGAGCCACTGAGCCCAGCCCTATTTCTCCATTTCTTAAAACTGGGCTTGGCCATGGAACTTGTGGTTCATCAGTGAGACATTTGCAAATGTGATGGAAACAGAGCTTGAAAAGTGCTTCTGTGTTGGATCTTGCCCTCTCTTGCTTGGAGGAAACTCCTGCTACCACATGGACAAATCTGGGCAACCTTCTGGAGGATGACACCCCAGGGAGAAAGGCCTCAACAGCCCGTCATCTCAGCTGGGACCCCAGACATGTGGATGTAGCTATCCTAGACCATCCTGCCTCAGCCAGAAGAACCACCCAGCCAACCCACAGAATCATAAGAAATGATACGTATTTGTTGTTTTAAGCCTATAGGTTTTGGAGTGGTTGGTTATGTCCTTCAGAAAACAACAATGAACTCCTAGCCAGGCAGTCTAACAATGTTTCACAGGTACAGATGTTCTTTCTCCTATCCTCACTTTTCTTGGGGCATTTGTATTTGATCAGCCATCAAAGGTTAGTACCAAAAGATGAAGCTTAGTTGAGGAATGTAAAGCAATGGTCAGTGGGTAGCAGAGATATTTGGGAGCAGTAGACTCTTCCAAGAGCCCCTGAAACAGTTTCTCAAAGGTGATTCCGGTTTCCCAGTTGAGTGTTCTCACAGCATCATGTGCCTTTCCTTTAGAGTACTTTGTAATTATATTTGGGTGATGATTTGACAATGTCTAGACTAAATCATGAAGCTATACGTTTCATGAAAGCAAGAACTGTGTCCAATTTGCCACTACTTGTATCCTGGCACATAATATATATATTCATTTGTTGAGAAAATAAATGAATAAATAAATTTGAAATTTGTCTACTTCATATAGTGGATCAGGACCTTAAAAAACCATCATTTAGGCCGGGCGCGGTGGCTCATGCTTGTAATCCCAGCACTTTGGGAGGCCGAGGCGGGTGGATCACGAGATCAGGAGATCGAGACCATGGTGAAACCCTGTCTCTACTAAAAATACAAAAAAAAAAAAATTAGCCGGGCGTGGTGGCGGGCGCCTGTAGTCTCAGCTACTCGGAGAGGCTGAGGCAGGAGAATGGCGTGAACCCGGGAGGCGGAGCTTGCAGTGAGCCGAGATTGCGCCACTGCACTCCAGCCTGGGTGACAGAGCGAGACTCCGTCTCAAAAAAAAAAAAAAAAGCCATCATTTAACAGTATTTATATCTCATGGACTAGTGTTTTGCATCTACTTCCAGTCACAAGATGCTTCTTGATTCCCCAACTATGGCAGGTAATTGGGTGTAGGCTTGGGGTAGGGAATCTGAAATCAATGAGATCCCGGGACACTGATTATTGTGTAGTTCTTTCCCCTTCCCCAAAACTGTTGGCAAACAAAGTCAAACAAACATTCCTCAGGATACTCCAGAAAACTCGATAGCCAAGCAAGGAGCTTAGTGGCCGGCAGGAGCAGGTGATATGAGTTGGGGAGTCAGGTCTGGAGAATGGTCTTATTCTGTGGATGTTATAAGGCTTCGGTCACCAGGCAATTGTGGTTATTTAATTAACTGAGGTTATTTAACTCTAAGAATCCTTGGGAGCCTGGTACTACCAGAGGGTATATCCCATCTACCCTTCTTCTAAGACAATCTGAAGAAAAAAATTTGAAAGAGCATGAGTCAGACAAAGGAGGGTTCAAATGATGCTAGTGGGTGACTTGAGCGTGTTAACTTTTCCAGGGCTGTTTCCTTGACTGCCAAATTGGGATAATAATATTTTAGAAACAGCATCTCCATTAGATCATAGGACCTTGCAGGCAGGGATCATTTTTTTCATGTGTATTTATCTAGTGCTTAATAATGCTAGGCCCTAGTCGATACTCAAATAGCTAAGTGTCTTCTTAGAAGTGATCCAGGACCTAGTCCTGGCTCCATCACTGCGGTACTCTCAGAATAATTAGGAGATTTCCTTCCATTCCTTGGATGTCAACCTTCCCTTCTATAAAATAGGAGCCTGGAACAGATCTTCTCTAAGCTCCTTTCCAGATCTGATAATCAATGAGTCTGTGACCATTCAGTACACTCTACTCCACTGCTGCTCCTAGAAGTTAATAATGCTATAGACTGAGGAGACAAAAAGTCACGAATCACTTCTTATTTACAGATACACATGCATTTAAAATAGATGTAAACAAACACAATACTGTGTCGCACTTTTGGCCACTTTTGCCTCTTTAGAAGTCAAGAGGGTTTTTTTGTTGTTGTTGTTTGTTTGCTTGTTTTGTTTTGAGATGGAGTCTCGCTCTGTCATCCAGGCTGAAGTGTGGTGGCATGATCTCAGCTCACTGCAACCTCTGCCTCCCAGGTTCAAGCGATACTCTACCTCAGTCTCCTGAGTAGGGATTTCAGGTGCCCACCATCACGCCTGGCTAATTTTTGTATTTTTAGTAGAGATGGGGTTTCAACATCTTGCCCAGGCTGGTCTTGAACTCCTGACCTCAGGTGATCCACCCACCTTGGCCTCCGAAAGTTCTGGGATTACAGGCATGAGCTGCTGCGCCCAGCCAGAAGTCAAGAGTTTTTAAATATTTTATTTGGATTGTTTAGGAAGATTAAATCCAGGACAAGTTGCCACTAACGCATATTACACAGCTTGAACCTTGGTGGCTAATTGCGCTATTACTGTGATTGATGAACACTATGCTGCAATCAGCTGGAAGCTGCTGCCTTTCATTTGACAGAAATGAGGTCACAGAGCAGGGCTTGGGAGCTGCCATCTCACAAGCAGGTCTGGTTGTCTGTTGCCCAGTAGACGAGCTTGCCACTACAACATTTAACCCTTGATTCCATCTATTGTGAAGATGCTTGTTCCCTTGAACTGGCTCCTGAGTTTTACAGAATTTGACAGTTTTAAAGAAAACGATTTGATCTTTGCCTGGATATTCAGTAGGAGAGAAAAGATTATTGGATATAGATACTAAAATATCCAGGCGTCATGAGGACCTTGGTCTGAAATCCTAGTACTAGAGTAGGTGAGTGTTAATGACCAGAAAAAAATAGTAATTATCCATGACAGTGTATACAACGTTACAGTGTAAAAATCACACCCAGAACCACTACCCTCTGAAGCAACTGTATTATACCCATGGTCAGAAAAGTTAATCAAGTCACTCTTCACAAATACCCCATTGCTGGAGCATAGAGGCTGTTCAAAGTGGAGCATGGAGGCTCCTGCTGATTGGGAGCCTGATAAGTGTTGCCTGGCAGAGGCAGATCCAGGGAAAGCCAGCACTTGGGACTGGGAAGCACTGGGCATTTTCTACCCAGGCCCATGGGATCTGTTATCTCAGAGACTGACTCGCCTTTCCTCAGCATTAGACATCCATCACCTGGGATTAGTCTGAGTAGTTGAGCAATTTGTTAACAGATTAGAGATATATGTCTTTTCTCCAGTGGACTTGGAATCTGATGGCCCTGGAATTGAATCCTAATGTGGCTTTAACACTCTCTTGGTATGTGATCCAAGTCTCGTAATCTCTCTGGGTCATAGTTTGTCTATAAAAGATGCAGCCCAGAATGTGGTTAACAGCACAGACCTTGGAGCCTACTGCTTGGATGTGAACTCCAGCTCAACCACTTACTTATTATGTGACCTTAGAGGTCAAGCTAGAACCTCTTTGTACCTTTGTTTCCTCATCTTCAAATGAGGCTCACTATAGTGCCTCCCTCACAAGGTGTTGGGAAGATAAATGAGTTAATGCATGTAAAATGCTTGGAACAATGTCTAGTACAGAGTAAGCATGACATCAGAGTTGGCTAAAACAACTCTTGGATGCCAATCCTGATCTCTCAGGTTTGTTTGGTGGATCAACTAAAATGGCGAAGGTGAAAAAAAAGAGTCACCAAGTTATTAGTGCCAAAAGAGACCTTAAAGATCATCCAAATAAGCTCCCTCATTTTATAAGTAGGAAATCAAGACTCAAAAATGGAAAGTAACTGGCCCAGAGTCACAGTTGATTTAATGACAGAGTCCAGGTCTCCTGATTCCAAGTCCAAAGCTCTGTTCTCTGCATTGCATCAAAGAAAGCAACATCTTTGTAGAGCTGACTCCTTTAAAAAAAAAAAAAAAAAAGAGAGAGAGAGAAAGAGAGAGAGAGACAGGGTCTTACTCTGTCACCCAGACTAGAATGCAGTGGCATGATTACAGCTCACTGCAACCTCAAATTCCTGGGCTCAAGCAATCCTCCTGCCTCAGCCTCCCAGGTAGCTGGGACTACAGGAATGCACCATCACATCTGGCTAATGTTGTTGTTGTTTTTTTTTTTTTGTAGTGATAGAATTTGACCACATTGCCCAGGCTGGTCTCAAACTCCTGGCCTCAAGTGTTCCTCCTGCCTTGGCTTTCCAAAGTGCTGGGATTACAGGTGTGAGCCACAGCACGCTGGATGGTCCTTTTATTTAGTCATTGGACTGGTTGCTAGTTAATGTACCTTTCTAGGACAATGAGCCGCATTTGAAATGAAGAGAAAACTGGGGCGAGCCTCCCCCTGCCCGCTGACTTTTGAGGTGGCTGAGGATTCAGGCCATGACAGAGAAGAAAGGTTTTCTGGAATCACTGCCAGTTCCACGTCATTATTTCAGCCAAAACCAAATATGTCCCTGTGGCCAAGCAAGCTAGAATAATGAGCTAATTTATTCTGGTCTCTGAGTTTCTTTTCTTTTTTTCCTCAGGTGTTTAATTAAGGGGCTTCCACCAGAAGTGGTTTCCCATGCTCTCTGGTAGAAACTAAGGTTTCACTCCTAGGAGAAAGGGGTTGGGATCAGGATCTCTGAGTTCAATTTTCTCAATTTTTTCAGGGTCATGCCACCTTAAGATTTATTTTGCTTTGAATCATACTTCTCAGTTAGACTGCTCAAGAGCAGTTAAAAGATGGATTGGAGGAAAGGGGCAGGATAGGGAGAAGACCCTGTGAAGAACAGCAGATGGAATTATAGAGGTATTTGACCTAGAGAAAAGGCAAGTCCCAGGAGTCACGATTCCTGTTCTCAAATAGTCTGAAGGTGTCACAGGGCAGAGGAAGCACAGACTGTGAAGTCTCTGACAGCAGAGCTGGTACCAACAGGGAGGGAAGAAGAAGAAGAATTTCCAGGAGGCAGATTTGAGCTTGAAGCAAGGAAAACTTTCTATGAGAGTTGACAAAGATGGTGTGGAAAATGAGCTCCTGTCCCTGCCTAGAAGGTGTGCTTTACAAGAAAGAGATTTGATTGTTAGGCTTGACAGTCACTTGTCAGAAAAAGGAAGGTTAGACCTGACTAGTCAGACTAGGTAAATTTGGAAATCCCATCAAATCTAAAATCCTCAGGTTCTAGGAGTCTAAGAACCAATAACCAATTTCACCAAGTTCCCACAGTGAAGAACCAACTGGAAAGCAGCAAAATCAGAAACTCGTGATCTGTTTCTTGATCTTGCCTGTTTCTCTTTTTCTCTGTTTGTCTTTCTGGAGCACACCTACTTGCTCTTTCATATAGCAGGAACCTCTGGCGTTTTGTAGGGGATAATCCCTTTCTCTTAAGTGTGTTTCTGACTCAGCCTTTGCTCCTTCAGCATCATTACAGAGTCTGCGCTCTCTGAAGATTAGCTCTTCCTGTCGCCACAGCAACTGCCCAGGCCCTGTGGGCATCGGTGGTAACAGGCGCAGGGCTTTGAGAGCCCAAGCTTGACTTGTAGTGAGAGAAAGCTCCACAGGGAGCCCATGGGAAACAAGCACGTTGTGCTTTGAGAAGTTGTCTTTAACAGGATTAGCTATGCAGGCGAGCCGCATTTTACGCAATTGGCATGCCCCTGAAGAATGTGTGTGCGTCAACTTTTGCTAAATGGAGGAACTCTCATTTTAAAGGCAGAGAAGAGACTGTTTTCTAAGTCCCTGTAGTGAATCCCCTTGGTAAAACAGAGTCTTCTTTTGTAAAGTGATTCCCCACCCATGTAGTGACCTGTTCTGTTAGTCTAGTGCTGAGTATCTATTACTGGGACCATCTGCAGAGAACCCCAGGGGCAGGCAAAGAATAGCAGCAACTCATCTTGCTCTGAGTGTGGGCAGTGTGTAACAGGGAGAGTGGGCTGAGAGTGGACAGTGTGTAACAGGGAGAAGCAGACTGGGTGTGGGGCCACAATGAGGGGAGGTCAGGAAGGTGGGCCTTGCCTAGCATGAGCAGTTCTGCTGCAGCAGCGGTGGGGTGTCCGAGAGACGCGTGTTCTTGGAGGAGCCCAGCATCGACGGGTCTGTGTCCAGTGAATCAGACATCTTGTCGCAAATGGCATCCACCAGGCGCTCAAAGGCCTGCCTTACACTGATGTTCTCCTTTGCACTGGCTTCAAAGAAATCAAACCCTGGAAAGAGGAGAGATACAGATAAGGACTTTTCACATCCCTTCTGCTGGAACCCTTCTGTGCCCTCAGCCCAAGCACTCTGGATTAATATGTCCAGTGCTCAGCAGTGAAGCAAAGAGGCCCAATTCCACAGGCAGGGGATTCTGCTTCAAGGAGATGGTACAGGGCAGGAGTTTCCTGCACTGGTCTTTCAGTCAGACTGATCCTAGCTCCACCACTGCCCAGCTGTTTAATTCTGGGCCAAATCACTTATTCTCTTTACAAATCAATTTCCTGGTTTGCAAAAAGGGATAATTTTACCTACTTCATAGAGTTATTTCAAGGATCAGGCAAGACAATGTATGTGAAATGTATAGCCTTGTGCCTGACACAGAGGGGGTCATTAGTGTTTGCTGACAGAGCAAATGCATAAATCTGTGTCCACAGCACTTTACAGTTTCCAAAGCGCTTATCGGATAGATTATTTTATTTGATCTTCATGTTGCCCCTGAGGAAGGAGTCTCAGTCAGATCTTCTCCACTTCACTAATACAAGCACCAGCTTACAGAAGTAAGCTAGCTTGTCCAAGATAAGGAAAAGCACCAGTAGGAGAAGTGGAACTTTTTCGCAGGGATTTTCCTCCTCTTTCCCCTGCCTCTCATTCCCCCTAGGCTGGCCAGCTCTAGTCTGGGCCCTCAAGATTCACACTGAATAAGTCTTCTTTGCCCTTTCCACCCATAGCCACACTGGTTTATTTCCACTCAGTGGGGTTCCTCCTCCCTGAATTCCACTAAAACGATCCAATAGATCTCACCCTCCCTCCACAAACCCAACACAAGGCCCAGGGAAAACTACATCTGAGGTGTGCAACATTCTTGTCTATTTTGTATCTTGAGACCCTTAGCGTCACTTTCTGTGATGAAAAGAACTTGGTTGTCCCAAGAGACACAGCAAAGGCCCTCCTGATTCAAAAAGCCTGCTTTCCACCCGAGGAATCTTGGTCAGCTTGGTGGCAGCCCTTAGAAGCAAAAGTGGCCCTCTCCATCAGTCCCCGGCCCTCTCCCACTTCTCTTGTCTGTCTGCCTTCCTCTTTCCCTTCTTTTGGAGCCTTTCTCCTGTGTCCCTTGCACTTTCTCCTTGGGATTCCTAATATCTTTGGGGCAACTACTATATGCCAGACACTATGCTAGGAGCTTTACTGATATCATCTTCTTTAATCCTCACAATAACCAGTTGGGTAAATAACATCATCTCCAATTTATAAATGAGAATATGAGAGACTGCATAACTCACACAAAGTCATGTGGCTGTATTAGTGGAAACTGGGTTTAGACCTGGGTTTGGCTGTCTCCAAAGTCCACATACAGCTCTGCTTCTCATTTCTTCCCCCTTTTCTCTTTCACTTTGCATTTTTTTTTTCCTGATTATACCTTTTTCTTCCTTTACAAGTCTCTTTGGCCTCCTTTGCTTTAATTCGACTAACAGTATTTGAGTCTGGGCAAGTCACTTCAGCTCTCTGCTCACTTAACCTCTCCAATTCTCAGACTCCCTGTTGTCAAATAAGAAAAACAACAGTGTCTTCCTACCAAGAACAGGTGGGAGGAGTGAGTGAGATGATGAATACATTGCTGTAAAAAAGTGGCCTGTTATAAAGACAGTTTCTTTCTGTTCTTTCAACTTGTTCCTCCCACCTCCTCTCCATCTCTTTCTCCCTCTTTTATCATCTTCTCTAACAAAGGAGGGATCTTTTCCCCCCTCCCTCTTTCTCCCTATTATTCCACTGTCCATAGAGAGGGCTGAAGCCCCCCAGGTATAAACAAGGCCTCTATTTTCCCAGCCTTTTGGCTGGAAGGCACACGCCATTCCTGCCAGCCCACCTCCAGCTGACAGCCTCTCCTATGGCCCATTTCCTGACCTGAGAAAGACAAGCAGCAGAAGTGCCTGCTAATTGTGGACATGTGATGAAGGAGGCGGCAGCTGCTGGCTCATTATCCTCAGGCCATAGAAACCCAGTCAGCTTCAGAGACCCTCCAGCATATCGTTTTTCCTTAATGAACATCACAAAAATTGACTCCCTAGTCTTTGACTGCCTTATCACAAGTGGCAGTGTTTGGGGAGGTGCGGGGAGTGCATTGCTTATTTAGGAAAGAGGCAGACCGGTAAATAAGTAAATAGGTTTTCAGCTCAGATGAAGATGAGGACACAGTTCAAGGCCAGGGGCACAAATCCCTTGTGAGGAAGTGGCACTGAGGGGAGGACATGCCACATCGTACAGAGGGCAGCTACTAGCTGTGTGATCTTGGACAAGTTGCCTAATTGCTCCCAGTCTCTGTTTCATCTATAGAAAGAGGAGAATATTACCTACCCCATAGGATAGTAATGAAAATTAAATCCATGAAAGTATATGATGTGATTGGCATGTGAATACATGGCAATTCTCTTTCCTATATGTTCCTGGCCCACCTTACTCCCAGCTTCCTTGCACCTCTACTGTCTCCAGGGCCTTTGGGGAAATCTCTTTGTCTTCATCACTTATGGTCAATCAATAAGCCAGGTCTTTTTTTTTTTTTTTTTTTAATTTATTTATTTTTTGAGAAACAGAGTCTTGCTCTGTCGCCCAGGCTGGGGTGTAGTGACACAATCTCGGCTCACTGCAACCTCTGCCTCCCAGGTTCAAGCGATTTTCCTGCCTCAGCCTCCCGAGTAGCTGGGATTACAGGTGCCCACCACCACACCCGGCTAATTTTTGTATTTTTAGTAGAGACGGGGTTTCACCATGTTGGCCAGGCTAGTCTGGAACTCACAACCTCAGGTGATCTGCCCGCCTTGGTCTCCCAAAGTGCTGGGATTACAGGCATGAGCCACAGTGACTGGCCCACCAAGTCTTTATTGAGCATTGACCTTGTGCCATGTCTTGTGTTGAGTGTTAGAGATACAGATACAGGGAGATCAATTATAGTTGTAGAAAAGACATACTAATAAAGGCATCAGTCTCTCCCACCTGCAGTTCACATTAACAGTTCACAAATACGAAAACAACCATGTGAGTGGGGTGGGGCAAGGCAAAGGTTAGCACCTGTAATTTGCAGACAGGAAAACTGAGACTCAGAGATGGGCCAGGGGTCTATCCCTTATGCCTCCTTGTCTCACTCTCAGGTGGAACAGCAACAGAGCAAGCTGTAACATTCTAACCCAGGTAGAGGAAACCAGAGGCCATGCAGGGATGCAGGAGAGAGAGAAGCTGGCAGGGAAGGAGAGGAGGAGGAAGCTTCTTGAAGTTAGTGAGGATGTGAGCCTTTAAAGTCAGAACTCAGGCTGGGTGCAGTGGCTCATGCCTGTAATCCCTGCGGTTTGGGAGGCCAAGGTGGGTGGATCACCTGAGGTCAGGAGTTAGAGACCAGCCTGGCCAACATGGTGAAACCTCGTCTCTACTAAAAATACAAAAATTAACCGGGTGTGGTGGCACTGCCTGTAATCCCAGCTACTCGGGAGGCTGAGGCAGAAGAATCGCTTGAACCTGGGAGGCGGACGTTGCAGTGAGCTGAGATTGCACCACTGCACTCCTGCCTGGGCGACAGAGTGCAACTCTGTCTCAAAAAAAAAAAAAAAGTCAGAACTGAGCAAAACTGCCTAGGTGCCAGTGGCTCAAGCCTGGAATCCCAGTGCTTTGGGGGTGCCAAGGCAGGAAGGTTGCTTAAGGCCAGGTGTTCGAGACCATAAATAAATAAATGAATACACAAATAAATTACATTAAAAATAATTAAGCAAAACTCTTCACCTAACTTCTTCTCATTCTTTAGGACTCAGCTTACATATGGTATCTTCATTCTCCTCTGTGCTTCCTCCTGCCATAGCACTTTTTACCCTGCATGGCAGAAGTCCATACAGACAGGGAGCTCCCCAAACAGGAACTATGTCATTCTGAGCCCCAGCACCACCTGGAAGAGTAGGTGCTTAGTGAATGTTGGTGGAATGAATAGTTGAATTAAGGAGGTGGGAATGAGCAAGGAGGGTGTGGTTGAGGGGATGCAGATAGTGTGGGTCATGAAAGCTCAGCTCAACGAGCATGGTAGACCCTGTGCTGGGCACTGGGGACAGCGAGGTGAATCAGACACAGCCCTTACCTTTGAGGAGCCCCTAGTCTGTTGTGGAAGATAGACACATTGACAATATTACAGGACAATAAGTGTTGGAATGGAGGGAAGCCAGGGGATTGTCAGGGCACAGAGAAAGCATCTAACCAAGCCTGGAGACCAGGAAAGGTTTCTTGGAGAAGCTGATGCTTAAGCAGATATCAGCTAGACAAAGACATGTCACTGTGAGTGTATGTGTGAGCACAGGCATGTCTAGCATAGCACAACAGGCAGGGGAGACAGCATGAATAGAGCACATATAAGGGGGCAAAATCAGCCTTGGTCTATGCAAAAAGGGCCATAGCAGTTTGTTATCCTTAGAGCAGGAAACCCTAAGTGGTGCGAGTTGAGTCAGCAGGGGGCCAAACAGGGGGAGCTCTTGTGTCATGCAAGGAGATGTCTTTACTGTCATCTCAAAGGTACCCGGAATGTGAGAACTGTGACTCAAGTTACCAACTCATGGGTCTAGCCAGCTCAAGGGCCTCTTTTGCTTAGCAGAATAACCCCAAATACACCCCACCCAATTACTGTCAGATTCCTGAAATATTCTTCATTAGTAGGTCCATATGCTAACCTTTTCCTCAGTTCATTAATAAGGACTTTTAGGAGCTGAGAATCTAGTGAGGCCAGGAAGATGACAACCAATTAACCAGACTAGCCCCCAGTCCTTTTCTCCTCCTAACTGGCTGTAGAACAATGACATTTCTGCTGTCTTTAATGGGGCTCATTCTTAACTGAATCTGAGATGTTCCCCCACCCCCCCCACCAAAATGATCATGTTTATCTACTTTGTCCAAAGCCAGCTGTCACAGACCCATAGACTGCATCCACACTGCCTGCTTCTGAATATGACCTCAGAATTCTATTCAGAAACTTGCAACCAGCTAAACTCACCTCTCCTCATCCCAACACTGCTCCAGAACATGTGTCCTCCACGGTTCAGATCCCTTGTCCATCCTGCTCTGACACTACCTCATCTCTGTCATTTATCAGCCTTCAACTCACATCCTCTGGTCACTGATGATTTGGGCTCAGTGGGACTCACTGTCTTCCTTTCTATTCAAGGCTTGTTTTCATTCTCTGGAACTTTGAGTGTCATGTGGACAATCCATCCGGCACCTTGGATGGACCTTCTCTTCCATTTTGCTTCAGCTATTCACCTGTCCCTATAACTTGAGCTACTTTGACTTGGATTTGTGTCACTGGGATTGAAAGAGGTCTGATCAATTCAATATCCAACCTCACTGGCTGAACACCCAAGACCTGGCATGGCCTGGTCTCTACTCCCCCAGCTTCATCTTCCTGGCTCACACTATGCTCCAGAAACATCAGTGCTTCCTCGTTTTGTGCCATTGCTCATGTTATTAATCTCTAGCTACTACTCCTAATCATCTTCATTATTCATCTGTGGAATTACAGATCCCAGAGAAGCTTCACTTTTTCTTCCCCACAACACCTCTACCACTCAGAACATACAATATCTCTCTCCCCTGTACTCTCATGGAACTTTGTGTGATTGTTTCAGTCAGATTCCAACCAGAAAAATGGGAACTCTTCTTTACACCAGAAGGAATTGCTTATATAGGTGATGGAAGAACTAAGAAGCTAAACAGAATATTGAGGAAACCCAGAGATTATCAAAAGCAAAAAATACTAGTATTAGAGCTAAAAGAAGCTGGAACCATGAAAGCAGGAGTCACAGTAGAGGAGCAGCCCCTGCTGGGGGGCCAGCTGAGGCAGGGGGAAAATACCTGGATTTCTCCCTTTTCTGCATCTCCAATCACCTGCCAATGTCTCCCCTTGGCTAGTCCCAGCCAGAAGCTACTATCACAGGAGCCTGGGAAACATAGCCTGCAAAGGTCAACCCCTCAGAGGGGGTTGCAGGAAAAACAACAGGAGAGGGTGAAGAATAATCGCAAGTAGGATGAGGACTGGCATAGCCATCAACTCAAAGAAGGTTATAATTATCTGTTTACAATTTTGTTTCCCTAGTCAGTGTGCATCTTGAGGGAAGGGAACCCATTCACCTCTGTGTCCCCAGAGTCCATGATGTGTTCAGTGACTGTGAACTGCCCTGCCTGCAAGAGATTTTATACCTCCACATTACCACTAGCTTGCAGTGCCTCCTTGTGGGAAGAATACGTCTCCCCACTCCATCGACATCAAGTTTGATTATGTGACTTGCTTTGGCCAATGGATGTGGACAGAAGTGATGTGATCTAAGTCCCAAGGAAGCTTTAAGAGGCTTTGCGTGGTTTAGCCATCCCAAACGGACCCCAGAGTAAGAAAATGCATGGAACAGAATTGCAGCTGACTTGTAGCTGGTATGTAATGAGTGAGAAAGAAACCCTTATTCTCCTGACTCAGGTTGTGTGTTACCACAGCATAATCTAAAGAAATCTCACCAACATTGTGGCTGAGGGTGGAAATGTGAAGAGAAACTATGACAGGCTTTTGGGAAAACATCATTGGATGATATGAGAACATTAGGATTTTGAGTCAAAGTCTGAGTTTGAGTACGGGGCCTGCCATCTACTACTTACATGGCTTAGAAAAGTTACATAATCTTAGAGTGGGAAAATAAAGATACAGAAGTGTGGCACAGCTCATTGTGTGCAAGAAAATGCAAGTGGTCTGGACTCAGCTTCTTCATCAAGAAAATCACTGGTTTACTACTGTACTGGTGATAATATACTATGTACTATACAGCAATACAAATACTGTATTACTATAGCTGATGATAATGCAGCCTTCCATGCTAGGAATGACAGCAAAGGTCACAAGAGGATTTTCGTGAAAGCATATTGTGAATTTTAAGACACTGTTAGTTATTATCAGTGCCAACTAGGCCTTTCTTTCTCTGCAACCACTCAATGACGCAAGGTTCCTTGGTTCATCTCAATCTAGAAAACACACACACACACACACACACACACACACACACACACACACACATTTATTGAGCACCTAAAATAAGCAAGGCAGTGTATGAGAGTCTGTGGGGTCTGAGTGATGAATGGGGAATTGGGTAAATTGAAATCACAGAATCAAAGTGGGAAAGGGCCAAACAGATCTTCCTACTCAACTAATCCAAACTGCATGTTTTACAGATAGGTAAATGCAGAGACCCAGAGACAGCAAATGCAATGCTCAAAGTCACATAGTAAAGTAGTAGCAGAAGCAGGATAAAACTCTGAATCTCCTAATTCCTAGTCTGGGCGTGCGTTTCCCATTACACTATGCTGGTATGTGTGTGTTTCAAAACTACATTTTGGGCTGGGCATGGTGGCTCAAGCCTGTAATCCCAGCACTTTGGGAGACCAAAGCTGGCAGACCACTTGAGCCCAGGAGTTTGAGACCAGCCTGGGCAACATAGTGAAACCCCATCTTTACCAAAAAAGCAAGCAAGCAAACAACCAAAAAACATAAAAGTTAGCTGGGTATGGTGGTGCATGCCATGCTTGTAATCCCAGCTATTTGGGATCAGGAGACTGAGGCAGGAAGATTGCTTGAGTCCAGTAGGTGAAGGTTGCAGTGAGTCAAGATTGTGTCACTGCACTCCAGCCTGGATGACAGAGCAAGACCTTGTCTCAAAACAAAATAAAACAAAAAAATACATTGTGGATGGTCTCTCCTTCCTTTGTAGGCAGAAGCACATTTCCCTTTTACTAGCTTCCCTGGGTTCTGGCCAGATCTCCAGTCAGATCCAGGAAAGGGACAAGAAGCCCCTTTCCGAGGAGCACATGGAGGCAGAACCCTAAAAGGTCATGCTTCCTGAAATAAAAGTCCCTAAAACTCCTCTACTGCTCCAAACACCCACCTGCCTCAGCATCTATATGATCTCAACAAAGTCCCAGGAACTTTGAGGATATGGAAGGCCGACCACAACACACAGCTTTTTTTTTTTCTTTTTTTAGACGGAGTTTTGCTCTTGTTGCCCAGGCTGGAGTGCAATGGCGCGATCTCTGCTCACCGCAACCTCTGCCTCCCGGGTTCAAGCGATTCTCCTGCCTCAGCCTCTCGAGTAGCTGGGATTACAGGCATGCACCACCACGCCTGGCTAATTTTTGTATTTTTAGTAGAGATGAGGTTTCTCCATGTTGGTCAGGCTGGTCTCGAACTCCCGACCTCAGATGATCCACCTGCCTTGAACTCCCAAAGTGCTGGGATTACAGGTGTGAGCCACCAAGCCCGGCCTCACAGCTTTAATAAATGCGAATTGTTGGCCATATCAATAGTCTTGACTGAGTGTGCTGAGAAAAGCTACAAGAAAGGGAATCCTGAGGAGGGATCCCATAAAGCAGAGAATGGCATTACTGCACTGGCAAAGATACCACTGAAACTGACTTAATACCTGAGACAGCAGAGGGGTAGTCACTGGGTGAGGGTGAGGAAGGCTGAGCATCCCCCCTCACCGTTCCCAGATCTGATCATATCCTTGCAAGATTCTTAACGTGGTCTACAAGATCCTGTATCATCTGATCTCTGCCCATCTGTCCATCCTCATCTCATGCTACTCTCCCTTGATTATTTAGTCCCTGTGCCATGGCCTTCTTTCAATTTCATAAATATTTCACGCTTTAACCCACATTGGGACTATTCTGGATGTGGAACATGCCCCTCCCCACACTCTACTCTTTGCCTGGCTAGCCTTTTCTCATCTTTTTGTTCTCACCTTAAGTGTTACTTTCTCAGAAAACCTTAACTCTCCAGCCTAAAATTAGGTTTCTCTCTTGCACTTCTTCATAGCACTTGTGGTGGACTTATGTTAACTTCTATCTGCCCCCTTCATTCCCTCCTTTAGGAAACCACCATTTTAAACAGTTATATTGGGACTATGTTGCCATACTTGCCTCCCCCAGCCACTGGGATGGGCACATGACTCACAGGTGACCAATCATAGTATTCCCGGGGATTGATTCATAGTGGTTGGGAGAGAGAAGGTCTCTTTTCAGAGGAATTGGGAAGCCGTGAATCTGCCATCATCCCTCTAACTCCCCATGCAGAGAGTCTGGCTATAGAAGGAGGAGAGGGGATAAGTAAAGCTGAGAAATGGAGAGTGCAATTGAGCCCTGGGTCTCGTGGACTTCCCAGTTACAGGAGCTAATACATTCTCTCTCTCTCTTTTTTTTTTTTCTTTTTTGAGATGGAGTCTTGCTCTGTCACCCAGGCTGGAGTGTAGTGGGGCAATCTCAGCTCACTGTAACCTCTGCCTCCTGGGTTCAAAGGATTCTCCTGCTTCAGCCTCCTGAACTACATGCTCGGCTAATTTTTGTATTTTTAGTAGAGATGGGGTTTCACCATGTTGACCAGGCTGGTACCAAACCAGGCTGACCTCAAGTGATCCACCCACCTCAGCCTCCCAAAGTGCTGGGATTACAGGCATGAGCCACTGCGCCCAGCCAATTCTATTTTTTTTTATTAAAGCTAGTTTGATTTGCAATTTTATCACTTGCAATAACAAAAGTCCTAACTCAAGTAGAACTTATCACAATTTTAACAACTGTATTGAGCCATAATTCACATACCATACAATTCACCCATTTTTTTGCACAATTTTTAATTAATATTTGTGTAAGTATTTGTTTAATGTCTCTTTCCCCATTAGTTCCATGACAGTAAGGATTGCAGCTGTTTGTTCATCATTCATTATGTCTTAAGTGCCAGGGCAGAACTTGGCTCAGCGTGCTCAATAAATGTTTTTCGCTGAATAAGTAAAATGTATTAATGAATATCTACCCTATGCTGGGTCCTTAGGATAATGAAACAAATCAGACACAATCCATGCAGTAGAAGCCTAGGAGGAGAGATAAACATGTAAATAGGCAAGTTCTGGTGATCAGTAGCAGAAAGCTCAGGGAGTTGAGTTAGGCAGAGATGGGTTACCTTGACCTGCCCAAACCTAACCAATTCATTAAGGTCTTCTTCAAGTGCCTTCCTAAAAACACGGCACTAAGATTTAATCTCACGTTTTCCTAAATAAATTTGATAGGTTTATACTGAGTCCACCACTTGCTAATGGTATAAGCTTGAGCAAGTTATTTAACCTCTCTGAACCTCATTTTTGAGAGTATTGGACATGCTCTATAGTACCTAGCTTGAAGGTTTATAAAGAGACTTAAATGAGATAATTAATGCTAAACATTTCACATAGTACCTTGTTCAATATATATCAGCTATGATTACCACATTTGCTGTGTAGTAAAGTTAAGTGGTTAGGAGCACAGGCTCTGGGAGCCAGACTACTGCCTGAGTTGAAATACTGGTTCTACCCTTTTACTAGCTGTGTGACTTTGGCAAGTTACTCAACTTCTCTGTGCCTCGCTTTTCTCATCTGTTAAAAAAACACACACACACAAAATGTGGAGATAAGAAAAGAACATATCTTGGAGAGTTTTAGAGGGATTAAATTAGATGTGTAATACTTTAAAACACTTAGAATAAATAGTGCCTGACACATGGTAAGCACCTAATAAATGTTTAACCAATTCACCTTTAAAAAATCTTAGAATGGGTCGGGCGCGGTGGCTCACGCTTGTAATCCCAGCACTTTGGGAGGCCGAGGAGGGTGGATCACGAGGTCAGGAGATCGAGACCATGGTGAAACCCCGTCTCTACTAAAAATACAAAAAATTAGCCGGGCATGGTGGTGGGCGCCTGTAGTCCCAGCTACTCGGAGAGGCTGAGGCAGGAGAATGGCGTGAACCTGGGAGGCGGAGCTTGCAGTGAGCAGAGATTGCGCCACTGCACTCCAGCCTGGGCGACAGAGCGAGACTCTGTCTCAAAAAAAAAAAAAAAAAAAAAAATCTTAGAATGGCCATGCGAGGTGGCTCATGCCTATAATCCCAGCACTTTGGGAGGCTGAGGTGGGCAGATCACCCGAGGTCAGGAGTTCGAGACCAGCCAGGCCAACATGATGAAACCCTGTCTCTACTGAAAATACAAAAAATTAGCCGAGCATGGTGCTGGGTGCCTATAATCCCAGCTACTCGGGAGGCTAAGGCAGGAGAATCACTTGAACCCGGGAGGCAGAGGTTGCAGTGAGCCGAGATCATCCCACTGCATTCCAGCCTGGGTGACAAGAGTGAAACTCCATCTCAAAAAAAAAAAATCTTAGTGAGAAGGGCTTGGCATGCTGGTATATTTTTTTCTAATACATATCCAAATATGTATTAGAAAATAAATACACAAAATCATCCTGCACAATTCCAGTGGCGTGAGTCCCCTCTTTGGGCAACATTACTCCAGACTCACACTATCCGGTGATTTATGGTTCCCTGACCCACAAGGTTGCTCCTTGCCTCTGCCGGGATTATGCCCCTGCCCGGAATGCCCTTAACTCTCTTCTTCACTTGACTGGTCCTACTTATCTTCAAGACTCCACTTGGGCATTATGTTCTCTGATCCCAGGAGAATCAGGTTCCTCCTCTATGCTCCCCCAACATCCCTCTGTCACAGCCCTGACCAACTGGACTATGACTGTCACTGTAGGCTCTCTCACTGGATCGAGCTTCTTCAGACCAGGAAATGTAGGCTATTTCACAGCTCAGGGCCTAGAACAGAGTAGGCACTCAGGAAGTCTTCATTGGACAATAAAATGAAGTACCCAAATACTTAACATCACAAAGTTAATCAAAACATATTTTTGCATCCTCCGTGCCTGGCCGCATGCTAGGCACAGTAGACACAAAGACAAACAAGATTCATTTCCTGTCTGCAAGGAACTTTCGGGAGACAGACAAGTAAATGAGTGCATCCAAGTGTGATGGGTACTGTAACTCTTCTATGTATGGGGTGCATTGAGAGAACAAATAAAGAGCTCCGGCGGGGGGCTAGGAAAGGTTTCATAGAAGATGTGAAGTGTGAGCTGTTTTGAAAGCTGAGTGGGGGCTCACCAGCTGGATGAGGGTAGAAGATGGGGAGTAAAAGACAGCACTCCAAGCAGATGAAATATAGTCAGTCCAAGGAGAGTGCTGGGAGCCTCCAGGGAGACTACAGGTTGAAAGCCTAAAGGGACCATCTGAAGTTCTCCAGGTGTGGGCTTCATCACTTGCTTATTGTTCTATGGACCACATGGAGGCATTTTCTGGACTCTGAGAACCTCTGTGATAGCGTAGAAACAGCAAGGCCCAAGATGACCCAACCTCCCTGTTTATTAAGCACTTACAGTTTGCTACAGTTTACAGGCCACCTTGGGGAGAAAAAAGTATACAACACACACATACACACATACTCATAATGCAAATATATAACACACACAATTCACACTTGTATTTTATACAGATTACCCACCTATAAGCCCAAATATCTGTTCTTCAGAAACTGTCAGAGACTTTAAACTCTCCACTCCTCAATACTTACAACCCTTAGGATGTGAGATATACTTAGGGAGACTGGCTAAAAGCTAAGCAGTACATCTATTCTAGAGGAAGATTTCAAACTTTCACACCTACAGGCATGGAACTCTTTGTGTAAGGCAACCTTACCCTGGACCCCAATACATAAAATAAAAGCTCTTCTTTTAAGCAAAGGTAGGTAGAGTTCTGCTTTGGGGCCACTGAGACATGCCTGGGCACCTAGGCCTCAAAGGAGCACGAGGATCAAAATATGTTAAGCTTGGAAAAAGTCAGGACATCGATGAGCTACATACTCAAATCACATAGTTTTGTTCCTTCATACTATTACTTTTGTTGTGAATTGTGTTTTGGTGAGAAGCATGAATTTGCATTGAGATAAACTATAAGAACAGCATATAAATACTCAGTGCTGGAAGGATGGTTGATATTCAGAACATGGTCACATTCAGCATACAGCGTCTGCTCTACAGTTGATGATGAAGAGTAGTGCTTCTCTGGAATAATGGGTTTGTTTTTATACTAGGACACTCTAAACCATGTAACTGATTATGTTTCCCTCTTGGCAAAGGTTGCTAGGAAGCTCAAAGGCAACATTTTGGCCCAACTCTTGCAGGTGTCCAAGAACTTAATACTTATCCTAGCTTCCTCTTATTTTTCCCTCACCCTTGCTTTCCCTTTGCTCCAATTTTCTCACTTATTTATTTATTTTTATTGTTGTATTGTGGCAATTTTTATAAGACATCTCAAGTCCTTTGTGGAAGGAACTGGTAAAAATAAGAGGTTTTTTTTTGTTTTTTTTTGTTTTTTGAGACGGAGTCTCGCTCTGTCACCCAGGCTGGAGTGCAGTGGCGTGATCTTGGCTCACTGCAAGCTCCCCCTCCTGGGTTCACGCCATTCTCCTGCCTCAGCCTCCGGAGTAGCTGGGACTACAGGTGCCCGCCACTGCACCTGGCTAATTTTTTGTATTTTTAGTAGAGACGGGGTTTCACCGTGGCCTTGATCTCCTGACCTCGTGATCCACCCGCCTCGGCCTCCCAAAGTGCTGAGATTACAGGCGTGAGCCACCGCGCCCAGCCTAAAATAAGAGTTTATAAATTTAAAATTTATTTACATATTCAATATAACAAAATATATACATATCAAAAATGATGAATTATCTAAAACTCACAGCACAAAGCCCATATGAACAT
The DNA here is from genome assembly GCF_009828535.3 of Hylobates moloch. Taxonomy (NCBI): domain Eukaryota; kingdom Metazoa; phylum Chordata; class Mammalia; order Primates; family Hylobatidae; genus Hylobates; species Hylobates moloch. Next base: position 52,462,008 of record NW_026652283.1, read on the forward strand.
CATACAAATATAAAGCAATACACACAGATCACAGAGGTACATAATTCACAATCACAACACTAATGTCATAAATACAAACACACTCATGCCTTCTGTTTACTCCACCCTCATGAGCATGTGTACAACTGCACACGTGCACACACATGTGTCATGTACATACCAAGCTGCTCTGCGAGGAGCCGGCCCTTCTCAGTGGGAACAACCCTCTCTTCCTCCATGTCACACTTGTTCCCCACCAGAATAACTTGTGCATTGTCCCAGGAGTAGGTCTTGATCTGAGTAGCCCTAAAATGAGATAGAAAGAGATATGTTAATCATATTCCTATAGACTGAATGTCTGTGTCCCCATTTCCAAATTTACATGTTGAAGCCTAATCCCCAATGTAATGGTATTTGGAGGTGGAGTCTTTGGGATGTAATTATGTCAATGAGGCTAGAGTCCTAATAAATGTGTCCATATAAGAAGAGAAAGAAGCTAGAGTTCTCTTTCTCTCTTGGCCATGGGAGGATACAACAAGAAGCTGGCTGTCTCCAGATACTGGAGCTGCTGGCACCTTGATCTTAGACTTCCTAGCTCCAGAACTGTGAGAAAGAAACGTCCGTTATTTAAGCCACCAAGTCTATAGTATTCTTGTTATAGCAGCCCAAACCGACCAAGACACATACCCTCCTATGACAAAAAGAAAACTGCAAAGTGTGAAGAAATGGTTTCTCTTCCACAGGACTAGCAACACCCAAGTTATTGCCAATTAATTCAGCTGAGGACAGACAGATACCTGTCCCTGCTGGCTGTCACAGATGCTGACTCCTAAGCCCTAGCTGCAAACCTCATCCATCTTTTTGAAGTCCACCTCTACCATATCTGGCCATCCCTCTCCTCACTGGGAAGAGAGGTCTTTCTAAAACAGGTATTTGATCACAAGGTATCTTTTCTTAAAAGCCTTCTCTGGCCCCCAGCTAGCTATGTGATCAAGTCCAGATTCCTCAGTTCAAGATTACTCATGCTGTGTCTCTCCAGCCTCATTACCCATTCTCCTGCCTCCCAAACCTTTTTACTCATTCCCCAAAAACTCTTCCACAGCTTGTGCTTTTGCCTACACTGGGAATTCCTTCCCCACAACTAACTCATCCTCGAGGGCCCCGTGCTGATCCCACAACACCTTGAGGGGAGCCTCTTCAAGCTTCCCCTAGATCCACTTAGCCTCCACCTCCTCCTATGTGATTCATAAACCTTCCCTGACGCCTCGGATTATGATTATTTGCAGAAACCAAAATGTCAGCAGTGGTTACCTTCATATAAGATGATTATAAGACTTTTAAAAAATACTTTCGGCCGGGTGCGGTGGCCCACGCCTGTAATCCCAGCACTTTGTGAGGCCGAGGTGGGCAGATCATGAGGTCAAGAGATCGAGACCATCCTGGCTAACACAGTGAAACCCTGTCTCCACTAAAAATTAAAAAAAAAAAAAATATTAGCCGGGCGTGGTGGCGGGCGTCTGTAGTCCCAGCTACTCGGGAAGCTGAGGCAGGAGAATGGCGTGAACCCAGGAGGCAGAGCTTGCAGTGAGCCAAGATCGCATCACTACACTCCAGCCTGGGTGACAGAGTGAGACTCCATCTCAAAAAAAAAAAAACCTTTTCAAATTTCTGTACTTTTCACATTTTTGAAAGTGAGCATGTATTACTTCTATAATTAAAAACAAAATTTTAAGAGGAAATAAAAAAGGACTCTCTTATATTATGAAGACATCTTTTTGTGGAGATGGGCCTAACATTCCCCAAAGACCCCATCAGGTAGAAATGATTACTTCCTCTTTTGGTCTCCTGCACATTTACCATGACACCTATTACACTTGGCTGAATTTCTATTTCTCCCTGAGGGCAAGGACCGACCTATTCATCTTTGGGATGCCAATACCCAGCACAGAACACAGAGCAAAGAAGGTGTCAGTGAATGTTGATAAATGAACGAGCCAGTGAATGGTTAGTCCTGAAGCAGATCTTGAATCTGACTCTACCCTGACACTGACAACCTAACTCAACCCTAACTGCAACCTGAACCTATTACTGACCCTGCTCTTAAAGCTGATCTTACCAGCAACCTTCTCATTTATGGTGAGAAGCCATTCCCTCAAAGGATGGAATTCACTCAAACACCACTTCTTGTGGGCCCACAGGAAACCAGGCCAAATTCTGGGCACTGGGGCTTGGATGGCAGGTAGGGGTGAGGCTGAGACCAAGTTACTCACAGACAAAACTCAAAGGCCGGTGCTTGGGAGAGATAGACCCTCAGTCTTCAGACTCAAGGCAGGTAACTGGGGCCAGCTCTCCTTATCTCCCATTCTACTCTTTCCTTCATCTTCCTCCCTTCTCCCACCCCATTTCCTCTCAGCTCCCAGATTAGCAACAAACTCAGGTTATTCTTGGAGGAATCGTCACCAGGTGTTAAAGTCACCGTGTTCCTGAGGCAGAATGAACAGAGACTGAGGGAGGAAAGGAAGAGGGTCAAGGCCAACAGGGAAATGGGCAGTGTGGAGACACTTCAGGGGAGATGTGATGAGAGAGAAGAGGAGGAGCAGGGAGAGGGGAGGAAGGGAGGAAAATGATGAGTGGAGAAAGTAAAGGGAAGGGGAAGAGAACAGAGGAAGGAGAGGAGAAAGATCCAAGGTAGAGGGAAGAAAGAGTTATTAAAAAGGAAGGGGCAGAAAGGAGGAAGAAGAGGATAACCAAGAGGCAGAAAAGGAGAACATAGACCCCCAGGAATGACAGACATGCTGATGACACCCTGAACTGCTGGTCAGAACAGGGGAGTGCAGCAGGCAGCCCACAAGGTCTGTGAAGCCAACACAGCTTCACACAATTATGGCAACTGCTCCCTGGGAGAAGCGAAGTCCTCGAAGGTCACTATTAGGCAAAAGGGAGGAGACAAGCCCAGCACTGGCCAGCACTGCTGCTGTGTGCCTGGCCTGCTCGGCCTTTCCGATTCTGAAGGACAGCCACCACACAGATGTCCTACCTTCTCCCATCCTCATCTGAGCAGGGACACTGGGTCCTGGCCCTCCCTCTCACATGTCCTTCCCCTCAGGCTCCCTTCTCCTGGGAATCGTGCCCCAGGAGGAAAGCTATAAGTTGCTCGGAGGTTGCAACTCTGGGGTGCTGTACTGATTTCCATTGCATATTGAGCCTTGATGAACTTGGACTGTATGTGCTCCTGGACACCTGGCTCAGCCCAGGGATAAACTTTAAGAGCTATGTGCATTCACTCTCCACTGGAGCTACAGTAATCTTCCTGAAACGCAAATGTGAACCTGTTGGTTTCTAATTCGTACGTCATCACCTATGGGACAGAATCCAAACTCCTTATAGCAGTACACAAAACCCTTCATGACCTATGCCCTTCAACACTCGCACCTACCTTCTCACCTTTGCACATCTGTACTTGTTTTCTGGAACATCCTTATTCATTTGTCCCTCGGGCTAACTCCTGTTCATCTTACAAAATGCAGCATATGTGTCAGCAACTCCAGGGCACCTTCTCTGACTCCCTAAACTGGGTCAGAGAGCCCTCTGCTGGGTTCCCACAGCCCTGATGCCTCGCTTCATCACTGCACCTAGCACACATTTTCTTTTCTTTTCTTTCTTTTCTTTTTTTTTTTTTTTAAGATAGAGTCTCACTCTGTTGCCCAGGCTGGAGTGCAGTGGTGTGATCTCAGCTCACTGCAACCTCTGCCTCCCAGGTTCAAGCAATTCTCCTGCCTTAGCCTCCGGAGTAGCTGGAATTACAGGCACATGCCACCATGCCTGGCTAATTTTTGTATTTTTAGTAGAGACAGGGTTTCACCATGTTGGCCAGGCTGGTCTCGAACTCCTGACCTCAGGTGATCTGGCTGCCTAGGCCTCCCAAAGTGCTGGGATTACAGGCGTGAGCCACTGCCCCCGGCCTATCACATGATATTTTCATTCCTGCTTATGGATCTGTCTTCTCCTCTCATCTGTGAACTGAGGCCAGGAACCATGTCTGATTCATCTGGGCTTCCCTAGCACACAATACAGGACCTAGCACATGTTAGGTTTTAATGAACAGTTTGCTAAATGAATGAATGAATATGAGTCTCATACCAGTCTTGGACAGCATTGAAGGACTCTTCATTGGTGATGTCATACATCAGAATGAAGCCCATGGCCCCACGGTAATAGGCTGTTGTGATGGTCCGGTACCGCTCCTGCCCAGCTGTGTCCTGGGCAGGAAAAGAAAAGAAACAATCTCTTAGAAAGTCTGCTTTGGTTCCTAAAAAGTCCCCAAGACAATTAACTAATAACCCAAGGCATTTTTTTTTTTTTTGAGATGGAGTTTCGCTCTTGTTGCCCAGGCTGGAGTGCCATGGTGCGATCTCAGCTCACTGCAACCTCTGCCTCCTAGGTTCAAGTGATTCTCCTGCCTCAGCCTCCTGAGTGGCTGGGATTACAAGCATGCACCACCATGCCCAGCTAATTTTGTATTTTTAGTAGAGACAGGGTTTCTCCATGTTGGTCAGGCAGGTCTCGAACTCCTGACCTCAAATGATCCACCTGCCTCGGCCTCCCAAAGTGCTGAGATTACAGGGGTGAGGCACTGTGCCCAACCCAAGGCATATTTAAGGAGCATCTATTATGTGTCTTGTATTGTGCTTGCTGACTAGATTAAAACGATTTTTTAAATCTCATAGAATTTAATAAGAATAATTAAAATCCTAATGGAAAAGTGGACAAGAGGCATGAACAAGCACAGAAGAAATGTTGAGTGGGTAACTATTACATAAAAAGTTTTAACCTTATTTTTCTTTTCTTTTTTTTTTTTTTTTTTAAGACAAAGCCTTACTCTGTCTCCCAGGCTGAGTGCCCTGGCACAATCATAGCTCACTGCAATTTTGAATTTCTGGGCTGAAGCAATCCTCCCACCTCAGTCTCCGAGTAGCTGGGACTAAGGTTTTGTGCCACTGTGCCCAGCCCCTTATTTTTAATAATAATTCCCATGATTGATAAGCATGCAGTGAAATATACAACTTCACATCTTGCTTGTGGGAGTGGAACTTGGTTTAGCCTTTCTGGGAATCAATTTGGAAGTCTTAAGAGCATTAAAAATGTTCATACTCTTTGACCCAGAAATATTCCTTCTGGGAATTTTTCCCACAAAATTAGAAAAATTTTCCCTATAAAAATAGAAAATCAGACAAATATGTATGTACAAAAACACATTTGTTACAACTTTATCTAGACAGTAAAAACATATCAGCAACTTATATATTCAACAATAGGAGAATGGTTAAAATGTAAGAATTTTTGGGCCGGGCGCGGTGGCTCACGCTTGTAATCCCAGCACTTTGGGAGGCCGAGGCGGGCGGATCACGAGGTCAGGAGATCGAGACCATGGTGAAACCCTGTCTCTACTAAAAATACAAAAAATTAGCCGGGCGTGGTGGCGGGCGCCTGTAGTCCCAGCTACTTGGAGAGGCTGAGGCAGGAGAATGGCGTGAACCCGGGAGGCGGAGCTTGCAGTGAGCCGAGATCGCGCCACTGCACTCCAGCCTGGGCGACAGAGCGAGACTCCGTCTCAAAAAAAAAAAAAAAAAAAAAAAAAGAATTTTTATGTAAGTTCATGTATGTAAGAATATTTAATGATATGAAACAATACTTGTATGTGTGATCTATTAGTTTTATAACTATATGTGCACAGAAAAAAATAGAAGAAACACATCAAAAGGTTAATAGAGATTTTCTCTGAATAAGAGACAAGAATTACTGAGATTTTGATTTTCTTCATGTAATCTTTTTTTTTTTTTTTTGAGACATGGTCTCACTCTGTGGCCCAGGCTGGAGTGCAGTGGAGCAATCTTGGCTCACTGCAATCTCCGCCCCCTGGGCTCAAGTGATCCTCCCACCTCAGCCTCCTGAGTAGCACACCACCACACACGGCTATTTTTTGTATTTTTAGTACAGATGACGTTTCACCATGTTGCCCAGGCTGGTCTCAAACTCCAGAGCTCAAGCAATCCACCCACCTCAGCCTCCCAAAGTGCTAGGATTACAGGTGTGAACCACTGTGCCCAGACTTCTTCATGTATTTTTATTATCTCTACAATGAGCATGTATTACTCTTATGTAAGGAGAAATAAACATTTTTTCAAAAAATGACTTTAAGACAATTCTTAATCACAAGTAGCTCATAGTCTAGTTGGAAAGACAAACACGTAAGCAAGCAACAAAGACCAGACCAACAGCAAAGGGTTATCAGGGCACATTGGGATGCTTCCAAATTTTCCACACAGTCCTCGTGTGAGGGACCAGCCAATCTTCTCTGTACAATTAAAGTCTCAGAATGTGTGACGCTTAAGCATGTATAAAACATGTCCTCATATATTATCTCATTTAAATTCTATGAGATTCCAGTGAGGTAGGTGTCATTATTATTTACATTTTATAGTTGAGAATACAAAAATTGCAGAAAGGGCAAGTGACTTTCCCAAGGTCAAGGTCACAAAGCTGGTGACAAATCTAGGCCTTAAATCTGGGACTTTTTTTTTTTTTTTTTTAAAGAGACAGGGTCTCACTCTGTCACTCAAGCTAGAGAGCAGTGGTGCAATCATCATAGCTCACCGCAGCCTTGAACTCCTAAGCTCAAGTGATCCTCCCATCTCAGCCTGCCGAATAGCTAGGACTACAGGTGCTCGCTAGTGTATCCAGCTTTTTTTGTTTTGAGACAGGATGTTACTCTGTCATCCAGTCCTGAGTGCATGATCACAGCTCACTGCAGCCTCAAATTCCCAGGCTCAAGTGATCCTCCCACCTCAGCCTCTCAAGTAGCTGGGACCACAGGCACGTGCCACCACGCCTGGCTAATTTTTTTTACTTTTGTAGAGACAAGGTCTCACTATGTAGCCCTGGCTGGTCTGGAACACCTGAACTCAAGTGATTCTCCTGCCTCAACCTCCCTAAGTGCTGGGATTACAGGCATGAGCCACCGTGCCCAGCCAAATCCAGGACTTCTGATTCCATGTCTAATGCAGGTACCACCACACCTCCATCAATGAAAGATTGATTTATTCACAAGCATCTACTGAACACCATCTACAGTTATAATAAAAATAAATAATGAGAAAAATAATTTCAGTATGCCACTATTTTTATATAGGTTGCACCTGTTATCCACAAATACTAGAAAACCCTGGAGAATATATGTTACTCTCATCTTACAGGTGAGGAAACTAAGATTCATTCAGAACTAATCTGTCTCTCTCCTGCACCCATTACAACATATTGCCTTAGCCATGAACTATACTTAGTGTGATAATAACATAGAACAACCACCACCCCTGCCCTCAGGAAGCCTCAATAGAGTTGTGAAGGTGGCTAAGATACAACAGCAAATTGATAATTAGCAATATGAGGTAATATGTCATCAGCACCAGATAAGCGGTATAAAAAAAAAAAATGAGTTGGCCAGGCATGGTGGCTCACACCTGTAAACCCAGCACTCTGGGAGGCCAAGGTAGGTAGATCATTTGAAGTCAGGAGTTTGAGGCCAGCCTGGCCAATATGGTGAAATCCTGTCTCTATTAAAAATACAAAAGTTGGCCGGGCGTGGTGGCTCATGCCTGTAATCCCAGCACTTTGGGAGGCTTAGGTGGGTGGATCACCTGAGGTTGGGAGTTCGAGACCAGCCTGACCAACATGGAGAAACCCCGTCTCTACAAAAAATACAAAAATTAGTTGGGTGTGGTGGCGCATGCCTGTAATCCCAGCTACTCAGGAGGCTGAGGCAGAAGAATGGCTTGAACCCGGGAGGCGGAGGTTGCAGTGAGCCAAGACTGAGCCATTGCACTCCAGCCTGGGCAACAAGAGCAAAACTCCATCTCAAAAAAAATAAATAAATAAATACAAAAGTTAGCCAGGCGTGGTGGTGTGCACCTGTAATCCCAGTTACTTGGGAGGCTGAGGCACGAGAATCGCTTGAACCCAGGAGACAGAGGTTGCAGGGAGCTGAGATGGCATCACTGTATTCCTACCTGGGGGAAAGAGCAAGACTGTCTCAAAAGAAAAAAAAAAAGAGTCACACAAGTTGAGGTAAGGTAGAAACATAGTGATTTGGGGTAGTTATGGAAGATGTCAAAGTGGGGATAATATATCCTGTAGGATAGGCTGGGTTCTTCAGGAACAAGCAATCCCAAATCTCAGTAGCTTAAACAACAAGGTTTTATTTTTTATTATTATTAAATATCCATTAAGGATTGGCTGGGTGCTCGGCTTTTTGTCATCTTTATTCCAGGATAAAGACTGACAGAGCAACTACCAGAGGGGAAGAAAGTATGTGAGTCATGTATTGGCTCTTAAAACTTCCACTTTTCCCATTTCACTGGCCAAAGCAAGTCACAAACCCACACCCAACTTTCAAGGGGTAAGAAAGTGCAATACTATCATAGGCTCAGGAGGAAAACTGGGACTATATGGTAGAAGGCATAATGATTCCCATGGGTGGAATCTGCACCAAGCCCAGGAGCATCACATGAAAATGTGCTTATTTGGCAATACAAGGAGAACAACTTTTCTAAAGAAGAGTTTTCCAAGCAGAAAAGTAAAGGAGTGGTATTTTGGCAGAAGGGAGGCTTTTTGACAGTGAGTACTCCTGAAGAACTTAAGGAATGGTAGGAGATGGGACATAGGTAGGTGATGAAGCTAGAAAGAGCTCTGAATACTATGCTATGGGGTATGGACTTTATTTTTTAAGATCAGAGATTTTGAGCCAAGGGATTAACATAATTAGATCTGAGATTTAGAAAGATCACTCTAACAATGGCGTAGAGAACGGACTGGAAGGAGAAGAGAGAGGAGGCAGTAAGGCTGGTTAGAAGATCTTTGTAGTAGTACAGGTCAGACTAAATAAGAATTTGAGCTAGAGTGGTAACAACAGGCATAGAGTAAGAACAGATTCATTGAGGTATTTAAGAGGTAAAATTACAGGGAATGGTGATAGATTAGATGTGAAGAGAAGAAAAACAAAGATAGCAGTTGTTTCTGTCAGGGCTGGGCTTCTCCATGTCCTCAGCATTTCAGCTCTGGCCCAGACTTGCATAACCTTACTCCATAAAACAAAACCTGCATCTAACATACTCACCCTCCTTGGAGAGCATATGAATCACCATCTTCTCTTCATTGAGCAAGGTCTTTGAGCATCTTACTCTCCATCACAATCAGCTTATCAAAGTATTCCTTCTGACTGTATGTACAGCAGTTCTCCCTATGAGTTCTGGAAGATATTTTCTCCAGCTCATGAGTGAGTGGGAGGATAAATGAATAGATGAATGGATAAATGAGTGAATGAATAAATGAGGGAGTGAACATTTAACACTGGAAATCTTAGACATTATTGAGAGAAATCTGCCATATCCACATCAAAGCTCTGTGTGTTTATGACTAAGAAACATCGAAGGAGTATTTGATCCACTCCTCCTATGCCCTTGCCTCTGCTTCCTGAGCTGCTCGGAGCCAACTCCAAAGAATAGACCTCCCACCAATCTGTAGATTCAGTCCCTAAATCCTGTCCTGCAGGATTTGGAATTAAGCCATTCTTCCTGGTCTAGAGGCCCAGGCAGGATTTCTGAGTGCCTGCACTGCCATCAGGCCTCAGCTCTCCTCAGTCTCCCTACACTATGCCCTGTTATTCTGTGAGAGTGTCTAGTCTTCCATCTCTGCCTGGAGGCTAGCCCTGTGCCCAAGCTCTCCAACAGAAGAGTCTTGTCACCCAACTGAATCCCAACTAATTAGAAATTCTGGTATATACCCCATAAATGAGTTTGGACATGGAGTCAGTTTTATCTCAGTACTACCAGTACGTAGCACAGGGCTGTGCACACGGTAGCAATTCAACCACTGTTTGTTAAACAAAAAGGCCATATAGTCTTGAGGTTAAGACCATGATCTTTGGAGTTAGGCTTCTGGGTGTGAATCCCTATTCTACCACTTACTCACTATGTGACTATAGTACACAGCCTCTAAAATGGCTCCTAAAATGTCTCCGGATATTCATGCTTTTGTGTAATCCTCTCTTTAGGCAACTTACCTATTGGAGCCTTAGTTTCTTCATCTATGAAGTGGGAATAATAATAATACTTCATTTTATTGCACTTCAACTTATTACACTTTGCAGATATTGCATTTTTTACAAATTGAATGTTTGTGATGACCCTATCTCAAGCAGGTCTATCAGAGCTATTTTTCCAACAGTATGTGCTCACTTCATGTCTCTGTGTCACATTTTGGTATTTCTCACAATATTTCAAGTCTTTTCATTATTATTATATCTGTCATGTTTATCTGTGATCAGTGATCTTTGATGTTACTATTGTAATTGTAGGCAGTGAACTTAATGTTGTGTGTGTTCTGAATGCTCCACCAACCAGCCATTCTCCCGTCTCTCTCCCCCTCTTCAGGACTCCCTATGCCTTGAGACACAACAGTATTAAAATTAGGCCAATTAATAACCCTACAATGGGCTGGGCATGGTGGCTCATGCCTGTAATCGTAGCATTTTGGGAGGCCGAGGCAGGTGGACCATTTGAGGTCAGGAGGTTGAGACCAGCCTGGCCAACATGGTGAAATCCTGTCTCTACTAAAAATACAAAAATTAGCCAGGCGTGGTGGCAGATGCCTATAATCCCAGTTACTCAGGAGGCTGAGGCAGGAGAATCACTTGAACCCAGGAGATGGAGGCTGCAGTGAGTCAAGATCACACCACTGCACTCCAGCCTGGGTGACAGAGCAAGACTCCATCTCAAAATAATAATAATAATAATAATAATAATAATACCACCACAATGGCCTCTAAGTGTTCAAGTGAAAGGATGAGTTACACATCTCTTGCTTTAAATCAAAAGCTAGAAATAATTAAGCTTAGTGAGGAAGGCATGCCAAGAACTGAGATGGGCCGAAAGGTAGGCCTCTTGTACCAAACGTTAGCCAAATTGTAAATGCAAATATAAATTTATTGAAGGAAATTAAAAGTGCTACTCTTGCGAACACATAAGTGATAAGAAAGCAAAACAACCTTATTGGCAATATGTAGAAAGTTTTAATGGTTTATGGATAGAAGATTAAACCAGCCACAATCTTTCCTTAAGCCAAAGCCTAATTCAGAGCAAGGCCTTAACTCTCTTCAATTCTATGAAGGCTGAGAGAGGTGAAGGAACTGCAGAAGAAAAGTCCGAAGCTAGCGGAGGTTGGTTCCCGAGGTTTAAGGAAATAAGCTATTTTCATAACCTAAAAGTGCAAGGTGAAGCAGCAAATGCTGATGTAGAAGCTGCAGCAAGGTTATCCAGAAGACCTGCTAAGATCATTGATGAGGGTGGCTACACTAAATAAGCGATTTTCAATGTAGACAAAACAGCATTGGAAGAATATGCCATAGCTAGAGAGAAGTCAATGCCTGACTTCAAAGCTTAAAGAACAGGCTGACTTTCTTGTTAGGGGTTAATACAGCTGACGACTTTAATTTGAAGTCAATGCTAATTGACCATTCTGAAAATCCAAGGGCCCTTCAAAATTATGCTAAATCTACCCTGCCTGTGCTCTAGAAATTGAACAACTAAGCCTGGGTGACAGCACATCTGTTTACAATACGGTTTACTGAATAATTTAAGCCCATTGTTGAAACCTACTCTTAGGAAAAAATATTCCTTTCATAATATTCCTGCTTATTGACAATGTGCCTGGTCACCCAAGATATCTGATGGAGATATACAAGGAGATTAATGTTTTCATGCCTGCTAACACAACATCCATTCTGCAGCCCATGGATCAAGGAGTAATTTTGACTTTCAAGGCTTATTTGGACCTGGGCAAAGTAAACTGAAAACTTTCTGGAAGGAATTCACCATTCTACTATTAAGAATATTCATGATTCATGGGAGAAGATAAAAATATCAACATTAATAGCAGTTTGAAATAAATTGATTCCAAACTTTGGAATTATGGATGACTTTATGGGGTTCAAGACATCAGTGGATAAAGTAACTGCAGATCTAAGATCTTGTGGAAATAGCAGAACTAGGATTAGAAGTGGGACCTGAAGATGTGACTGAATTGTGGCAATCTCATGATAAAACTTGAATGGATGCAGTTGCTTCTTACAGATGAGCAAAGAAAATGGTTTCTTGTGATGGAGTCTACTCTGGTGAAGATGCTGTGAACATCCTTGAAATGACAACAAAGGATTCAGAATATGACATAAACATAGTTGGATAAAGCAGTAGCAAGGTTTGAGAGGACTGACTCAAATTTTTAAAGAAGTTCTACTATGGGTAAAATGCTATCAAACAGCATCACCATGCAACAGAGAAATCTTTCATGAAAAGAAGAATCAATCGATGCAGCAAACTTCACTGTTGTCTTATTTTCAGAAATTGCCACAGCCACCCCAGTCTTCAGCAACCACTAACCTGATCAGTCAGCACCCATGAACATCAAGGCAAGACCTCCACCAGCAAAAAGATTAACACTCACTGAAGGCTCAGATGATTGTTAGCATTTTTTAGCAATAAAGTATTTTGTTGGTTTGTTTGAAACAGGGTCTCACTCTGTTGCCCAGGCTGGAGTGCAGTGGCGAGATCATAGCTCACTTCAGCCTCAACCTCCTGGGCTCCAGCAATTCTCCCACCTCGGCCTCCCAAAGTGTTAGGATTACAGGCATAAGCCACCACATCTGGCCAAAGGATTTTTTAATTAATGTATGTAAATTGTTTTAGGTATAATGTTACTACACATTTAATAGACTACTACAGTATAAACATGGCTTTTATATGCACTGGGAAACCAAAAAATTCATGTTACTTGATTTATTGCAATATTTACTTTATTGTGGTGATCTGGAACTGAATCTGCAACATATCCAAGGTATGCCTGTACCTACCTCAGAGTTTTGTGAGGATTAATAATGTTATCATATGCGAAATGCTTAGTACAGTTCCTGGTGTGTAGTAAATACCATATAGGCATCAGTTATTGTTTTTGCACTTCCAAAGACAGTTCCAGGAGCAGGGCCAGCTTCCCAGGGTCTGCCCTGCTAGAGTGGATGGGTCTCATGCTATATGTGTCATTTCCCATTCCATTCAAACCTGCCCAGGGCTGCCTTCAGCCAGTGTGTCAATATAATGTGTCCCTTAAAGAGTAGCAACATGGCCTGTTAGAAAGAGAATGGGTGAACTTAAGAGTTGAGCAGGCCTTGGCCTAACTCCCAGCTCTGCCATTCACCAGCAATGTGATTTTGGACTGGTTGGTTATTTTATCTCTCTGAGGCTCAGTTTCCTCACATCTGGAATGGAAATAAAAATGCCTACTTGGTAGGGTTTTCATAATAAGATGTTTTTTAAGTGTCTGACTCATAATAGGTATCCAAATATAGAAGTATTTATTATTTAACTTTTAAATGAATTTTTTTAAGTAATTGAGCCTTAGTTTCCTCAACTATGAGGTGGTGATAATAATATTATACTTTGAAGTGATTGTGTGAGAATGACAGATAATGTAGGGGTAGAGCCTAGCAGAGCACTGGCCGCATGGTAGGTGCTCAATAAAGCTCATAGTAAGTGCTGCTATTACTGTTGATATTGTTGACATTTTTATTTCACTTAAAGAAAAGCAAGTTGGAAACACAACACGCCAGCTCTCACTATCCTGTGCTCTATGGAAAGCAGCCCAGAGAATCACTCCTAAATCTCTCCCTTTTATTTTTAAAAATCACATTGAGGAACACTGATTCTCCTCCTACTGATGAGAGTCAGAAATAGAACCACAGAGGAGATGGGAAGGAGGAGAAAGAAAGAGGAATGACTCACTGGCTACTTGAGGAAGGAGACCATGTCATCAAGAGAAATCAATTCACTTCTACGCAACAGACATTCATTGAGCTCTTCATATGGGCAGAGGATTATGCCAGAGAACAGACATGAGAGTGAGCACCACTGCTCCGGTCTCCCATAGCCCAGTCAGTGTGGCAGACAGACATGCGGGCAAGAGAAAAGGGGACTAATGTTAACTGAACACCCACTATGTTCTGAGCACTTTGGTAAGTGCTTTATATATGAGAACCATTATATTCTTTGTGGTAACAAAGTAACACTGTTAGTTGAGCATTACTACATGCCAGGCACATGTTAGTAGGCACCTTTCTTATTTTATTTGATTTTCAAAACACCCTTCTGAAATACTACCATCTCTATTTACAGATGAGGTAAAGTTTTAAATAACTTGCCTAAGATCTTGCAGTCAGTTCATTTCAGACAGATTCAAACCTGGTCTGTCTGATTCCAAAGCCTGTACTGTTTCCAGGATGCCGTTTACATCATTTCTCTTAATTGTTGTATCAGCTTGAAGGACGACAAGTTTGAGTCCCCATTCGATATATGAATTAACTGAGGCTCATGGAGGTTAAGTAAATTGCTAGGGTCACAAACAATAAGGAGGCAGACAGAATCCAAATTCTGGCCAGGCACGGTGGCATATGCTAGTAATCTCAGCACTTTGGGAGGCCGAGGCAGACAGATCATTTGAGCTCAGGAATTCAAGACCAGCCTGGGCAATATGGTGAAACTTTGTCTCTTCAAAAAATACAAAAATTAGCTGGGCATGGTGGCATGCTCCTGTAGTCCCAGCTGCTTGGGAGGCTAATGTGGGAGGATCACTTGAGCCCAGGAGGTGGAGGTTGCAGTGAGCTGAGATTGCACACTGCACATCAGCCTGGGCAACAGAGTGGGACCTTGCCTCAAAAAAAAAAAAAAAAAAAAAAGAATTCAAATTCTGTCTTTTGACCAAAGCCTGTGCATTTTCAACACAGCCTAAAGTCCAACCTGATTTGTATTCTTGATCCTCTTTAGCCCCCAAGATCCTCTGCAGCCTCCCAATACAGGAAGTCCTCTAACCACGTCTAAGGCTTCCAGGGACCAAGAGTCTCCCCTCCACCAGAGCATAAGATCGGAAATCACCTGGAAAGCTTAAATGAAATCACATGTGACCCAACACACACTCTTCATTTCTTGGTAAAGTTTTCCTCATGGTCGTCACACATGCCACATTCATTTCTGCTCTATATCTCTGTTCATGCCACTCTCTGCCACAATACACCCTCTCCCAGCTTCTCTGCTTGTCTTGACCATCAGATTTTTGGATTCTAGGGTTAAAAGGAAAACTTAGAAGTCATTCAATCCATCCTCTCACTTAAAATAGGAATTCCTTCCACAACATCCTTGTATTGAGTGCTTCCAACTTGGACACCCACCCCCTCACAAAGCAGCCATTCCACTGATGGACAGTTCTGATTATTAGAACATTTCTTCCTTTTGTTGAGCTGAAATCTACATATAGTAATTTCTATCCACTGATTTAATACTGTTCTCTGGAGACACAAAGAATAAATCTAATTCTTTACTCATGTGGCAGCCCTCCAAATATTCAAATCCTTACACTTCCTTAACTCATAGAGTTTACAATGTTTTTTTCTTATTATCTCAGTTTATTCCCTGGGAAACCCTGTGAGAGAAGGACCAATATCTCTATTCTATAAAAACGGCAACTTAGGCTTGAAGAGGTGAATGACAGGAAATCATGAAAAGGGGCTTAAATAAAACCGGGTCTTCTGTCTCCCAACAGACCATCCTCTTTCACAAGGCTACTTCACCGATTTAAATCTCTTGTCACAGGGGCCTTGACTATTAGCAGAACAGCCAGAGAAGAGTGAAGGGAACTTGAAACCAGGTGAAGGAAGATGTTTAACCATTGGGGGGATAGTACTGCTATCTTCAACTATTTAAAGCACCTAAAGGCACTTCTCTTTTCCTTTCTTTCAAATCTTCACTTGGTACTGATTCTGTGCCAAGCATTGGTTAGGTCCTGAAGACAAACAGATGAATACAAGCTGGTACTTGCTTAAAGTCTACAGCGTCTGTTACCATAGGAGGTAAACATGTATTGGGTGGGGGTTCTGAAGCCCATTCCCAGAGAGAGGCCCATTCCCAGAGAGCCTTCCTAGTGCCCTTCCCTGAGGTAATGCCCTCTCTTCAGAGCTCAGCTCAGCAGAGAAGCTGACCATCCTGGAAAAGTCACATGCTCCAATTATATGCTTTGCTGGCACCATGAGCTTCTCCTTTGTACCACTCACTCCCACTGTAATTTTGTATTTATTTGTGTAATTATTTGATTAAGGTCTGTCTCCCTTGCCAAACTACCAGTGCCACAAGAACAGGATGTCTGGTTTTGCTTACTATTGCATCTCCAGTGCATGCCACAGCACCTGGAACACAGGGCCAGAGTGTTCCAATAAATATTTGTTAAAAGGATAAATGTAAGGGGGTGTCTGTAACAATTTGGATAGAGCACACAGAATGTCAGATGGTCCTTTGGAAAAATCCATACATTCCCATCTCCGTCTGCTGGCCTCCCAAAGCCTACAAGATGGAATCCAAGCTTCTCAGTAGATACAGACCCTTCAGGATCTAGCTCAGGCTTGCCTGCTAGTTCCTTTCCTGTCATTCCTTGACTGAAACAGTGAGCTCCAGTTTTTGCCTTAACTACTTGTGGTTTCCCAAACACGCAGCTCATTCACACCCCTGGGCCTTTGCATATGCTGATATTTGCCTGGAATGCCCTTGCCTTCTATAATTCACAAACATATTCAAAGATCAAATCCCCTGAAGTTTCCCCTAACCTTCTTTCCCCACTAATTCCTCCCCTGCCCTTTAAATGTTTGCCATTACACTGGCACAGGATTTTTCTCAGTCCTTTTGCCAGACTTACCGAAGGAGACACCCCATCGACTCGGGCCCTCTGGGCTGCAACTGAGGGCAAGCCTCCAGCACAAATCCCATGGCCACTGCAACTGCACATTCAGCCCCTGGCGGGAGGGGATGTGTGAGTGAGCAAGTGCAGGGTCCAGCCAGCCATTCTGAGTGCTGACATGAAAGCAGGCTCTGCGAGGGGCTTGTGGCTTGACCAGGCATGTCACCCCAAGGAGAAGGTGGCAGTGCCAGGCAGGGATGCCTACAACCCCAAAGCCCCAGAGGGCTGTTACAGTGTGCTAATTAGCTCTTTCAGCCCCACCATCAGCAGCCCGACAGACAGTGGCATGCTAACAGCTCAGTCAGCTCCTTGCTCCACTCTAGCCCACAGCTCTGGGACTGGCTTGGCCCCACCACTGCTTCTGTCACACGGGATGGCTGCCTTTCACCGGTGGAGGGCAGAGGGCCACAGTGCCACAGCCTTTTGGGTACTCCCACTTGGTGGGTCCTAAGTTCTTGTCCCACATCCAAGAAGAATGAGGTAACATTGACAACTGTAGGGTGATGAGGGTGGAGAATTTTATTGAGCAATGAAATAGCTCTCAGTAGAGAGGGATCAGGAAGGTGGGGTCTCTCACCCAAAGTCAAGTCATCTCCCCCAGTGTGGCTGAGTCTGGGGTATTTTTAGGCACAGGACAGGGGAAGGGTGGGCCATGGGTAGTATTGGAAAAGGCAACATTTAATTGGTTAAAAAGTATTATTCAGAAAGAACCAACCAGGAAAGGGTGGGCAAACAGGAACAGAAGTTCTCACTCTGTGTCATGGGTTTCATCCAGAACCAGCAGCAGTCCAGGCTGTTTTGGGCTTGAAGGTGGGGTTTCACCAGGGACCTGTCCCTATCTGCCTAGGCATTTGTCTGCCTCCTGCTGCTATCAATATCACTGCACACATCACATTTGTTATAGTTACCGGTTTGTTTTTCTGTCTCTTCTTTCAGGCTATGAGCACCCTAAAATCAAGTCATATTTAGCTAAATATCAGGCCCTCAACTATAGCACCTGCCACATACTAGGAACTTATAAAAATGCTAGCAAATGAAACTCAAGGACTGACTGTGCTGAGAAGGGAAAACTCATTTAGAACTTCAGGACTGGTTGGAATAGGGTCTGTGAGCTCATACATACCACCTCCTTTTTCTAGGCACTTTCCCTGTCATAGACAAAGAGAGGGAGGCCCAGAGCAGTGACAACTTGAGAGGTCACACAAAGAGTGAGAGGTTATCTCTGGGATCTTCATCCCTGGGTCATGCCCTGTTGCCTGTGCATTCCTCCAGCCAGACTGCTTTCTCTTCCCGTCTTCGATCCAGGCAAGATTAGTTGGGGGGACGATGAGCACCAGGGAGGCAAGTAATGAGAACTTTCAAGCTAGCTTTCCCCCATGCCTTACCCTCCGACCCAAAGCTGCTCAGCTCCAAGCACTTTGCTTTTCCGCAGCAGCTGGGAGCTGAGACTAAATTATGTCCCATGGGAATGGAAGGAAACTGGAAGGGGAGAGCTCTTTAGGAAGGAGAGAGCAGTTCAGTGGAGCTTGGGAGACACAGAGAACTGAAAGTGGTAAAAATGGTCCTTTGGAGCTAACTTAATATTATACCTATCTGTCCTTAGCCATATAGACCACATTATAGAGCACCCTACGGTTTACAAGTACTTTTATTACATCACCTCACAGGAGCCCGACAATGATTCTGTGATGCAGACTTTTTTTTTTAAACAATTTCAACTTTTGTTTTAGGTTCAGGAGGTACATGTATAGGTTTGTTACATAGGTACACTGCATGATGCTGAGGTTTGGGGTATGACTGATCCCATTACCCAGGTAATGAGCATAGTACCCAATGGGCAGTTTTGCAGCCCTTGTCCCCAGTGCAGACATTTTAGTACCAGAAGAAATCAATCTTAGAGTTCATCCAGTCTGACTCCTTTCTTTTACAGACAGAAAAACTGAGACCTAGACACTCAGTGACTTTCCCAAGGCCACACAGCTCCTTATTTTTAGGCTCAACTAGGACTCAAATTCAAATATCCTGACTCTACATCCAGTGCTCTTTCTAGCCCACCATGTGTCATTGTCATTACTGATTAACAGGTAATAAAAATGGAGTCAGCTAGGTGCAGTCACTCATGCCTGCAGTCCCAGCTGAGGTGTGAGAATTGCTTGAGCCCTGGAGTTGGAGACCAGCCTGGGCGACAAAGTGAGACTGTGTTTCTACGAAAAATCAAAAAATTAGCTGGGCATGGTGGCCTACACCTGTGGTCCCTCAGCTACTCAGGAGCCTGAGATGGAAGAATCACTTGAGCCTAGGAGATGGAGGCTGCAGTGAGCCATGGACATGCCACTGCACTCCAGCCTGGGTGACAGAGCAAGACCATGTCTCAAAAAAATAAATAAGTAAATTGGAGTCCAAGAACACATAGGTAGCAACTGGTTAGGTCTTTGAGGGCAGAGGGTAGAAAAGAAGTCACTGGAATCCAGGACTAAGGATTCTAAAGAGCCTCCCTGCCCTCTGTAATCCTATCTAACCTTTGAGGTCCAGGTCAAAGTGTACCTTTTTTGGGAAGTCCTTCAGGACCGTGTCTAAATTCATCACTATTGCTTCTGGCCTTCCACAGAATGTACTTGGACCTTTATTTTAGTGACAGCAGAGCACAGACCATTAAAGATAGAAAGCCTTTATGACAGTAATTAATTCCACATATATTCACTGATCTTAGTCTGTGCCATGTGTGATCCCTACCCTCAGAACACTCACAGTCTATTGGGGAAGTTAGACACATGTGATGAATCCTATGAGAGGTGTACACACCCATTTTACAGATGGGAAACAGGAGAGAGATGAATGCCCTGTATTCTTATTTTTGGCATTGGTCTCTCACACAAAGCCCTCAAATACTCTAAACTCAAAAACTCTCATGGATATGGCTATTGATTTCCACGATTTCCACCAAGATAAAGGCACTACTTTTTACTTCAAGTGGAGTAGCTGAAGGTCATAGGGCTTCCTTGCATTGTTCCTCAATGTATGTGGCATATCTTAGGTATTCAATAAATATTTTTTAATGAATGGATCATAGCACCTATGTCAGGAATTTGCTTCCACTCTCACCTATATCTCTCATTTAGACTGTGGAGGAGGGCCTGTGCCTTGTTGTTTCTGTACCCTCAGTGTCTAGAGCAATACTTGGCACCTGGAAGGTACTCCAAAAATACCGAATGAACAAATGAATGAATAAATGAGTAAAGGAATGAACAAAGGAATGAATAAATGAAGAAAAAAGAAGATAAAAATGAAGAAAAAGGAAAATAAAAGAAGGATGGATAATATAATCTCTCTGTTGCCTTAAATAAAAAACATGACATCATCCCAAAACACACCCCTTTTCTGGAAACTCCCTCTTTCCTCAGCTTCTGTGAAGTCTCTCTTCCCTTGTTCTCTCCCTTCAGCTCTGCCGGTTCCTGCTGTGTCTCCTACACTGGCTCCTTATCCTCCCCTGGGCCCTCACTTTCAAGTTTCAGATGGAAATTTTCAACTGTCTGCTGGGCATCTCCACTTTCCAACATGTATATGGTTGACTATTAATTATGACCTATTTCATTTGTGTCTTCTCCAGCTATTAAGCCCTTATGAGTACCCCACACACATCTGGGCATATAGCAGTATTCTAAAGATGCCTGCAGAATGAACCATCATTCATAATATCCCAGTGCTTTGGCATGGATAAATTTAGCATCAGAGTTGCCAATCCATTTCCTCATCACTCTTTTTGCCTCCAAATTGACATCAGCACCATTCACAGCATTCTGAGAAGTCTCTCTGGGGAATTTACTTCATATGCCACCTGCTGTACCCTTTATGTGACTCACCCAACTCCCTTTCAAGACAGGAAAATGTGGGGAGAGAAGTGAGGTGGAAGAGAGCCAGGAGGAAAAAAAGCAGCATGAAACATGATTATACTTAATACAGCCCCAGATCACAGCAAGCAAAAGGAAATGAACAGAGTCAGGCCTTGTGCTGAGAAACTGCAGGTGATAAAAGTAGGACTCTTGTCAAAAGACAATTCACAAAAACTAATGGTAGGCCAGGCACGGTGGCTCACTCCTGTAAACCCAGCACTTTGGGAGGCCAAGGCGGGCAGATCATCTGAGTTCAGGAGTTCAAGACCAGCCTGACCAACATACTAACACGTCTCTACTAAAAATACAAAAATTAGCTGAGCGCAGTGGCGCACGCCTGTAGTCCCAGCTTCTTGGGAGGCTGAGGTAGGAGAATCGCTTGAAGCTGGGAGGCGGAGGTTGCAGTGAGCCAAGATCGTGCCACTGCACTCCAGCCTGGATGACACAGCAAGACTCCATCTTAAAAACAAAAAACAAAAAAATACCTAATGGTTAATGAATATATAGATGACTTATTCGATAAATAATCAAAGAAATGCAATTGAAATTATGAGATACTGTTTTTAACCTATTGAATTAGCTAAACTAAAATTAAGATAACATTCAGTGTTCACAAAGGTAAAGTAAAATAGGAATTTCACTACCGAGAATCTGTCTAAAGGAAATCATCTGAAACCTAGAAGTTTTACACACAGGGATAATCACTGCAACATTATTGACAACAGCTCCAAATTGGAAAATAGTTGAATGTCAAACAATGGGGGGAAACTAAGCTTTGAGAGGCCAGAGATTGGGCCTCACTCTTTTACCACTGTTGAGAGTGCCTGACACATGGTAAGTGCAACAAATATTGCTGGAATAAATGAATGAATGGATATGGTTCATCTTTTGTATAAAGTACAATGAACTCATCAAACACATATAAAGATTTTCTAACAATGTTAGCTATGCTTATGTTATAATGTTATGTTTAATAAAATTTAATATATAATCTGACCTCAACTATGTTAAAAATTCATAGAAAAGAAACTGGAAAGGAACCAACCACCAACCCAAATGTCAGTAACATTTTCTTCTTTATGCTTGGCTGTGATTTCAAAATATGTTTTAAATAAGCATATATTAACTTACATAATTAAGAAAAAAACTAAATCCTTAGTAAGCACTGGCAGTTGCTATTCTTATTATTATTAGTAGTCCAGGGAGAAGGAAGTATAGGAAAAGGATGTGAACCAACCATGAGTGGATCACTGTTGTAGCTGGGGGACAGAGTTCATGTACTACTTATTCTCCCTACTTGAGTGTGTGTTTGAAATTTTCCATAAAAAAGTAGCTTAAAAAATAGAGAAGCCTGAAACAGCACAGCATCTGGGGAGAAAGCAAGCAGTTCCATTTTCAATGGTTTGTAAAATACCGTATTTTATAGATTCTCAGATGTCCACTTTTTCACATTTTAGCATCTTTAAAAAAGGATGTATCTTAGAATGGATAGCATCTTAGATTCTTGGAAACATAGTACTTAAAATAGTAGACAGGAGAGGAAGTAGGAAGTGAGGCTGTAGCTAGATCATGGAGGTCTTGAATGCCAGGTCAAGGTGCTTGGATGTCATCCTGACGAGAACAGAAAGCCACTGAAGGGTTTAGTGTGTCCAACATAGGGCCTATCACCCGGAAGACATTCCATTAGTGTGTGCTAAATAGTAAGGCCACTGAGGATCAAGTCACCGCTGCTTCTGCCAAAGGCCAGGGGGCGTTGACCTTTATGAGCAAAGTTTGAGGCCTTGCCCTCCCTCTCCTTCTTGTCATCTCATGAGTTCCAGTTCTCTCCCGTTTTGCAGGGCAGAATCATTGGGTTGTATATTAAGGTGATTTTTCTCCGTCTAATCCCCCAATTACTTCTATTTTCCTGAAAGCAATAAATATTTCCCCAGAAGCTGAGCCAACACCATAGCTGATGTGAATGTCCACAGCCCTGGGTTCTACAGCACCCTCTGACATGACATTCCAAAGCCAAAACCTCGGCTTGGCACCTGGCCCGGGGACTTACTCTTACTTACTCTTTTTTTTTTTTTTTTTTTTTTTTTAAGACAGAGTCTCCCTCCGTCTCCCAGGCTGGAGTGCAGTGGCGTAATCTTGGCTCACCGCAATCTCTGCCTCCCGGGTTCAAGCGATTCTCCTGCCTGAGCCTCCTGAGTAGCTGGGATTACAGGTATGTGTCACCACACCCAGCTAATGTTTATGTTTTTAGTAGAGACAGGGTTTTACCATGTTGGCCAGGCTGGTCTCAAACTCCCGACCTCAAGGGATCCGCCAGCCTCAGCCTCCCAAAGTGCTAGAATCACAGGCGTGGACCGCTGTGCCTGGCCCCAGGGACCTATTTCTGAAATCATTTCCAAATGGAGACACAAGGAGTTAACATATACAGAGCATGCAAGAGGAGTTCTGAGACTTAACTAGAAAGAAATCAGGGGTCCAGGATCCCCATCCTACCCTGGGCTGTTTTCCCTCTGGTCTCATAGCTGCTTTCTTTCAGGAGTTGGCCCAAGTCACCATAGCAGGCAAGTCCCCTGAGGATCATTTGCATACAGGTGGCAGAGTGTTCTAAAAATAGGATCAACACTCATCTCCACAAAGCAAATGCCTTGAAATTTATTTACAAGGGACAGGGGACAAACATCTGAGGAGCGAGGAAGAGCCTGTCAGAGGCAGCCTGACAATGAATGGCAAGGGAGCCACACAGCTGTGAGGCTGGGAGGCAGGAGGCCTGGGTATGGTTTAATCCTACCACTAACTTGCTTTGTGGGCTTATGAATACTGTGCACCCTGGGCCTTGGATTCTCCTCTTTAAATAGGGATATTAGACTAGATTACTTTTTTAAGGCCCCTTCTAGCTCTAAGGAGTCAGGACAAATAGTAATAATTGTTATAATCAAATAATAATAATTGTTAACATGAATTGAGTACTTACTGTCAAGCACTGTGACAAGCACTTTTCATGCACTACTTCATCAATCTTCACAACCAGCTCTTTGGAGTAAGACAAAGAAACTGAGAGGCACAGGGAGGTTAAGTACTTGCCCAAGTTAGCAAATGTCAGAGCTGGGAGTTTAACCCCTATGTTATACTACCTGCTAGGATGCTAAACTTATCCCTGGTTTTCTAACCTAACAATTTCACTGCCTTCAGCTCTTGCCACCCCTCTCCATTCTTTTCTCCTCAGGTTCTGACCAACCTGGATAACTCCAAAGGCCCCAAACATTGTGTTCCTCTAAGTCTCGGTGCTTTGCTCATGCTGCACCCTCTGCCCGGATCAGCCTTTTCCCCTTCCCTGCCAAAGCAGTAGCTAATTACCATTCCAATTCAGCTCAAATGCTTCGTCCTGTATGACTTGCATTTCCTCCCATACCCACAGGCAGAAATAATGACTGGCTGCCATTTGTTTAGATGGGCTGTGCCAGGCACTGTGCTAATTCTTACAACTTTCTGAGCGAGGTCCCATTTTCATACTTATTTTACAGATGAAGTAATGAGATTCAGAGATTAAACACCTTGCCTGAAGCCATACAGCTGGTAAAAGACCTGAGCCAGAAAGTCAAACTTCACAGCCATCCTAACTTATCTTCTATCCTCTCTCCAATGAAACTGTGTATATGAATTGCCAAGGTGCTTGTCTTTCCACCAGACTATAAAATCTTCTAGTGGTTTTTATGTAAAGTCTATATAAACTCTTTTCATGGTTTTGTTTGTTTGTTTTTGAGTGATCAAATGAACTGCTGGGAGATAATCTGTAGCAGCACAACTGGTGGAAAACTTAGGCTAGAGTCAGGACTAGAAGGAAGAAAAAAATGGTGAAGGCCCTCACTCTGTCGATCTTTCCCTGCCACTTTAAATCCCTATGGGAACAAGACAAAAATATATTTTAAAAATATTCCCTGCACCTTGGCACCCACTTCTGTCCTCATCACATCCTCCAAGAAGCCTCTTAAAATTACCCTCATTCTCATCCGCCCCTCAATTTTAGTGTCCCTTCAGCACTTATGTGTCATTTAATTAAACACTGTAAGCACTTAATGAACAGAGAGTGTGAAGGGCAGCAGAAAGAGTATGGATTTTGGGGTCAGGCAAATTCTAGCTTTGCCACTTCTTGGCATGTGACCTTGGACCAGTCTTTGACTTTCTGAGCTGCAGATCTGTTAACTGCAAAACCGGTTTTATAATAATATCCTTTTCTTAGTATTGTTGGGAGGATAAAGTAAGATAAGTGTTGTGACAGTGCGTTGGTAAAGTTCTGTATAAACAGTAGTGTTCATTTAATTTACTGCTTGCCCTCAGTAATCTGCTGTTCTTCCCCCTGGTGTCAACACCCAGAATAGGCCTCAGATTCCTGGTGAGCTAGAGCTGTAGGAAAGTGAGAGGAGGGAGGAGCCCAAGAAAGCAGGGCTGGGAGCTGCCTGAGCAAACTTCCGCTGGAAGGAAATTAAAGGGCTAATTAAGCCTCTGTTGGTGGTAAATTTCCAAGCCATCCTTTGGGCTCAATCAGTTGACACAGCAACACACCGGTGGGGGAGGCCAGTATCCTGCGAGGACATTTTCTCTCCTCAAAAAATGGCACCTCGGCCGGGCGCGGTGGCTCACGCTTGTAATCCCAGCACTTTGGGAGGCCGAGGCGGGCGGATCACCAGGTCAGGAGATCGAGACCACGGTGAAACCCCGTCTTTACTAAAAATACAAAAAAATTAGCCGGGCGTGGTGGCGGGCGCCTGTAGTCCCAGCTACTCGGAGAGGCTGAGGCAGGAGAATGGCGTGAACCCAGGAGGCGGAGCTTGCAGTGAGCCGAGATCGCGCCACTGCACTCCAGCTGGGTGACAGAGCGAGACTCCGTCTCAAAAAAAAAAAAAAAAAAAATGGCACCTCGTGGCAGCCTGAACACAGGGTCCAACCTCAGAATTGCCACCAATTTTCTTTATCTTCCCTTTCTCTTCTCTCTTACCTTCCTTATCGCTTCCTCCCCATGTTCTAGCTGAAGAACCTGAAGGGTTCAGCCGGGCACAGAGGAGGCTGGATGTCCTGGGATGGCTCTAGTACAGCACTTGATTGTTGACTGAGGTTAGGTGTCACTTTTTATATGCAGAAGTGGGGTCCAGTAGGAAGAGCCCAGGCAAGGGAACGAGTCCTAAAAGCCTGCATTCAGGGCCCACTTAGCCCATTTATCAACTCTAATACAGTACAACACTTTACCCTCTGGGCCTCAGTTTCCTCAAGTGTATAATGAGGATGACAAGACCTCCTCTTGTGATCAAATGAGATCTCATATGTATCAGATGATTGGACTGGACTGGCATCCACAGTGGTGCTGACAGGAAAGCCGGTAAGAAAGTGGCATACTCGGCCAGGCACAGTGGCTCACGCCTGTAATCCTAGCACTTTGGGAGGCCGAGGTGGGCAGATCACCTGAGGTCAGGAGTTTGAGACCAGCCTGACCAACATGGAGAAACCCCGTCTCTATTAAAAATACAAAATTAGCCGGGCGTGGAGGCACATGCCTGTAATCCCAGTTACTTGGGAGGCTGAGGCAGGAGAATCGCTTGAACCCGGGAGGCAAAGGTTGTGGTGAGCCGAGATCGTGCCATTGCACTCCAGCCTGGGCGACAAGAGCAAAAACTCCGTCTCAAAAAAAAAAAAGAAAAGAAAAAGAAAGTGGCATTCATTCTAGACAGCCTCACCCAAGAGGAGCCTCAGACCTCCCAGCCACTGAGGGGCAGAACTGATAGGGGTGGGAGTGGCACAAAACTTGATCTGAGGCCAAGAGAGAGATCAGGCACTGCAAGTGCAGAGAGAAGAGATGGCCTCAACTTTGAGAGGTATACAGGCTTAGCTTGAGCACTCACTTTCATTTTGCCAATCTTTGTTAAACCCTTACTATTGGCAAGGCCCTGTGCCTGGTGCTGGAGCTGTAGACATGAGTCAGACCTGGCCCCTGCCCTCAGGGAGCATGCAGACTGGGAGGAAGACAGGTGAGTTCCAGACACATGCAATACAGCTGGTTAGTATGGAAAGTTAAGGAGGGTCCTTAACTGCCACTGAGTTGCGGGGAGGTGGGTCAGCAAAGGTTTCCCAGAAGATATGATACTTGAACTGAGTCTTTAAAGTCAAATGGGAGTTTGCTGATAGAAAATGGAGGAGGAGGCCAGGTGCAGTGGCTCATGCCTGTAATCTCAGCACTTTAGGAGGCCTGGGCAGGAGGATCACTTGAACCCAGGAGTTCAAGACAGCCTGTGCAAAAAAGTGAGACCCCGTCTTTATAAAAAAAATTAGTCAGGTGTGGAGGCACATACCTATGGTCCCAGCCACTCCGGAGGCTGTGGTGGGAGGATGGCTTGAGCCCAGGAGGTCGAGGCTGCAGTGAGCCATATTCACACTACCGCACTCCAACCTGGGTGACAAAGCAAGACTCTATTCCAAAAAAATGGAAGAGAAACAAAAAGGAAATGGGGGGAGAGGGGGACTCTCTAGAGAGGAGGAAACAACCTGGGCAAGGCAAGGAGAGAAAAAGTGCATCCCGACTCCCAGCCCAGAAGAGCCTAAGGAGACACGACAATTCAAGTCAGTTGTGTTCTAGATTCCCATCTTGAATCTAGAATCTGGAACAGAAAAGGAGAATTAGGTAAAATCTAAGGAAAGTGGAATAAACTAGGGACGTTAGCTAATAATAGTATATTGATATTGGTTAAATATAACAAATGTACCATACTAATGTATGATGGTAATAACAGGGAAAACCAGGTGTGAGGTAAATGGGAACTCTCCGTACTATCTTTGCAATTCTGTAAATCTGAAACTGTTCTAAAAAATAAAGGTTTTGTTTTTTTAAAACTGCATCGTGTGTTTGGGTTGGGGGTTTAGAGTACACGTGGGTGGTGCATGGACTGCCTGACGGGTGAAGATGGGGCTGGGGAGGCAGAAAGGGCCAAGAATGTGTTGAGGGGGATGCAGGGGAGCCCCCCTGGGTTTTAGGCACTGCAGTGACAGCGATTATGGAGGGCAAGCCTGAGGGCAGGGAGCGCCACCCCGGCAGCTGCAGTCCAAGGGGGAGAATAGCAATCTAAGGTAGGAAAGGACAAAGGGGAGAGCCAGGCTCACAGTCGGCTCTCAATAAATGTTTATGGAACAGAACTGACTAGGGGATGCATTCAAGAGAAATTTGGGAAATAGAATGGATATTTCTCATGAACAATCGGATGAATAGGACAAGAGCAGAGAGGAGTAAAGGATGACCCTCAGTTTTGAGCTGGGGGTAGTGGTGGGGCACTCAAGAGAGGGGGCACAGTATCCCCTGGGACCTGCCCTCCCAGCCTTCTGGGCCTGAGCGCAGAGCCCCTGCGTCATTAGCACAGAGCTGACAGACTTCACAGAGGAAGGTGAGAAGCACAGGAGCACAGACAGGATAAGAGTTTCCAACTGTCGCCTGGCAACCCAAGGTGTGGGGCAACGGCGTTGGGCAACGGTGTGGGGGAAGGAGGATTCTGTAGAAGGAAGGGATTATAAATCCTCAGTTGAATGGCCTCCCCCATCCCACCCCTGTCCTTAGCAACACATCAGGTAGGTTCCAAGCAAGCTAGGAGAATCTCCAGCCTTAGATGGCAACTGGACGTCTTCAGGGGCAGAGCACTGCTGCTCTCTCCATTCATTGAAAATGGGAGTAAAAGGGCCACAACTCACAACTAATTTCTCTGTTGATGACTCCGCCTTGTAAGTCCTGTGGCTCGCAATCTTAAAGTGGTGGTAACCGTAAGATTCGTCATGGTAGTACAGCATAATAGAAACCTCATGAGCTAATACTGGCTCTCCCCTTCACTGTATGACTTTGGGTAAGTTTATTTAGCACCTAGTATGTTACAGGCTCCATGCTAGATCCTTTCCCTATATTATCTCGTTCAATCTTTACTATAACACTAAGAAGTAGGCATTAATATTCTTCTATTTTACAGCTGAGGAAACAGAGGTTCAGAGACATTACTTATCACACTGCTGGTACCATGTGTTCATTCCACTTACACCACAGCTGAAGTAACTAAGCCCCCAACCACTCCTGTCACCCTATGCCAGAATGTGCAGCAGCTTCTTCAGAGACCACTACATTCAGTGCCAAGTCACTTAATTACATACCTATACACTGGTGTTGCTCAACCTTGGATGCCCACTAGACTCTCCTGTGAAGTTGTAGTGGGACAGAGAGAGAGGAGGGCTGGTAGGAAAGGAGGGGAGCTGGAAACTAAAAGGTGATAGTTTGCAACAGATAACACCTCCCTTTCTGAGAGTGTTTGCTTGGAGGTTCTGATTTTTAGCTGTGACGTTGACTCTCAACCACCTGTGAGGTCCCTGGGGTACCACAGGGCAGTGGAAAGAGTGGGGAAGGCAGTTTGATGTGAAAAGAACACTCTGGTGGCAAACATCCCTAATTTTGAGTCCCAGATGTGCTATTTTCCAGGCTTGGTAAGATTTGGTCAAGTCCCTTAACTTCTCTGAGTCTCAGTTTCCTCATCTGTTCTGGGCATCATTACTGTGATAATTATAAGGAAAAAACTGCAAGTAAAGCACCTGTAAAGTGTGTAACTGCTGCCCCAAAAATTATAATTATTAACAATTTCACCATTTACAGAGTGCTTTACCTATGTGAAGATATAACAAGGGATTCAAAACTCCATACATGGGTTTTGAAGACAGACAGACCTTTATTTTTATTTTTATTTTTTTTGAGACAGTCTCGCTCTGTCACCCAGGCTGGAGTGAAGTAGGGCGATCTCGGCTCACTGCAACCTCCACCTCCTGAACTTAAGTGATTCTCCTGCCTCAGCCTCCCAAGTAGCTGGGACTACACGTGCCAGCCACCGAGCCCCGCTAATTTTTTTTGTATTTTTAGTAGGGACAGGGTTTCACCATGTTGACCAGGCCAGTCTTGAACCCCTGACCTAAAATGATCCCCTGCCTTGGCCACCCAAACTGCTGGGATTACAGGCGTGAACCACCGCACCCAGCCTGAAGCCAGATAGACCCTGATTCAAATCTGGACTCTGCCACTTAACTATTTGTGTGAACTTGAGACAGCCATCTAACTCCTCTGGATCTCAGTTTACTTCTCTGTAAAATGGGGATAATAACAGCACCTAGTTCACAGGGTTAGTGTCAGGATGAAATCAGTTCATAAAAGCACTGAGCACAGTGCTGGCATGAAAGCCCGTGCCACTGTCAGCTCACATCAGCCTTGTGGGAGATAGTATTAGTCCCATTTACAGGTGAAGGTCTAAATGAAAGCTGCTGTTCATTGCCACAATTACTGATGTGTGAAGTCAAGAGGGATGCCAGGCATTCAGAATAAGAACGGCACTTTTGCCAGACTCTGGGCCTCTAAATGCAGGGATCAAAAGGAAGCAGGGATCCTCCCACACACGCCACACAACCACTGTCTGTCCTGGGACCACCTGTCTGCTTTATAATTTGTTTTGTATTCTCTTTATCCCTCTGTTCATGTCAATTATGGCAAGAAGCCCATGTCTCCAAAGCCATCCTTGATCACTGGACTCCAATTGCCGTATAGCTCGGTACATCATCATCTTTTCTAACACTGTCTCCTCCCCTCCCCACTGAAACCTTTCCCTGAGTCTTCTGAAATTCAGTCAGTCATCAGAAAAATCTATTTTTGCTCAGCCTCTCATCCGAACGTTTCTTTTACCTCCTTGCTATAATCAAAACCCAGCTCTCCCTGAGGACATGGCTTCTCCTAAAGCCTCTAAATTGTTGCTCACTTCCTCTCTCATCACCCTTGAATCACCGGGCCGGAGGTGGGATAGATGTTGTTGCTTCTCACCCCTGCTTTCATATCACTCTCTTTCCCTCCTTCAAAAAAACAAAACAAAACACCTCCAGCTTTCAATATCATGAGATTATACCACCCACTTATCCCTCTACTGGCCAGTGAACAGCTTCTGCTTCACTGTTACTCTCTCCATAATTCTTGGTGATTTCAATATCCACATAGATGAGGCTTCCATCACCTTGGACTCTCATTTCCTTGAATGCTTCTCCTCCAGTGATATTGATCTCTGACCCCACCTCAGTAACTCACTCTTACAGTCATATTCTGAACCTTATCATTACCAATAGTAATTTCAAGCCTCTCATACTCAGACCACTATGCTCTTTCCAGCTCACTCCTTGTAGATTCCCAGCATCAACAGTCTTCTTTCCCTACCACCTTTTCACTGTCCTTCATCCCTTGTGTTGTTACCTCCCTCTCGGCCCAACTTGAATTCTAAGGTCGATCATGACAACAGCTTCCCTTCACATGCCCCTGACTCCCCAGGTCCTCTTGCTTTGTTATACTCAACATAACTACACTTTACTTAAAGTCAACTCTTTGCCTATTCTATGCTTTTATCCTCAGAGCAAAACATGGCTGGAGAAAAACACACAACCATGCTTCAAATTCATGAGCTGATGAATTTAAATTTATGATCGCTAATTTCAAATGAAGTCTTCATGCTAATCAGCAATCAAATTACATTTCCGCAGTCTATTCACTCTCCCACCTTCTTAGATGACATTCTCCTCTCTCTTCGACTCTCCAAACTTCCTCCCTCATCTTCACTCTCCACTGATGACCTCGCTTTATCAGAAAATTGTGCTTAAGAGAACTTGAACCAGCACATGGAACCCCAAGCTGCACCTGTGCCCAAACCCTCTGCTTTCTCCCCTGGGAATGTAGGTGCACAGTCTGTGCTCCTAGCAAGGACGCACCCTCTGCATGTGATCCTATCCTATCCCCTCTCCCCAGTTCAAGGATATTGTCCCAGCAGTTCTCCTTTGTTTCCAAAGCATCAGCTTTGTATTTTTGTTTCTTTGTTGGCTTGGTTTGTTGATCTCTATTCAATTGTTTTACCAGCATACGAACATGCTGCTACTTCTCAAATCTTAAAAAACAAAAACCTCTTCTGATTCACTTCCCCATTCCCCTTCGGCTACCACTCCAATTGTCTCCTTTTCTTTAGAGCAAACATCCTTGAAAGTGCTATGTCATACTTGGTGTCTCCAATTTCTCTTCTGCCATTTTTACCAGGCTTTCACCCCTCCTACTCCACCAAAACAACTTGTATCAAGGTTATCAATGTACTCTGTGTTGCTAAATACAGCAGTCAATCCTCAGTTCCCATATTCATAACCTAGCAGCCATATTTGACACAGTTGATCTCTCCTTCCTCTGAAAAGCTATCTTCACTTGGCTGCCAGGACACCACACTTTCTCATTTCAGTTGCTCTTTTTCAGTCTCCTTTGCCAATTCTCCCTCATCTTCCCAACACCTTGGTGTTGGAATGTCTCCGGGCTCAGTCTGTGAACCTTTTCTTCTTCCTGCCTTCACTCTTTCCCTTGTTAATCTTATTTGGTCTCATCATTTAAAATACTACTTGCTAATATATACATGCAGACTCATTTATCCAACTGCTTATTCCATATCTCTACTTGGTTATCTAACGGGCTTCTCCAACTTAGCATAACCAAACTGAATCCCCAACTCTCTCCCTAAACCCTGTTCTTCCTGCAGTCTTCCCCATCTCAGTTAGAGGAATCTCCAAACTTCTAGTCACTCAGCCCAAACCCTCAGCAACATCCTTGACTTCTCTCCTTCTTTCTCTCTCCACATCCAATTCAATATTCAGTATTTTCAACATACATGCAAAATCTGACTACTCTCACTACCACCGCTACTACCTCCCTAGTTCAAGCCACCATCATTCCCAGCCTCAATTGTTACAAATCCTAACTGGTTCTCCCTGCTTCTGCACTTTGCTCTTCATAATTTATTCTTGAAACAGGCATAACTCTGCCTCAGAGAAATCCTGTTAAGTGTTAAGATGTAAGTCACCTGGCCAGGCGCAGTGGCTCACGCCTGTAATCCCAACACTTTGGGAGGCCAAGGCGGGTGGATTATTGAAGGCCAGGAGTTCAAGACCAGCCTGGCCAACATGGTCTCTACTAAAAATACAAAAATTAGCATGGTGGCGCACACTTGTAATTCCAGCCACTCAGGTGGCTGAGGAACGAGAATTACTTGAACCTGGGAGGCAGAGGTTGCAGTGAGCTGAGATTGCGCCACTGCACTTCCAACCTGGGTGACAGAGTGAAATTCTGTCTCAAAAACAACAACAACAACAAAAATGAAAGAAAGAAAGATGTAAGTCACTAAAATGTTGAAATGTTCTGGAATTAGTGATGATAGTTGCACAAGTCTGTAAACATACTAAAAATCACTGAACTATACTGTTTAAAAGGGTGAATTTTGGCTGGCCTGATGGCTTACCCCTGTAATCCGAGCACTTTGGGAGGCTGAGATGGGTGGATCATGAGGTCAGGAGTTCGAGACCAGCCTGGCCAACATGGCGAAACCCCGTCTCTACTAAAAGTACAAAAATTAGCCAGGTACGGTGGGGGGCATGTGTAATCCCAGCTACTCGGGAGGCTGAGGCAGGAGAATCGCTTGAACCCAGGAAGCGGAGGTTGCAGTGAGCTGAGATCATACCACTGCACTCCAGCCTGGGCAACAGAGCAAGGCTCCATCTCAAAAAAAAAAAAAAAAGGTGAATTTTATGGTATATAAGTTATATGTCAATTGAAAAAATATTATTAAATGCAATACGGTATCTTGGATTGGATCCTGCAATGGTAATAGAACATTTGTGGGAAAAAAACTAATGAAATTCAAATAAAGATGGTAGTTTAATCATATTGTACCAATGTCAATTTCTTAGTTTTGACAAATGTATCATGGTTATATAAAATGTTAACATTAGGGCAACTGGGCAAAGGACACATGGGAACTCTATACTATCACTGCAATTTTTCTATAAACCTAAAATTACCCAAAGATTTAAAAATTTATTAAAACAATGTAAGACAGAGCATGTCATTCCACTGCTCAATGTCTGCAATGCATTTCAAAGTGTGTGTGCCTGTTGTATATCCCCCTTCTCCCCTGCTTCACTGAGTGCCCCTAAGAGGTAGGGATGTTTTCTCACCA
Organism: Hylobates moloch; assembly: GCF_009828535.3. Taxonomy (NCBI): domain Eukaryota; kingdom Metazoa; phylum Chordata; class Mammalia; order Primates; family Hylobatidae; genus Hylobates; species Hylobates moloch. The sequence goes on from NW_026652283.1 coordinate 52,495,825, forward strand.
ATCGCTGCAGAGCCTAGCACAGCTAGGCACACAAAGGGTCCTTGAAAGCAATTATGCTCTTGCAAATGTCATTTCTTCCACCTGTAAAGCTCTTACTCTACATTAACCTGAAAAAACTCAACTCATTTGTCAAGACCCTGCTCAAATGTCCCCTCCTTTATGAGGCCTGCAATGATTTTCCCAGGCAGAGGTAGCTGTTCTTACAACACTCTCTTCATCCCTTTATTACATCGCTTATATCACATTGTAGCTGTTTCTTTGCCCTCTCATGACAGTGCCTGGCATATAATATGTACATGACACATGTTTATTGAATGGATTAATGAATACACAAATGGCTTGTAGATTATTTCTTTTTCTCCCATGCCAGTTTGGATGGAAGGAAAGGGGGTTGTGGTCCTAAGGAAAGGGGGGTGTGTCTTGGAGACCCCTTGAATAGTCAGTCAGGATAGCTTGTTAATTCATTTGAAAATTACAGAGGCCGACTAAGCCTGATTTGACTTCCCATGGTCTTTGTTGTGATTTTAAAAATCAGATTAAACCTCCTCTAGCAGCTGGTTCCTACAGGCTTTGGAGAGATAAAAGTGTCAGCATGTTTCTGCAGCCACACCAGGAAACTTGCTGCCTAGAAAAATCAATTCTGATTATCATAAGAGCTGAGCACAGGATGGTGTACTCAGGAACTGTCTTCACATTCCTGGAGACACAGAGACTTGTCAGAGCCCCAGTTTCCCTGTTCAGCCTCCAGACTCTTCTGTGTTGCCTGCTGATCTCTCTACAGGTCTCCAGCTTACATTCAAGACTAGATTGCACCTTCTTGAAGGTGGCAGCAAGAGCACTGGAATGGGTCAAGGGACATCACCATGAGCCCTCAGTAAAGTCCCTATCTCACTCTGAGCCTCAGACTCCTCCTGTCTAAAATGAAAGACTGAGGCTAGGCACAGTGGCTCATGCCTGTAATCCCAGCACTTTGGGAGGCCGAGGCAGGAGGATCACCTGAGGTCAGGAGGTTGAAACCAGCCTGGCCAACGTGGTGAAACCCCGTCTCTACTAAAAATACAAAAATTAGCCAGGCGTGGTGGTGCATGCCTGTAATCCCAGCTATTCGGGAGGCTGAGGCAGGAGAATCGCTTGAACCCGGGAGGTGGAGGTTGCAGGGAGGAGCCAAGATTGCGCCATGGCACTCCAGCCTAGGCAACAAGAGCGAAACTCCACCTCAAAAAATACATAATTTAATTTAATTAAATGAGAGACTGAGATGTGATGTGCTCTAAATTCACAGGCTTGTTGACATCTAACAAGGTAACAGGGAATCTTAATCGGCAGTGTGAACTTAAAACATGGACATTACCTGCTTCAGAGTCTTAAAGGATGAGGGAATTTATATCAGGTATTTTTCTTTTTCTTTTCTTTTCTTTTATTTTTTTTTTTTTTGTGAGCTAGGATCTTGCTCTGTCACCCAGGCTGGAGTGCAGTAGTGTGGTTATAGCTCAAGGCAGCCTTGACCTCCCAGGCTCAAGTGATCCTCTGGCCTCAGCCTCATGAGTAGCTGGGACTACAGGCATATGCCACCACACACACAGCTAATTTTTAAATTTTTTGTAGAGACAAGGTCTCAGTATGTTGCTGGTCTCACTCCTGAGCTCAAGTGATCCTCCTGCCTTGGCCTCCCAAAGTGCTAGGATTACAGGCATGAGCCACCACACCCAGCCAGGTTTTTTATATGTTACTAACAGATGCTATAGTAGTCAGAATAATAGTCCCCCAAATATATAATCCCTAGAATCTGTGAATATGTTACCTTACATGGCAAAAGGGATTTTTGCAAATGTGATTAAATTAAGGATCTTGAAAATGGAGGATTGACCTGGAATGCCTAGGTGGGCCCATTATAATCACAAGGGTTTTTATAAGAGACAAGCGGGAGATTCAGAGAGGTTGGAAGATGTTCCACTGCGGCTTTGAAGATGGATGGAAGAAGGGGCCCCAAGCAAAGGGATGTAGGCAGCCTCTGGAAGCTGGAAAAGGCAAATTAAAGATGCCCCCCTAGATGAGGCCCTCCAGAGAGAATACAGACTGAAACCAGCCAACAACTTGATTTTAACCCAGTAAGACCCACCTTAGACTTCCGACCTCCAGAACTGTGAAATAATAAGTTTGTGTTGTCTTAAGCCACTAAGTTTGTAGTAATTTTAGTGCAGCAATAGGAAACTAATACAGAAGCCCATTAGACAGCTACCCAATCTCATATAATAATCCATTACTATACATTCTTAAATTCTAGGGAAAAGTCTCTTGATATCCTATTCTTCTTCCTCTAATCAGAACAAGAGAGCTATGGTATTCATTTTATTGGGCTGATAATTTCAGTCTCATTAATTCCTGGAGAGCAGGGAACGTCACATTTATATTAATATCTCTATCCCCAGTGTCTGGCACAGTAAATATTTGTTAAATGGCTGCTGAAGAGCCACAATCCTCCTTCCAAGTTTCTGGTATGATTACCTTTCCCACATTTCTACGCTCCCTTACATTTCACCTGTTTTTATATTACTGGCCCTAAGATACAGATCCTTGACAATCCCAGATTTAGTACTCACTAGCTTTAATATTTATGACTCCAAAGCCATTTTGTGACCTAACATTTCATGGAGGCTGCTGTGTGGACATAAGGCAGATGACGGATAATCGAACCTTGCTGACTGCCCAGCACCCCATCTCACCTTGACCTTGTTCTCAGTTCCTGTTTATATGAGGAGTTACTCACATCACTGTGGAATTCAGATTCCCAGGAAATCTCTTAAGACTCCTTCTATTTGTCCCAGTGTTTGTCATTCTGTCTAACCCCACTTTGGAACCCATGGTCACTCTTATCTATGTCTTTAATTATAGTAAGAGCTATTGGGCAGGAGCAGTGGCTCACACCTGTAATCCCAGCACTTTTGAGAGGCCTAGACGGGCAGATCACTTGAGCTCAGGAGTTTGAGACCAGCCTGAGGAACATGACAAAACTCTGTCTCTACAAAAAATACAAAACTTAGCCAGGCATGGTGGCACACGCCTATAGTCCCAGCTACTGGTGAGGCTAAGGTGCAAGGATTGCTTAAGCCCAGGAGGTCGAGGCTGCAGTAAGCCATGAGCATACCACTGCACTCCAGCCTGGGCGACCCTGTCTCAAAATTAAATACATGAATAAAATGATAATTTAAAAAAGAGCTGTTGGAGGAGGGACCCTCCTTTCTCTGTCCATGAGGAAGCTTGTCCATGGAGATATAGGCTCCTCCTACAGACCTGAGTGGAATGCTTTAGGCCTTAAATATTAGTAAATCTGGGCCACATGGACTTTGACTTTGAGTGAATGGTGTATGGGCTAATTATAGCCAGCGGCCCACATTGGCCTATGACTGGGTTTGTGTGTCTTTCTGACTCCAGAGTAAAGTATTAGCAAGCCGCACTTGCCGGAAGACTTTAGCCATGGCTTTATCCTCACTTTTATGAGTAATAAGGCTTTTTTTTTCCCATTACTCCCCATCTCTCTGACTCCTGCATCTATTTCTCAATGGGTTTAGGTGGGGAAGAAAAGGAATGCTATTTATCAATCTCCCTAGAACCTTAATAAAAACTACGATTTGTTGAGTGTTTACTCTGTGCCATGCACTATGTTAGTGCTTTATATATATTATGTATGTATGTCTTTAGCTACACTAAGAGCTTTTAAATCATCACCAGCACAGCAACAGATCCAACTAGAGGCCACTTACTGCTGGGTGCTGTTGCACTCAGTCTCTACAAGAAATACAAAATTTAGTCAGGCATGGCATAGCCAGGCACACCTGTAGTTCCAGCTACTAGGGAGGCTGACGTGGGAGGATCACCTGAAGCCAGGAGGCAGAGGTTCCAGTGAGCTGAGATCGCACCACTGTACTCCAGCCTGGGAAACAGAGTTAGACCCTATCTCAAAACAAACAAACAAAAACTAGAATCCAGGACCCAGAGTCCTAGGTGAGCTCAGTCCTCTGGATTTTTCTCTTGATCAGCACCAGACAGCTTCTGCAATGGGCCCCACATAGAGATGGTGGAAGCCCCCTCCGCTCTTCTATTCCCACAGGTCTCCAGGGGTTGCTTGGCAACCAGGACCCAGCAATAAGTAGCCTCTAGTTGGATCCGTTGCTGTGGAGTTACCAAGTCTCCTCTCACACCTGTGCATGCTCTCGCTCCCTAACAATGAGGCTTCTCTGCTATCCATACCTCCCCAGTAAGACTTTCTTGTCTGATCCACAATCATTAACTTCTCAGGAAACAAAGGGAGCTCTCAGGGACCTTTGCGGTGAAGGGCTCCAGGCAATAAGGCACTCCCAAGACCCTCATCCCCCAAAGATGACAGAAATTCCTATTGTGGGTGGCCCTGCTCAGCAATGCTCATAACCTCCTCTTCTTGTGTCTAGAATCCCCTAAGAGAGATCAAATGGGCTGGAGGAATTTAACTGAACACTTCATACTGTGCCAGTGAGTCACTAAATGCTGTTCCAACACTGGAACCACAGATGGAAAACCTCAGGCCGGGCGCGGTGGCTCACACCTGTAATCCCAGCACTTTGGGAGGCCGAGGCAGGCGGATCATGAGGTCAGGAGAATGAAACCACCCTGGCTAACACGGTGAAACCCCGTCTCTACTAAAAATACAACAACAACAAAAAAAAATTAGCCGGGCTTGGTGGCGGGCACCTGTAGTCCCAGCTACTCAGGAGACTGAGGCAGGAGAATGGTGTGAACCCAGGAGGTAGAGCTTCCAGTGAGCCAAGATTGCGCCACTGCACTCCAGGCTGGGTGACAAAGCGAGACTCCGTCTCAAAAAAAAAAAAAAAAGAAAGCAACCCAGTGACCCCTTCCATGTGGACCCAAAGGTAGAGAAAGGAAGGAACCCATTATTTATTGCATTCCCCAGACACAATATTATGTTATCATATTTAGGCCCCCTCACCACCAGCAAACCTGTGAGGCTTTTACAGTTGAAGACATTAACTATTCATAAAAATGAAATGATTTATCAAAGCTCACAAAACCAAAAAAAAAAAATCACAAAATTTTTGTGTACAGAAGTGATATGTATAAACACACATAAATGTTCCCCCTTTCCCTTTACAATGAAAGCAGTCTCCCCCTATCCTCGGGGGATAAGTTCCAAGACCCTCAGTGGATGCCTGAAACCTCAGATAGTACCTAATCCTATACAGTATACATTATGCTTTTTCTTTTTTCTTTTTTTTTTTTTTTTTGAGATGGAGTCTCGCTCTGTCACCTAGGCTGGAGTGCAATGGCGCAATCTTGGCTCACTGCAACTTCTGCCTCCCAGGTTCAAGCAATTCTCCTGCATCACCCTCCTGAGTATCTGGGATTACAGGTGCCTGCCACCACACCCAGCTAATTTTTTGTATTTTTAGTAAAGGCGGGGTTTCACTATGTTGGCCAGGCTGGTCTCGAACTCCTGACCTCATGATCTGCCCGCCTCAGCCTCCCAAAGTGCTAGGATTACAGGCGTGGGCCACTGCACCCAGACCACACTGTGCTTTTTCAATTTCATAACTACGATGGCTACTGAGTGGCTAATGGGCAGATAGCAGATACAGCATGGATATGCTGGACAAAGGGATCATTCACGCTCTGGGCAGGACAGAGCAAGACAGTGCAATATTTCATCATGCTACTCAAAACAGCGTGCAATTTAGGCCAGGCACGGTGGGTCACGCCTGTAATCCCAGAGGTTTGGGAGGCCGAGGTAGGCGGATCACTTGAGGACAGAAGTTCGAGACAAGCCTGGCAAACATGGTGAAACCCCATCTCTACTAAAAATACAAAAATTAGCCGGGTGTGGTGGTGTACGCCTGTAATCTCAGCTGCTCCGGAAGCAGGAGAATTGCTTGAACCCGGGAGGCAGAGGTTGCAGTGAGCTGAGCTCATGCCATTGCACTCCAGCCTGGGCGACAGAGTGAGACTATCTCCAAAAAAAAAAAAAAAAAAAAGAACAGTGTGCAATTTAAAATTTATTAGCTTATTTCTAGAATTTTCTGTTTAGTATGTTCAGATCTAGAAGACCCCAAGTAACTGAAATCTTGGAAAGTGAAACCAAGGATAAGAGGGGACAGTAATTGATCATCAAATTCTGTAAATTCTAGTTCCAAATCTTTCTCCTCATTTCCATCCCTTATGTCATTTTGTCATTGTTAGCATTATGGACTGAATGTCTATGGCCTCCCAAAATTTGTATGAAGCCCTAGATAGTACCCAATCCTATACAGTATACACTGTGCTTTTTCTTTTCTTTTTCTTTCTTTTTTTTTTTTTTTTGAGATGGAATCTCGCTCATCCCTCAGTGTGCTTGTATTTGGAGATGAGGCCTCAAAGGAAGTAATCGAAGTTAAATGATGTCATAAGATGAGTTCCTGATCCAACAGAATTCGTGTCATTATAAGAAGAGACACCAAAGAGTTTGCACTATCTCTTCCCCTTGCCCATGCACCAAGGAAAGCCCACAAGAACACAGAGTGGGAAGGCAGCCTGAGGGGAGAGCTCTCATCAGACATCAACCCTACTGGCACCTTGATCTTAGACTTCCAGTCTCCAGACTGTGAGAAAATTAATTTCAACTGTATTTTGTTATGGCAGCCAGAGCAGAATAATACACTTAGTTCAGCCCCATACAATTTACCCAAGCCCTTGCTTGCTTGCTTGCTTCCTTTCTTTTATAGCTGGTCACTACTATATTTGTTTATTAACTTTTAGATAGCTTTATGAGGTATAATTGATACACAAAAAAATACACTTACTTAATGTATACAATTTGATGAGTTTGGATCCAAAACCCTGGTTTCTTTGCCTCATTTCCATCTACCCTTCAAACTGAAGCCAGGAATTTTTCTAAAATGCAGATCTAACTTGTTTAAACCCTTCTATGGCTCCCCAGTGCCTATGGTGGTGGTCTCCAACTTGTATCCCTTTAAGTAAGAAAAATGTAGGTACAGCATGCACAGTATATGTGTATTCCTTAGATTATATATCTATATGTCTACTTCTATACACAAAAGATATTAAAATATATAAAATTAAAATAAACAATATTTAAATGTTTAAAATCTAATGTATTCATGAATAGTCCAGAAAACTTTATTTTTTGCTGCATAAAAGCACATACATACACATAAAAACCCTTTGCTAATTTCCCTTCAGCAAAAGCAATGAGATTGACCATGTCATCTATGGCTATACCACCCTGAACGTGCCCAATATCATCTGATCTCGGAAGCTAAGAGGGGTTGGGCCTGGTTAGTACTTGGATGGGAGATCGACTATGTCGGATCTAATTAGATTATCATTGATTTTACCTCGAAACGTGGCTGACAATGAACTTGTGTTGGGGGTTGGAAAAACATCAGTTCAGCCATTTTCTTTATGCTCACTTGGGTTCACTATAATCTTCTAGTATAGTCTTCAATCAGAGGTTTCTTTATAGGACTCTTTAAAAGCCACATATCCATTATGAGGTTTCATTTAGTTAAAACTAGACCATGTAATCAATAAATCCACTTAACCAGGCACAAGAAAACCACAAAAGCTCACAATTGGCTGAACATAAACAAAGAAGTGAGTCAGTCCACTGTCAACCCCTCAGAAGGGCAGAATGCCTCCTCTTATCTCAAGAATTTTTGAGTGTAGGCTATCTGACCATCTGATATGAGGGTCAAACAAAGACACTTCTGTCAATCCACATAGTAAATATCAATAAAAAATATCTTATGTTCAAAGATTAAAAGTAAGCTCTAATAATTTCTTCAGTTCCCTAAGGAATCAATCATGAATACTCTGACCGATGACAAGAACTTTCTGTTTGCTGTGGAAGATCTCTTTGACCCCCAATCTGTCACCTATAGCCGCTCCAGCAAATTTCTCTCAGCACCCATTCTCTGCTCTTTCACAACCTTGATCCAGTTTTACTGTATTGCTCACCACGCCCCAAATATTCTGTGCTCTCACATCCCCCTGTGCACGAACTGCAAGGATGAGATCAAATAACACAAGTGAAAGCACCTGGCACCTAATAGGTGCTTTTAGTAAATGCGTGTTGACTTTCACCTCAAGCTAGTTAAACTAAGTGGTTCTACAATGTTAGCCAGCCACAAAACCACCTGGAAAACTTGTTATAGCACAGATGGTTGTCACTCACCCACCAGAGTTTCTGACTCAATAGTTCTGAGGTGGGCCTGAGAATTTGCATTTCTAGCAAATTCCAAGGTGATGCTGATGCCATGGGTCTGGGAATCAGTGAACTAGACGACCCGTATAGCTTCTTCTATTTCTAATGATCTCTGAATCCTCAATGCCTTTAATAGAGAGCAAATGAACAAAGTGAACTTTTATCCCTATATAATATTTGACATTATCATGAAGGGAAATATGAACTCTATAATACCTCAGATGCACAGTGTAGAGAAAAGAGCACATACTTTTGAATCAGAAGATCTTGTTGAAATCCCACTTTATAGCAGTGTCGTTGACCTAAGGCAAGTTAACAAATCTCTGAGTTTCTTATTCTACAAAACAGGAGTGTATTAAAGTCGTACCTACTTCATAGTGTTAATTGTGAGATAGAATATGGGAAATATATAATTTGTAAAAAGAAAAGTACTATATACAGACTGCCCCAATAAGATATATGCATAATGTATTAATGTACATTTAACACGTAGAATAGAAAGATAATAAATAATATATGTTTTGGCTGGGCGTGGTGGCTCACAACTGTAATCCCAGCACTTTGGGAGACCAACACGGGTGGATCACCTGAGGTCAGGAGTTCAAGATCAGCCTGGTGAACATGGTGAAACCCCATCTTTACTGAAAATACAAAAATTAGCCAGGCGTGGTGGCACACGCCTATAATTGAAGCTACTTGGGGAGCTGAAGCAAGAGAATCGATTGAACCCAAGAGGTGGAAATTGCAGTGAGCCAAGATAGTGCCACTGCACTCCAGCTCAGGTGACAGAGTGAGACTCTGTCTCGAAAAAAAATAAAATAAAATAATAATAATACATGTTTTACATACTTTAAATCACAAATTTTCAAAATTTCCAATCCAGGTACTAATTCATTTTTGAAAACTATATGATCTACATGTTGCTATATCATCTAAAATATGTACATAATTTATTAGTACTATTGGCAGATACTAATAATAATAGTAGCTGTGGCAGCCAGCTTCCAAGATGGTCCCCAGTGATACTTTCCTCCCAATATCCACATTTTTGTGTAGGTTCCTCCCATGCTGAATCAGTGACCAACAGAACGCTGTAAGGCTAAGGCTAACTCATAAGAGACATTGCCACTTCCTCTGGCCTTTTACATCTCTCACTCTGGCAAAAGCCAGCTGCTACACAAATAAAGACACTTAAGCAGCTCTGTGAAGACACTCCAAGAGGCCAAATGGGAAAGAAGTAAGGCCTTCTGCCAACAGCTAGCACCAGATATGTGAGTGTGCAGTCTTAAGATCCTCCAGCCCCAGGCTAAGCACGGTGGCTCACACCTGTAATCCCAGCTCTTTGGGAGGCCGAGGTGGGCGGATCACGAGGTCAGGAGTTCAAGACCAGCCTGGCCAACAGCCTGGCCAACATGGTGAAACCCCATCTCTACTAAAAATACAAAAATTAACTGGGCATGGCGGCAGGCACCTGTAGAAGGCAGAAACACTTGAACCAGAGGCAGAGGTTGCAGTGACGAGATCATGTCACTGCACTCAACTGGCAAAGACAAACTCCTTAGATCCTCCAGCTCCAGTCTATGTTTCAGATGATTGCAACCCAAGCCAACATCTGGCTACACCTCATGAGGCCCAAACCACTCCCAAATGTTTGATCCACAGAAACTATGAGATAATTAATTATTATAGTTGTTTGACACTACCAATTTATTTATTTATTTATTTATTTATTTATTTATTTATTTGAGATGGAGTCTTGCTCCGTTGCCCAGGCTGGAGTGCCGTGGCATGATCATGGCTCACTGCAGCCTCGACCTCCTGGGCTCAAGCAATCCTTCCACCTCAGCCTCCCAAGTAACTGGGACTACAGGCGCCCACCACCATGTCCAGCTAATTTGTTTTATTTTTTTGTAGAGATGAGGTCTCACAATGTTGCCCAGTTTGGCACTATGAACTTATGAAGTGATTTGTTATACGACAGTAGATAACTGATACCATAGCTAACATTAGTGTGCATTTACTATGTTCCAGGAACTAAGCCAAGGACCTAAGGACCCAACAGCCTTATGATGTAGATGCTATTACAATCCCCAAAGAAGAAAGGGTGTCCAGAGAAGTTAAGCAATTCAGTCAACTTCCATGACTAGTAAGTGGTAGAAGCAGAATTTGAACCCAAGTCTCTAACTCCAAGCCCCAGTTTCTTGGTCACTCATTTAGACAAGCCAACATAAAACCTCCTGGAGAGTTAAACAGCAGAAGCAACTGAACCCCTGGAGGAGAGCAAACTTGTATAAAACTAGCAGAGGGTAGCCCAGGGGCCACACCTGAAACAGCATTAATGCCTGATGCTGTAAGGCCCAGAAGTTCCAAGCTGGCCCCACCTCTAAGCCCTTGTACTGGCAGGCCAGCCGCTTCTCAGGAAAATCCTGCCCAAGATTCCCGGGACTCACCCAGATCTGTAGTTTCACCCGCTTCTCGTGACGGTAGACTGTCTTCACCTTGAAGTCAATGCCCACAGTGCTAACGAAGGCTGGGGTGAACGTGTCATCAGCATAGCGGAAGAGGAAGGAGGTCTTGCCAACACTGCTGTTGCCAATGATAAGCAGTTTAAACATGTAGTCAAAATTCTGGTCAGAGGCATCTTTGACTCCAGTTTTACCATCCGTCACTGAAGCCATCTGCAAGAGAGACCTAGGGTCACTCAGGAACAGACCTTCAGTGTCACCCTGAGTCACCAACCTTCTAATGGTCACCCCATCATTCACACACTCACTCCTTACTCCAGCACCACTGAGGAAATGCACACTACTCAGAATCACCCTATCACTACATCTGCCCCAAATGTTGTCTCAGCACTGAGGTGGAACCCAGCTCCTCCCATTCATTCCTTCAGCAAATATTTACTGGGCACATTGATCTAGGGCAAGCCCTGTGCTGGGCATGGGGCTTACAAACATGAGTCAGACATGGTGCCTGACCTCTAGGTGGACAAAAACTAGAATAAAAGGTGGGTCAACACAGAGTAACAAAGCAGTAGATAAGTGATAATACAGAGGAGTCCTGGCTGAGGAAGTCCATGAGAAGCATCTCACCCAGCCTGGAGGCCCGGTGATCAAGGAGAGGCTCCTGGAGGAAGCAGCTCCTGAGCTATTTTGGGGAAAGAAAAAAAAAAAAAAGCCAAGAACAGCAAACACATGTACATCCAAGGAAAGACTCAGTAAAGGGCTATCATTCTCTTGCTTTAAAAACTTTTATGACTCAGGAGGCTGAGGTGGGAGGATCACTTGAGCCCAGGAGTTCGACGCTGCAGGGAGCCATGATCATGCCACTGAATGCCAGCCTGGGTAGCAGAGCAAGACCTCATCTCTAAAAAATAAAATAAATAAAAAATAGAAACTTTCATGGCTTTCCACAGCTCTAAAGATCAAGTCCAAACTGTTCAACTTGACAAATAACCAACTAACCAAAGAGCCAATTCTCTAAACTATTTTCCCATACCCCTTCTCTTTACCAACCTGTGCTTCCCTTAGATCTAATTACACACTTTACGCCAAATAAGCCACATTATTCCTTGCCTTTGTCCCTTTATACATGTATTCCTTCTGCCTAGAATTCTCTTTTCCTCCTAACAAACTCCTACCCATCCTTGGAGGTCCAGGTCAAGTGCCAGCTTCCCTGTGCTCCCAGAACACTGTAACAGCCCTTGTATCACTTCAGCACTGTTGGAATGAGCATCTGGGCCTTAACGGACTTCATTCCTACATGTCTGGCTTCCAGCCTGAATCCTAGCACATAATAAGCACTCAGAAAATGTGTGCTGAATTCATCACAGTCACTTCATCACTCTGGGGCTCAATCTCATCTGGAAAATGGGGAGAACAATCCACCCGGCTCTTCTCACAGGGCTATCACAGGACTCAAATGAGATAACAATGGATGAAACCATTATCAACTGGTAAATTCCACACAGGTGTGAACATATGTCCTTATTATTCCAAAGCCTTCAAAGCCTAGGTCCTTTATTTGTTCACTCATTCATTCAGTAAATATTTAATACATGCCAGGCCTTTCCTGAGACCCCAGCCTCCTCAGTTCTGTCACCATCTGCTTTCCTAGAACACCCGAATCTGAACTCCATAATTCAGCACTTGGTCACATGGTCTTATTTAAGTCTTTTTTTTTTTTTTTTTTTTCTTGAGACGGAGTCTCGCTCTGTCGCCCAGGCTGGAGTGCAGTGGCGCAATCTCGGCTCACTGCAAGCTCCGCCTCGGGTTCACGCCATTCTCCTGCCTCAGCCTCTCCGAGTTGCTGGGACTACAGGCGCCCGCCACCACGCCCGGCTAATTTTTTGTATTTTTAGTAGAGACGGGGTTTCACCGTGGTCTCGATCTCCTGACCTCGTGATCCGCCCGCCTCGGCCTCCCAAAGTGCTGGGATTAGAAGCGTGAGCCACCGCGCCCAGCCTATTTAAGTCTTTAATTGCTTCTCCTATGTCTTGGAAGCCTCAGGTACCCTTCTTCTCCACCTGAAATCTCCCCTTCTTCTCAGCACAAGGGTACCCAGGTGGCTGGATGAGTGGTCAGAGGAAGGTGGGAGGACAGCATTCAAGTGTGATGGTGTCTGGGTTTTCATTCTTTTTAGGAATTCCTGCTTTTTTCCCCAAGGGCAAAGAAAGGGCATGAGGCTGGTGGGTGTGGCTCTTTGGGCCTCTCAGGTGAGCTGTAAGGATAAGGAGCTGATTAACGCAGGTTTAAAGCTCTCTTGAAGAAAAGTTAGACGAATATGTAAGATTGTTAGCAGCCTTTTAATAAAAGTTCCTTGCATATGTCACCACTGGACCCCTGTGGTCTCTGTTATTCCTTCCCTTTGTTCCCAGCTCTCAATCCTTATCTGAGACTCTAAGTTACATCCCTGTATCAATCTGTCCCATGACAAGACTCACTAGGCAAGTGTGGAACATGCCCAGGACACTTGGAGACTGAGGCATAGCACTTACATGGAGGAAGAAAGTGAGGTTGGAAGGGAGGGTGCCATTGGCTGCTTAAACTGTCTCACAGCCTTAACTTTTCAGCTTTTCATGGTACTAGGTGCAAAGGCTGTTGCAAGAACTTGCCATGTAAAGGCATTATGGTTTTTTTGTTTTTTGTTTTTTGTTTTGAGATGGAGTCTTGCTCTTTCGCCCAGGCTGGAGTGCAGTGGCACAATCTCGGCTCACTGCAACCTCTGCCCCGAGTTCAAGCGATTCTCCTGTCTCAGCCTCCCAAGTAGCTGGGATTACAGGCATCTGCCACCATGCCTAGTTAATTTCTGTATTTTTAGTAGAGACGGGGTTTTGCCATGTTGGCCAGGCTGGTCTCAAACTCCTGACCTCAGGTGATCCACCTGCCTCAGCCTCCCAAAGCGCTAGGATTACAGGCGTGAGCCACCACACCTGGCCACATTATGCTTTTTCTACATTAAAACAAGGGAAGCAACCACAACAACCTCACACCATCCTCCACTCTGCTGCCTGTAAGTCATCTTTCTTTGTTTACAAGAGAAAATTTCCACTACGAATGTATTCATTATAAAAAATTTGAAAATTATATTATGCAAAAGTGTAAAAAAGAGAATTTAAAATTAACTGACGGCTGGGCGCAGTGGCTCACGCCTGTAATCCCAGCACTTTGGGAGGCCGAGGTGGATCACGAGGTCAGGAGATCGAGACCATCCTGGCTAACATGGTGAAGCCCCATCTCTACTAAAAATACAAAAAATTGGCCAGGGGTGGTGGCAGGTGTCTGTAGTCCCAGCTATAGGAGGCTGAGGCAGGAAAATGGTGTGAACCAGGGAGGCGGAGCTTGTAGTAAGCTGAGATCCAAGCCACTGCACTTCAGCCTGGGTGACAGAGCGAGACTCCGCCCCCCCAAAAAAAAATTAACTGACATCCCACCCACTCAGAAACTATGGCTGTTAACATTTTAGTGTATTTCCTCCAATATTTTTTCATACAAAAGAGTGCCACCTAAGGCCAGGTGCAGTGGCTCACACCTGTAATCCCAGCACTTTGGGAGGCCAAAGTGGGAGGATGGCTTCAGGCCAGGAGTTCAAGACCAGCCTGGGCAACATAGGGAGACCTCATTTCTACAAAAAGTAAAAAATCAGCCAGGCATGGTGGCACACATCTATAATCCCAGCTGCTTGGGAGGCTGAGGCAGGAGTATTATTTGAGCCCAGAAATTTGAAGGTGCAGTAAGCCATGATTGTGCCACTGCACTCCAGCTTGGGCAACAGAGAAAGACTGTCTCTACCAAAAAAAAAAAAAAAAAAAAAAAAAAACCTCCTCTCTCCAGTCCGTGCCTCCAAGATGACAAAGAAAAGAAGGAACAACGGTCGTGCCAAAAAGGCCCGCAGCCACGTGCAGCCTATTCACTGCATGAACTGTGCCCAATGTGTGCCCAAGGACAAGGCCATTAAGAAATTCGTCATTCGAAACATAGTGGAGGCCACAGCAGTCAGGGACATTTCTGAAACGAGCGTCTTCGATGCCTATGTGCTTCCCAAGCAGTATGTGAAGCTACATTACTGTGTGAATTGTGCAATTCACAGCAAAGTAGTCAGGAATCGATCTCGTGAAGCCCACAAGGACCAAACACCCGACCCTGATTTAGACCTGGGGGTGCTGCCCCACGACCCCCACCAAAGCCCATGTAAGGAGCTGAGTCCTTAAAGACTGAAGATGGACTATTCTCTGGAGAAAAATAAAATGGAAATTGTACTTAAAAAAAAAGCAATCTATTTTAATATTATATTTTATTTGTTAATTTAAAAGGTAATACACACTTATGGAAAATAATTCAAGTATATCCTACTTGCAAGTATTACCTTTTTTACCAGCTGTAGTTCAATTATTATTATTATTATTTTATTTTATTTTATTTTGAGACAGGGTCTCACTCTGTTGCCCAGGCTGGAGTGCAGTGGCGCTACCTTGGCTCACTACAGTCTTGATCTCCTGGGCTCAAGCAATCCTCTTACCTCAGCCTCCCGAGTAGCTGGGACTACAGGCATGTGCCACCATGCCCAGCTAATTTTTGTACTTTTTGTAGAGATGGGGTTTCACCATGTTGTCCAGGCTGGTCTCAAACCGGGATCAAGTGATCTGCCCTCTGTGGTCTCCCAAAGTGCTAGAATTACAGGCGAGAGCCACCACACCCAGCTGCATTATTTTCTTAATTCCTGGCATAAAATACGAGTAATATGAAACCTACAGGTTTACACTGAAAAGTAAGTCTTGCTTCCATCTCTGATTCTTGATCCAGTTCCCCTCCCCAGAGGCATACATGTTATCAATTTATATATCCTTCAGAGATAGCCCTTGCATATATAAGCAAAGAGACCTATTTATACTTTTTATTTCTATATAAATAACATACCGTGCATTCTAGTCTATACCTTCTATGCATATTGTAATAGCTGACATCATATGCACAAGGTATAGGCTAGAATATATGGTATGTTATCATTTAGCAAATCACTTAAATTTTAAAAGTACAATCATGAACCGCATAACAACATTTCAGTCAATGACAGACCACATGTACAATGGTGGTCCCATAAGATTATAACGGAGCTGAAAAATTCCTATTGCCTAGTGACATAGTAGCCATGGTAACGTTGTAGCACAACACGTTACTCACATATTTGTGTTGATGCTGGCGTAAACAAACCTACTGCATTGCCAGTTGTATAAAAGTATAGCACATACAATTATGTGCTATACATAATACTTGATATTGATAATAAATGACTACGTTACTGGTTTCTGTATTTACTTACTACACTTTTTATTGTTATTTTAGAGTGTACTTTTTCTATTTATATTTAATATTTTTTTAAAAGTTAACAGTAAAACAGCCTCAGGCAGGTCCTTCAGGAGGTATTCCAGAAGAAGACATTGCCATTAAGAGATGAGAGCTCCATGCCTATTATTGCCCCTGAAGACCTTCCAGTGGGACAAGATGTGGAAATGGAAGGCAGTGATATTGATGCTCCTGGACCCTGTGTAGGCCTAAGCTCATGTGTGTATTTGTGTCTTCCTTTTTAACAAAATAATTTTAAACATAAATTTAAAAACTAAGGAAGAAAATAAAGAAAAGGCCAGGTTCAGTGGCTCATGCCTATAATCCCAACACTTTGGGAGGCCAAGGTGGGAGGATCGCTCAAGCCAAGGAGTTTGAGGCTGCAGTGACCCATGATTGTACCACTGCATTCCAATCCAGGTGACACACTGAGCCTTCATCTCAAAAAAGGCCATACAGTGTATTTGTGCTTTAAGCTAAGTGTTATTATAAAAGAGTCTATGGCTGGGCATGGTGGCTCAGACCTGTAATCCCAGACTTTGGGAGGCTGAGGCAGGCGGATCACTTAAGGTCAGGAGTTCGAGACCAGCCTAGCCAACATGGTGAAACCCCATCTCTACTAAAAATACAAAAATTAGCCGGGCGTGGTGGTGTGCGCCTGTAATCCCAGCTACTCAGGAGACTCAATCTCAAAAAACAAAAAAAAAATTAATAAAAAAATAAAAGAGTCTAAGAGGTTTTAAAATTTTTTTAAGTTTATAAAGTTTAAAAAGTTATAGTAAGCCAAAGTTAATTTATTATTGGAGAAACATATTTTTAAATAAATTTAGTGTAGCCTAAGTGTAGAGTGTTTATAAAGTCTCCTATAGTGTATGGTAATGTCCTAGGCCTTCACATTCACTCACCACTCACTCACTGACTCCCCCAGAGCAACTGCCGGCCCTGCAAGCTCCATTCATGGTAAGTGTCATACATAGGTGTACCATTTTTTATCTCTTATACCATATTATCGCTGGGTGCAGTGGCTCACACCTGTAATCCCAGCACTTTGGGAGGCCAAGGTGGGTGGATCACTTGAGGTCAGGAGATAGAGACCAGCCTGGCCAACATGATGAAACTCTGTCTCTATTAAAATACAAAAAATTAGCCAGGCATGGTGGCAGATACCTGTAATCCCAGCTACTCGGGAGGCTGAGGTTGCAGTGAGCTGAGATTGCACCACTGCACTCCAGCTTGGGTGACAGAGCCAGACTCGGTCTCAAAAAAAAAAACAAAAAAAAAACCATTATATTTTTACTGTACCTTTTCTATGTTTAGATGTGTTTAGATACACAAATACTTACCACTGTGTTACAATTGCCTGCTATATTCAATACAGTAACATGCTGTACAGGTTTGTAGCCTAGGAGCAATAGGCTATCTATTCCATATAGACTATGTGTATAGTAAGCTATACCATATACCATATAGGTTTGTGTAAGTATACTCTATGATGCTCATACAACTATGAAATCGGCTGACACATTTCTCAGAACATATCCTTGTCATTAGCAATGCAAGACTGTACTTCAATAATTCCAAAAGTACTACAAAAGTATGAGATTTTGAGGCCAGGCGCAGTGGCTCAGGCCCATAATCCCAGGACTTTGTGAGGCCGAGGCAGGCAGATCATTTGAGCTCAGGAGTTTGAGATCAGCCTGGCCAACATGGTGAAATCCAGTCTCTACTAAAAATACAAAAATTCGCCGGGCGTGGTGGTGCACACCTGTAATTCCAGCTAGTCAGGAGGCTGAAGCACAAGAATTGCTTGAACCCAGGAGGCAGAGGCTGCAGTGAGTCAAGATCGCACAACTACACTCCAGTCTGGGTGACAGAGCAAGACACTGTCTCAAAAAGAAAAAAAAAAGAAAAGTATGGGCTGGGCTCGGTGGCTCATGCCTGTAACCCCAGCACTTTGGAAGGCTGAGGCGGGTGAATCATGAGGTCAGGAGTTCGAGACCAGCCTGGCCAACATGGTGAAATCCCATCTCTACTAAAAATACAAAAAATTAGCTGGGCGTGGTGGCGGCCGCCTGTAATCCCAGCTACTCTGGAGGCTAAGGCAGGAGAATCACTTGAACCTGGGAGGCGGAGGTTACAGTGAGCGGAGATTGTGCCACTGCACTCCAGCCCAGGCAACAGTGGAGACTCTCTAATTAAAAAATATATATATATATGAATGAGACTTTGAAAACTCTAAAAAAAAAAATCATTTCAGTTGACTACATTATATTCCATCCTATAGATGTGTCATAAGACCAATTCTTTTTTTTTTTTTTTTTTTGAGATGGAGTCTTGCTCTGTCACCCTGGCTGGAGGGCAATGGCACAATCTTGGCTCACTGCAACCTCCACCTCCTGGGTTCAAGCGATTCTCCTGTCTCAGCCTCCCAAGTAGCTGGGACTACAGGTGCTCACCATCACACTGGCTAATTTTTGTATTTTTAATAGAGACGGGGTTTCACCATGTTGACCCAGCCAGATCAATTATTTAATGTTGTCACTCTCTTTAGGAAGTTGTTTTTAAGTTGTTTTTCTACTCTTAATTATTATATGTGAAACTGCAGTGAACATTTCTTTACATAAATTTTTGTAAATTTTCCTAATTACTTCCTTGAGAGAGATTCCTTGAAGTGGAATTGCTGGTCAAAGAGTCACTTTACTAAAACATAAATGTGATCTTTACCACAATTTCATATCCTTTATCTTCTTTTATCTCTAAATAAACCTGGGAAATAAAGCTGGAAAGACAGGGATTATTATTTCCATTTGATCAAGAAGGAAACTGAAAATGAGAAATTAAAAGGATTTGCCCAAATTTCACAGCTAACAGCCGAGACTAGACTTAGTACCCTGCAGTGTTATGAAAAAGTTTAAAATCAATGCTCTACCCCTCAGATGAATTCTTAGGTAAGTCATATTGCCTCTCTAAGCCACAGCACTTTTACCTTAAAATAGAGAAAATACCACCTACTTCACAGAGCTTGGTACAAACAGAATGAGTAGTACTATATGTAAACAGTCTGACACGGTTTGTCGGCCCATGGAGGTACTGAATACATATTATTTCACTGGCCCCTTTAATTCACTTCTGTAGGCAAATCTTGTTCAACTGTCCTCTCCCTGATTGTGGCTCCATTATTTGGGCCTGTTTTACAATTAACGGTTTGCTCTCTCTTCTGGATTCAAGGGGGCTTTATCCATCCTTACATCTGGTCAACGCTAGACCTATAGTAAATCCTTAGAGGGTGTTATGTCTTTCAAGAAACGCATATAGAGCATTTTTCAAGCGCCAGACTATCACTGTAAATGTCAGATTACCGGTCCTCATTTTTCTGATGTAGCCCAGCTTCACACTCTTAAACTGCTAGAATTAGAAGGGACTTTGGAGTAGTAGCTTTTTATTGTAACAAAAAGCCTAGCTACTGGGCCCAGCTTTCCCAGTAACTCAATGTGTAAACTTGGCCGAGTTACTTAAATTCTATGCCTCAGTGTCCTCATCTGACAATAATACCTACTTCACAAGGTGCTGTGAATTTTAAATAAGAGAACGTATATAAGTATGTTTCATACACTGTGCTGAGAAAAATACATGTAGCCTCGTGTAGAATCAGTGAGAAATTTGCCTGCTTTTATTAGCTATGACTGCCACAGATGTGAGACTAGGAAGTGATGGCAAGAGTAAAAAATTGTTTCAGTTCCCGATCTACCTCCGTTTATCTTACAGGTAAAAAAAAAAAAAAAAAAATTGAGGCTCTGCAAAGACAAGTGATTTGTCCAAGCTCACAGAGCAAGTCAGTTGGAGGGTCATGAATGGAACTTCTGTTACCTAATGGCTTCCAGGTTTGATGGGATTAAGGAAAACGAAAACCACAACAATTTTAGGGTGAATAAAGAAGCATCCTGGCTGGGCACGGTGGCTCATGCCTGTAATCCCAACACTTTGGGAGGCCAAAGTGGGAAAATCACTTGAGGCCAGGAGCTCAAAACCAGCCTGGGAAACATAGTGAGATTCCATTTCTATGAAAAAAAAAAATTTTTTTTTTTTTTTTGAGACAGAGTCTCATTCTGTTGCCCAGGCTGGAGTGCAGTGGCATGATCTCAGCTCACTACAAGCTCCGCCTCCCAGGTTCACGCCATTCTCCTGCCTCAGCCTCCAGAGTAGCTGGGACTACAGGTGCCCGCCACCACGCCCAGCTAATTTTTTGTATTTTTACTAGAGATGGGGTTTCACTGTGTTAGCCAGGATGGTCTCGATCTCCTGACCTTGTGATGTGCCTGCCTTGGCCTCCCAAAGTGCTGGGATTACAGGCGTGAGCCACTGCGCCCAGCCAAAAAAAATTTAAGTTAGCTGGATGTGGTGGTGTGCACCTGTAGTCCTTGCTACTTGGGAGGCTGAGGCAGGAAAATCACTTGAGTCCAGAGGTTCGAGGTTACAGTGAGCTATGATTGCACCACTGTATCCTAACCTGGGTGACAGAGTGAGACTCTATCTCTAAAAATAAAAATTAAAAAAAAGAAGCATCCCCAACATCCTGAGTGTCTTGCTGCCGTACTGTATTTGCCATACCACACTGTCAACATCTGCTTATGCACACACAGCATGGCTTTCCCAGTAGGTGGTGTGAGAACGGGGAGAGGCAGAGAGCTGAGTTCAGTTGGAAGGTTCATTCAGACGGAAGCCCCCAAGGGGATCTTCTTAGGAGGGGGCAGCCAGGGGCTACTCAGACATTTGGAAGACAGGCAAAAAGCATCCCAGCAGGCAGCTGCCTGAGGCAGATCTAAGCAGACAGGTCACTGCACAGTGGTGCGTGCAGAACTGCATTTGTAAGATAAGCATCAATCAAATCTTTCCTTTATTTTGTGACAGTCACATAAAATGATAGAGCTATCTCAGTGACAAGCAATACAGATGAAGGCCCAGGGACCATCTGGGAAGTCATCCCTGTCCCAGGCTGGGGGAAAGAAATGACTCCTCAAAGGGTGGCTGTGAAAAACAACCCTTTCAGTCTGATAGGCGGCAGAAATAAGCACCTAAGGAAGAAGCCAACTTCAGCCAGGAAACAGCGGGGAAGAGGAGGAGAGAGCCCTAAAATCCAGCGAGAAGAGATCAGCTCAATAAATGGAGTGAAGAAGTGAACAAAGGAACTTACCTTTTGTTGGGAAGAACATGAGACTTGAGTCCAAGAGACCTGGCATTTGAAAGATAAGCCCTGGCTCTTTCAGTGGTCCTGTAAACTTAGGCAAATCATTCTCCTGGCCTCAGTTTCCTTATCTATAAAAGGAGCTCATAAAATGGCTTCCTGGCAAAACTGTTGCAAGAATTAAAAGCTGTAGGCCGGGCGCGGTGGCTCACGCCTGTAATCCCAGCACTTTGGGAGGCCGAGGCGGGTGGATCACGAGGTCAGGAGATCGAGACCACGGATTTCCAAATCAAACAAACTAGATTCAGTTTCCAGGTCTATCATTTATTACCTATGAGACCTTGGCAAGAAATTTTACATGATTAAGACAGTTTCCTCGTTCATAAAACAAGTGTTGTTGGGAAAATTATAGGTAATGTGGGTAATACATCTAGAATAGTACAGTAATTTCTTGGTATAGGCAAGGGATTGGATACAGGACCCCCATATATACTGAAATCCATGCCTACTCAAGAACCACAGTTGGCCTAGTGGAACCCACCTAGACTAAAAGTTGGTCCTCTGAATATACAGACTTCACCTCCCTTCACTACTGTATTTTCTTCTCTTTTTCTTCTTTTTTAAGAGATGGGTGTCACTCTGTTTCCCAGGATGGAGTACAGTGGCCTGATCATAACTCACTGTAGCTTCAAGTTCCTGGGCTCAAGCAATCCTCCTACCTCAGCCTCCCAAATAGCTGGGATTACAGGTTCGAGCCACTGCGCTTGACCCACCATGGTATTTTTTTTTTTTTTTTTTTAATCAGTGTTTGGTTGAAAAAAAAAATTCGGGTGTAAGTGGACCTACACAGTTCAAACCCATGCTGTTCAAAGATAAACTGTATATGCAATATAGCAGGGGCTCAATAAATGTAATTCCCTGTCTTCCCACTTGGAGCATTTCAGTGAGAATAAGAAGGGAGTTGGGCAAATGTGGACCTCATCCTCCTCCTTTAAGCCATACCCTACTTTTCTAATTCAATCTGTTTTTAGACCATTCCCCACTGCTGACCCATCACCACCTTCTCATTGTTTTCCCAGGTCTCCTAGAGCCACAGAAACAATATCACAATAGCTACCATTTATTGAGCACCTACTAAATGTCTAGCATTCTACAAGATGCTTTCAATGCATTCCATCTTGCACCAACAGATGCTTGATATTCATTTCCTTCCTCCTCCAGATTGGAAAGAGATAGCCATGGGTGTGTCCACTGACAAAACAGAGGAACACCTGCAGAATAACATCAGTGGCCTCTCTCTTCGTACATTGTTTTACAGTTTACAAAGTTCTTTTCGCCCACATTATCCTATTTGATTCTCACAACAATTCTTGAGAATGAAGAAATTGAGGCAGGAGCACAATTATTCATTCAATCAACATTCACCAAGCACCTACTATGTACCAGGCCCTGTGCTATACTTTAGGGAGATGGAGAGAAACCCTAGGAGCTTCAAGCTTAGAGGGGGAACCTATTTAAATATTTTGTATAGCTTACTGATGCCTCCATTCATGTCATAATCTTTAAGAAACTGAAGATCTGTTTCTTGGACTGGAGATGCTTTTAGATTTTTCCCTTTTCCCATACGGTTTCCTCTGATAGGAACACACTTTCCTCCACTGCTAGCTAAATCCTTCATGACCAGGAAGCCTTCCCCAACCCACCCACCTCCCTGTGCCTCTTCTCTGGCTCCCACAGGGCACCAGGGCTTTCCACTTCTATAGATAGGGCCTTTCACGGCTTTCATTGTCTTCCTCTGTTTACAGGCACAGAACAGGTGGACACCCACCTGTACACACACACACACACACACACACACACACACACACGTGTCCTCTCCTTTTACTGTCTCCCACCCCTTTCCATCTGGATTCCAGGAAGCTGGGGGAAGAGGGCCCATCTTGTTGTGTGTGTGTGTGTGTGTGTGTGTGTGTGTGTGTGTGTGTGTGTGTGTGTGTTTTGAGGGCCCATCTTTCTCCCACCTCCTCCACATCTCTCTTAGCTTCCAAAGGCTGCTGCCCTGCTCTCCCCAAAGTTGCTTCCACGCTTGGACTACAGAACAGAGTTGGATGACTTTTTTCTGTCCACGATTCTCTTGTTTTCTGTGATCCCCGGTGCCCGTGTAACAAGGTCCAGTGCCTGGGTCCCCTCCTTGGACTCCTGAGTGGCCAAGACACCGCTAGTGCGTGGACACCACTCCAGCCCCCATTATCTTTCCACCCTTACACCACAACCCACACCTGGCCTCCTCCCCAGCCTGACCCAGCACCCCACCACCCTATTTATACACTCAAAGTTCTGTCACGATTCCTCCACTTGCAGCCGCCAGACCCTACTCTATTCCAGAGCCTCCTCCCCACTCCTGACCAGAATATAGGCCCCTGTGTCCATTTCCAAGGCCACTTCCCTGTGTCTCCACCGGCTCCCTGCCCCCTTCCTCTGCAGCAGGGTAGACCCAACCTGGCCTCTCACCCTTCCATTCTCCCAAGCTTCCCGCCCCCAAGCCCCACCCCTCACCTTCCATCTACAGTTACCCCCACGCCGGTCCCCAGCCGGGCTCAACCTCCGACCCCAGCTATCCATACCCACATCCCCCATAAATGACCCTCTTTCTACCAGACATTGCCCTGCTGCCCTTCTCCATCCCAGCTATCCATACCCACATCCCCACCCCCTGACCCTCTCCTGACCAGACACTCCCCAACTGCCCAGTGCCCCTTCCCCTCGGCACCTCAGTCCCCTCCAGCTCCAAACGACCCCCGCCCAGCCAGTCCCCTCCCCTCAGCTCCTCACCTCCACGCCTCCCCCCGCACCCCCGCTCTAGCTCCCCAGTCCGCTCCCTTCAGCGCCCCCTTCGCTGCCCCTCGGCTGCCCGGTACCCCCTTTCCGCACAGCCCCTCTCCGCCCTCTTCGCAGCTCCTCCGCTCCCCACGCCCCCGTTTCCCCCCGCGATCCCTCACTGCCCTCGTTGCCCCCCATCTCTCCTCCCAGCCCCAGCGCCGTCTTTCTTGCTCCCCTCACGCCCTTGGAGCTCCCCCGGCTGCCCCCAAGGTCCGGGAGACCCCCTCGGCGCCCCCTCCCTAGGTGAGCCCCACCTCTGCCGCCGCGGAGCCCCCTCCCTCGCTCCTCCCCCGGCTTCCCTCCGCTGCCCCGCGCTCCTTCTCGGCGCCCGCTCTCGGTGCCCAGCGCCCCGCGCCGGGGATCGGTCCCTGATCCTCCGCGGGCGGGCTGCCGGGGCCGCGCCCCTTACCGCGGACTCCGAGTGCGGGACGACGGGTTCGCTCCCAAACGGTCGGCGGGACGGCAGGACCTGGCGGCGGGAGGGCGCGGAGGGGGCCGGGGCGGGGCGCTGCGGGATGGTCGGGTCCGGTCAGGTCCGGTCAGGTCCTCACAGTGGCGCCTGAGGGCTGGGGCTCCGGCTCCAGCGCGGCTCGGCTCCGGCCGCATCCAGGCCCCGCCCAAGGGCGGAGTCTGTGTTCGCCCCGCCCCGGCCCTCAACTCCTAGCAGGTGTAAGGAATCCGAGGTGACTCAGGACCTCCAGGTGCCCCATATCTGGGTGACTCTCGTGATTTATCTTAATTGTCATGCCTCGTTCCATTGACTGAACTTACTAGGGTAATTAGAGAGCTTTGATGATAATGTAGCTGATGATGGGTAGCAGTTTTGCCATTTCCAAACTGCTTTCTGGTCTGTTCTATGGCTCCTTCTTCACAAAAGCCCAGAGAGGGAGGCTGACTACAAGCAGAAACGAAGCCAGAAACCTGGACGCTGTCCTCTACCCTATCTGTGTTTCCTTCACACCCCACATCCCACCGCCTTAACATATCCCTGCCCTTCCTCTGTGTCTCCATTGCCCTTGTTCTGACCCCAGCATCATCACTTCTTGCTTGGACTAATGCAACAGCTTCTTAATTCCTGCCTTCACTCTCCAATTCATCCTGTAAAACCAAGAGGTGGTGTCAGCATGGCCATTTCCACTTTTGTACAAAAATTCTTTCTCCTGTGCTCTCCAGTCATACCACCCTCCACCCCTCCTCATCACTGACACCCAATTGCTCCTTATGCATTAAAGATTGCAGCCCCTGGCCCATGGTCATCCTCACTAGCCCCTGTTCTGCCATACTCCCGGTGACTTCGGTAGCCATGAGACTTCCTGGTCCCATTCATTCTGAGTCAGATACCAAAATCATTTTGACATAAGCCCGAGCAACCCTTTAAAAAATGTCACCATGTTACCATCAACCTTGTTTAAGAAAACTCTCGGCCAGGCACAGTGGCTGACGCCTGTAATCCCAGCACTTTGGAAGGCCAAAGTGGGCGGATCACTTGAGGTCAGGAGTTCGAGACCAACCTGGCCAACATGGTGAAACCCTGTCTCTACTAAAAATACAAAAATTAGCTAGGCATGGTGGCGCATGCCTGTAGTCCCAGCTACTTGGGAGGCTGAGGCAGAATTGCTTGAACCCAGGAGGCAGAGGTTGCAGTGAGCCAAGATCACTGCACTCCAGCAGTGCACTCCAGCCTGGACAACAGAGCCAGGCTCCGTCAAAAAACAAAACAAACAAACAAACAAACAAAAACCTCTCAATGGTTTCCCATTACCAGGAGGCTGTCAACAGGAGTAGGAAAATGTTCTTGCCTGGCCTGGCCCTAGGAAGTCCCACTTCCACCAGAGGAGGCAGATACAGGAGGCAATAAATACCCTACCCTCAAATCTTGACATGGACTTCCAGTCTTCCTGAGGTCACAGGAGCCAGCTGACAGCTTGGTCTAGAATCATTGTCTTTCCCCACACTTCTCCCCCATCTCAGATCTTAGAGGTCTGAGTCAAATACCAAAACCATTTTCCCCCCACGTTCCATTATTACCCTGTCTACAGTGTACATCTCCAGCCTAGGAACCACCCAAGCTGACAGCTCCTCTGCTTGTCTGGCCTCTGCCTCAGACACTTACTCTTCTGAGCTTCTTGCCCAGCCCTTTCACTCACACTGCCTGCCACATTGCCAGCCCTTTCCTCTGTGCCTTCTAGAATACTGTTCTTTTGTCAACAAACTCTCCTATACCCTCTGCTTCTTCAGAGTACTCAGGTGACTTCTTTGCCTGAGCCTCCTCCAGGTACTGCCTCCTTTGCCACCCTCTGCTAGAAGGCATCTCATTTTTCCACTCCCTATATACTATAAAACCAGGATGTGGGGTTGGCATGGCCATTTCCACCCTTGTACAAAAATTCTTTCTCCTGTGCTCTCCAGCCATACCCCCCTCGACCCCTCCTCATCACTGACCCCCCAATTGCTCCTTATGCATTAAAGATTGCAGCCCCTGGCTCATGGTCATCTTCACTAGCCCCTGTCCTGCCATCCTCCTGGTGACTTCAGTAGCTATGGGATTTCCTGGTCCCTCAGTCCTTGGCCTCCACATCACCTTGGCCACCAGCTCCCGTGGTCACTCTTAAGCTCTTAATCACCCACTACTGGTACCTCTGTAATAGCAAAATCAAACATGCTATGCTGAACTGCTCCCTCACTCCCTTTCTCTCACAAGGCCCTACTTTCCTCATTTCAAAATAGATGAGATGATAATGATTATTCTTTCTTCCCAGGAATAATGAGACAGCATATAGAGCCATCCTTTTAAAGTTGTGAGACAATATGAGAACAGATGGTGTTGCTTTTATGTAGCCTCAGTTCTTCTGGTTGCTTTCTCCTTCTCCCTCCCCTGAAAGGCAGTATAGTAAATTAGAAAGGGCACACACAGGCTTGGGGCCAGGCAGACCTGGTCTTCAGTCCTTGCTTGCTGTGTGATCTTATGCCAATTACCTCATTTCTCTCGCACGCACACCCCTTCCTCATTTGTAAAAAGAGCAATAATAAGAGCTGCTTCTCAGAGTTGTTGGGAAGATCAAATGAGAACAGAAGCTACTGGAGAGGACTTGATAGAGTGCTAGGCACACAGTAAGCATTCAATAAATAGGAAACACTGTGCTTCGTATAACAGAAAAAAAAAAGTGCTATTTTTAAACCACAACTGCCTTCCAGGAATGACAGATTCCAATGCACGGAAAGTCCTTTTGTCCTGCTTGGGGCCTCAATTGATGAGAGTGAATATGTAACTTTGGGAGAATAAATTGCTTTCTATGTTTAAAAAGGGGGTAGGGGTAGGTGGGGCATGATGGCCCACACCTGCAATCCCAGCACTTTGGGACCACCTGAGGTCAGGCATTCGAGACCAGCCTGGCCAACATGGTAAAACTCTGTCTCCACTAAAAATACAAAAATTAGCCAGGCGTGGTGGTGGGTGCCTGTACTCCCACCTACTTGGGAGGCTGAGGCAGGAGAATCACTTGAACCTGGGAGGTGGAAGTTGCAGTGAGCCGAGATTGCGCCATTGCACTCCAGCCTGGGCAACGAGAGTGAAACTCCATCTCAAAAAAAAAAAGGTGGGGGTGGGAGGGTTGGGGGAGGGAGAATTTGGAATTCACTTGACAAAATGGGAGGGCAAGTTAATAAAGAGAGATTGAAGGGGAAAAGGAAAAAAGATGAGTAAGAAAATCAGTATAAGGATAGGTGCTACACAGGTAAAGAGTCAGAAGAAACTCTCCATGGTATGCTGACAAGAGTGTTTCAGCAGTGGGATGCCTAAAATGGGCTAAGTTGTTTGTTACACTAGGATGTGACCATCCTATGTGACCCTCAAGACTTCAGGAAGGGCTATTACACCCAGGAATGCTTTTTGAGAGAGGGGAATTGTGAGAGTGCATGAGTAGGGAGTTGAGCATGAGCTTTGTTAGGTCTCAATTGAAAAAGGGGACTGGAAGCAGAGGTAACTGTGAGACCACAAGCCCTTGTAGAACTTGCAAAGAATTGTGTAGGACTTTGCACCTACATGAGTTGGGAAATGTGAATATTGAGGTTCAAGCCCATTGCATTTGGATCTTGAAGAGGCAGAGAGGCAGCCAGACAGAGTGGCTCACACCTGTAATCCCGGCACTTTGGGAGGCCAAGGTTGGCAGATCACCTGAGGTGAGGAGTTCGAGACCAGCCTGGCCAAAATTGTGAAACCCCGTCTCTACTAAAACTACAAAAAAATTAGCCGGCGTGGTGGCAGGTGCCTGTAATCCCAGTTACTTGGGAGACTGAGGCAGGAGAATTGCTTGAACCGGGGAGGCGGAGGTTGCAGTGAACCAAGATCGCACCACTGCACTCTAGCCTGGGTGACAGAGTCAGACTTGGTCTCAAATAAAAAAAAAAAAAAGCCACTCATGGTGGCTCATGCCTGTAATCCCAGCACTTTGGGAGGCCGAGGCAGGTGGATCACGAGGTCAGGAGATCAAGACCATCCTGGCTAACGTGGTGAAACCCCATCTCTACTAAAAACACAAAAAATTAGCTGGGCGTCGTGGTGGGCGCCTTTAGTCCCAGGTACTCAGGAGGCTGAGGCAGGAGAATGGCATGAACCCTGGAGGCGGAGCTTGCAGTGAGTCGAGAGCGCGCCACTGCACTCCAGCCTGGGCGACAGAGCGAGACTCAATCTCAAAAAAAAAAAAAAAAAAAAAGGAGGCAGAGAGGCCACATGTGACATTTGGGTTGTATCATTTATGTCCCCATAAGCTACCTACTTATTGACTAAGGTAACCACCTGAGGGAAGAACAACACAAATCAAATTATACTGGACTGTCTTCACTTCCAGATCCAAATGCCCAAGTCAGAATGAGAAGGAAAACAAAATTCTTTTTTTTTTTTTTTTTGAGATGGAGTTTTGCTCTTGTTGCCCAGGCTGGAGTGCAATGGCGCGATCTTGGCTCACTGCAACCTACGGCTCCCGGGTTCAAACGATTCTGCTGCCTCAGCCTCCTGAGTTGCTGGGATTACAAGCATGTACCACCATGCCCAGCTAATTTTGTATTTTTAGTAGAGACAGGGTTTCTCCATGTTGGTCAGGCTGGTCTCAAACTCCTGACCTTAGGTGATCTGCCCCGCCTCAGCCTCCCAAAGTGCTGGGATTACAGGCATGAGCCACTGCACCCGGCCCCTGAATGAAGACAAAATTCTACCTTTTGTCTTGGCTGAGATTAGTTAACAATTATATTCATTGACTCCTTAAATTACACTAAGATTATTCACATCTTTTATCTCATTTAATCCTCAATATAATTATGCAAGTTATAGATTATCATCCCCTTTTTATAGACAAAGAAAGAGAATTGAGAAAGTTTAAGTGACTTGCCCAAGGTCATACAACTGGTAAGTGGCAGAGCCAGATAGCAGGTCTGTCTGACTCCAAGGCCAGGGCGTTTTCTATTAGACTCTAAAGTTATATTTTGATTGCCCAGCGAACATCATTGTGATTAAGAGTCTTGCAAGGGCAAGGTGGCACCTGCCTGTAGTCCCAGCTACTCAGGAGGCTGAGGCGGGTGGATGATTTCAGCTCAGGAGTTCTGGGCTATAGTGTGTTATGCAGATCAGGTGTTCTCACTAAGTTCAGCATCAATATGGTGAATTCCCAGGAGTGTGGGGCTACCAGGTTGCCTGAGGAGGGGTGAACAAGCCAAGGTCAGAAACAGCAGGTCAGAACTTCCATGCTGATCAGTAGTGGGATCATGCCTGTGAATAACCACTGTACTCCAGCTGGTGCAACATGGAGAGACCCTGTCTCTATAGTTGAAAAATAAATAAATAGGCCAGGCACGGTAGCTTATGCCTGAAATCCCAGCACTTTGGGAGGCTCAGGTGGGCGGATCACCTGAGGTCAGGAGTTCGAGACCAGCCTAACCAACAGAGTGAAACCCCCATCTCTACTAAAAATATAAAAAATTAGCTGGGCATGGTGGTACACGCCTGTAGTCCCAGCTACTCAGGAGTCTGAAGCAGGAGAATAATTTGAACGTGGGAGGCAGAGGTTGCAGTGAGCCGAGAGCACACCACTGCATAACAGCCTGGGTGACAGAGAGAGACCCTGTCTCAAAAAATAAATAAATAAATAATAGAGTCCTACAACAAAATTTCCTTTTGTAGTTGCCAGAGTAATCAGCCTTCTCCAACTCCTACTTTTATAAGAAGTATAAAATTGATGCTCTTTTGTTGTTGTTATTAGGGATGACGGGGGTCTTCCTATATTGCCCAGTCTGGTCTTGAACTCCTAGTCTCAAGCAATCCTCCCACCTCAGCCTTCCAAGAAGCTAAGATCACAGGTGTAAGCTTTTTATTGAATGAGAATCAGTGGCTTAGAAAATGGCACAAGTGGATGTCATTTGGAATGTTCAAATTTTCACAAGGTGAATCTTGACGCTAGTCTGAGTCCCTCATGTCCAGCTTAGGAACTCAGATGTGTTGACAGGTCAGACATTTCCATCCAACCCATTCAATAGATTGCTCCATGCAATAGGGTAGCTGAAGCAGGTACCTGTGAAACAGCTCAGAAATACAGGATTCAATGAGAGAAGTGATGGAAGATTGGGGAGGAAAGAGAAGCAGAAGCCAGATGGTCCAAGGCCTTGTACATCATATTAGGGATTTGGGACCTTACCTTGGAAACAAAAAGGTTTTAAGCAATGGAGTAACATGGTTACATATTCTTGTAAGAAAGATAGCTCTGCCTATGGGGAGGGAATACAACAGATTGGATGGGAAGGATAGGGAGCAGAGAGATAGGAGATAGAGAAAACAATAGAGATTGCTGTAATAATCTAGATAAGAGATGACTAGTACCTGAGCTAATGTCATAGCAATGGGAAAGGTAGAAAGCAGAGGGATTTGATATATATTTAGGAGGTAAAGTTCCCTGGACTTGGTGACAGATTAAATGTGAGATATAAAGAAAAGGGCACCAGCCTAAACAACCAGGTAGATAGTAAAACCACTTACTGAAACAGAGAGCAAAAAAGTTGTTTCTGTTATCTATTGCTGCATTTAAAAAACACTCCCAAAAGTTTAGTGGCTTAAAACAGCAATAATTCACTATTTCTCATAATTCTGTGAGTGGCTAACTGCCTCCTTTGCTGGTTTCACCTGCGATCATTCAGGAGCTGCATTCAGTTGGAAGTGCTGCTGGCCTGGAAGGTCTAAGATGTCCTTATTCATAGGTCTGGCAATCAGTGCCAACTGAGGACTGGCACCCCAGTTTTTCTGCATGTGACCTCTCATCCACTGGTAGGCTAGACCAGCCTACATGGTGGTCTCAAGGCAGCATTCCAAGAGTATAAAGGCAGAAGACACAATCTCTAAAGACCAAGCCTTAGAAATCGCACAACCTCACATATGCTGCATTATATTAACCAAATCAAGTCACAAGCCCAGTCCAGATTTAAGGGGTGGAAGAAATAAATTCCACTTTTGATTGGGAAGAAGAGCAAAGTCACATCACAAAAAGGCACAATATAAGGAACAAGGAGTCTATTGCCTTTAACCAAACTACTACAAGAGTAGAAACAAATGCGGGTAATGAGAGAAAATGATGAGTACCTCAAATACCACCTCCTGCGCAAATCATTCCTTCCTTCTCTGTGCTTCAGTTTCTTCATTTGTAAAATGAATGAATGTGCAAGTCCATTCCTCTCACCAGCTGCTGTTTATGAGGTGAAAGTGGTTAAAATGTACAACAAGGACACTGCTCCATCGCCAGGGCGCACACTGTCAGCAGGGGTGGAATCTGAGACACACACATGGGAAACATTCAACATGTGAATGGTCAGAACCCTGGTACCACCCACCACCCTTCCCTCCCCACCCCAACCCTGCCAATCCTTCACCAAGCCCAGCCCATTCTACTTCCCAGGAACTCTTCATTCCATAGCCACAGTATCCTCACTATCCTGCTCCTGCAATAGCCTGCAATCTGCCCTTAGTCCGCACTCCACACTGCAGCATAGGATTCTTCCTAAAGCCAGCTTGAAACCTCCCATTGCTCTACTCAAAAGCTTATCTGTTTAATAAGCCTAATGGCCCCTGGTGATCTGGCCTCATCTACCCTCCAGCCTCACTGCTGGTCACACCCCCTTCACACCCTGAGCTCCCACGACATTAAACTACTTGCAATTCTTTGAATGTGGCCTGCTCCATAACATCTTTGTGAATTTGCATCTGTTTTTTTCTCTCTACCTAGAATGCCATTCAGTCATTTATTCAATACATTGCTGGTTCACTCACCCAACTAGCAAATATCTCCTGAACACCTGCTGTGCAGAGATGAATAATATATGGTCCCTGACCCAAGGAACTCAGTGTCTGGTGTAGGACAGTAGACTACAAGATCCACTAATCTGTACTCCACAAGAGGAAAGGCCATACTAGTACCCAACACGGGGCCTCCTAAACCATTCTTAAAAGAGCTCAGGGATAAGTATATAAATATTAAATACTTATACTAACGCTGAATAAATAAGTATATAAGTATTAACAAAGGATTTCTTCTCATATCTACCATCTCATTTAACTTTCACAATGAACCTGTGGAGTTGGGACTGATTCATGCCATCTTAGATGTGAGCAAGTAGTAACTGGCCCATGGTTTCTCAGCTACTGCAAGCAAGGAAAGCCAGGACTCAAATTAGCCACAATAAGAGATTTGGTGAGACATGACTATTTTCTCACAGTGGGACAGATCAGCAGGGAGGAACCTGAGATGTTAGACCTGGCCCCATGCTAGGTCCTGGGATGTAGACTTAAGAATTAATTAAACTGAGCCACCAAGGAAAAGTAGGAGTTAAATGCATGGAGAAGCCACCTAGGCAGATAGGCCAGCAT
This sequence comes from Hylobates moloch, assembly GCF_009828535.3. Classification (NCBI taxonomy): domain Eukaryota; kingdom Metazoa; phylum Chordata; class Mammalia; order Primates; family Hylobatidae; genus Hylobates; species Hylobates moloch. Next base: position 52,528,875 of record NW_026652283.1, read on the forward strand.
GAACAAAGGCCCAAAGGGTGTGAAATGATGTGAAGTCTTCAGAGAACTTGGAGTCTCTAGAAGCATAGGCGTAATGGGCAGAGCAGCAAGTGATGAGTGAGGCAGGAGAGCTAAGTTGGAGCCAGAGGTCAGGCAAGGCCTGGGTGGCCATGCTAAGGACAATGGATTCCATGATCAGGGCAGTGCAGAGCTGTTACAGGCCTTTATCCGGGGGGAAGACTTGGCAAAAGTTGTGTTTTAGAAAGATCTTATAGCCTGCACAATAGGGATTGGATTGGAAGTTCCAAGATACTGGGAGCAGGGACACCAGAGAAAACGCTGGTGGAGTGACTTCAAAATAGCTCAGCTGGCTGGGCGCAGTGGCTCACGCCTGCAATCCCAGCACTTCGGGAGGCCGAGGCGGGTGGATCACGAGGTCAGGAGATCGAGACCATCCTGGCTAACACGGTGAAACCCCGTCTCTACTAAAAATACAAAAAAATTAGCCGGGCGAGGTGGCGGGCGCCTGTAGTCCCAGCTACTCGGGAGGCTGAGGCAGGAGAATGGCGTGAACTCAGGAGGTGGAGCTTGCAGTGAGCCGAGATCACGCCACTGCACTCCAGCCTGGGTGACAAGGCGAGACTCCGTCTCAAAAAAAAAAAAAAAAAAAAATAGCTCAGCTGGCTGGATGCAGTGGCTCATGTCTGTGATCCCAGCACTTTGGGAGGCCGAGGTGGGCAGATTGCCTGAGCTCAGGAGTTCAAGACCAGCCTGGGCAACATGGTGAGAACCCGTCTCTACTAAAAATACAAAAAATTAGCCGGGTGTGGTAGCACAAGCCTGTAGTCCCAGCTGCTTGGGAGGCTGAGGCAAGAGAATCACTTGAATCCAGGAGGCAGAGGTTGCAGTGAGCCAGGATCCTGCTCTCCAGCCTGGGCGACAGAGCAAGACTCTGCCTCCAAAAAACAAAACAAAACAAAATAGCTAGGAGCAGTGGCATGTGCCTATAGTCGCAGCTATTTAGGAGGCTGAGGCCAGAGGACCGCTTGAGTTTGAGACCACGAGTTTGAGACCAGCCTGGGCAACAAAGCAAGACTCCATCTCGACAACAACAAAAGAGAGAGAGATTATAAGACCTGACCTGGGAAATGCACTGGGATATGAAAGAAGCAAGATTTGGTGACTGATTGGATGTAGATGAGGCAAAAGAAAATTGAGGCAACCAGGAGAGCTTTCTAACTTGGGTAGTATCATTTGCTGTGCGAAAGAGAACAAAAGAGACAGTCATGGGGACAGAGGGGCCAGAAGAAGGGGAATAGTGGTAAAAGCAGCAACTGCTCTGGAAGTAATTATTATACTTTATTTATTGTATTTAAATTTAATAGAGCCCATTACTGTCTCAGTCAGGCCTCTCCCACAGAGCCCAGAAGCAGAATCTAGCACTATCCGTCCCCTGTCTCTGCTTCCTTGGCCCTCTGGGCCTCTTTTATTCCAGTTATTAAACAGAGAGAATACCCATTCCATAATTTAACACAATGACTGGATAGCATCCTGTTATCGGAGTATTAGTTTAAAACTTAATCAAGGTTTTAATGAAGAGCCAGAGGAACCTCAAATCAGCCCCCCACCAAACCAACATGGGGTCCCCTCTATAGCCCTAATCTGCTCACTTCCAAGGATGGGGAGACCACTTTCTCTAGGGCAGACCACTTTGCCTTGGGATAACCCTTACTGTTAGTAAAGTCCTCTGCTAAAATCTGCCTGTTTGTAGCTTCCACCCTCTGGTCCTAGTTCTTTGTCCATTATATTATTCGTTCATTCATTGCACAAAGATGTGTTGATCACTTAGTATTTGCCAAGCATTGTTCTAAGCACAGAGTACACAAACGTGAACTAAACAGGCAGAACCCCCGCTCACACAGAAGTTAGGAATCCGCAGAGAAGAGACAAACAATAAGTACACAAATTATCTATGATAATTTCAGATGATGATAACCATATTTAAGGAAATATTCCAAAGAGATGATTATCTTAGGATGATTAAACAGGGACAGCCTCTCTGAGGAAGTGACATTTGAGTTGAGACCTGATGGATGAAAAAGAATCAATCCATTTTAGAGATGATTTAGGAAATTAAGATGCAGAGAGAAGAAATGGTTTTCCCAGGGCAAGACAACAGGTAAACAACTAACTAGAAACTTCCCCCCTTGACTGGGCACAGTGGCTCATGCCTGTAATCCCAGCATTTTGGGAGGCCAAGGCGGGAGGATCACTTGAGCTCATGAGTTCGAGACCAGCCAGAACAACATGGTGAAACCTCATCTCTACTAAAAATACAAAAATTAGCCGGGCATAGTGGCGTGCGTCTGTAGTCCCAGCTACCTGGGAGGCTGAGGCACGAGAATCACTTGAACCCAAGTGACAGAGGTTGCAGTGAGCCTAGATTGTGCCACTGCACTCCAGCCTGGGTGACAGAGCGAGACTCCATCTAAAAAAAAAAAATTTGTGCTCACCCTAGGCACAAAGTTCTTCCTTGGTCTCATATCAACCACCACTGACCAGACAGACCCCTTTCTGGATGACGTCTGTTAAATGAGGGAATTGAATTAAAATAAGTATAATCGTCGGGGTGCAGTGGCTTCCACCTGTAATCCCAGCACTTTGGGAGGTCAAGATGGGCAGATTGCTTGAGTCCAGGAGTTCAAGACCAGTCTGGGCAACATGACGAAACCCCATGTCTACTAAAAATTAAAAAAAATTAGCCAGGCTTGGTGGCACGTACCTGTAGTCTCAACTACTCGGGAGGCTGAGGTGGGAGGTTAACTTGAGCCCAGGAGGTCGAACCTGCAGTGAGCCCTGATTGTGCCACTTCACTGCAGCCTGGGCAACAGAGTGAGACCCTATCTCAAATACATAAATACATTAAATAAATCAATTAATATAATATAATAAATTTAAGTTTTGGAAACAGGCATTTCTGGGTTCAAATCCAACTTTTACCATTCACTAATTATGTGATTGAATTTCTCTAGACCATAGGTTGCTTATCTCTAAAATGAGGATGAGGATTATTTCATTGGCTCTTTGAGAGAGTTAAATTAAAGATGCTAATGTATGTAAAATAGGTGGTGCATACTATTGAATAACATCAGCTACTTTCAGCATGATAACTAAGTACATTATGCTTGCCAATGAGTCCACCTTCAAATATGCGTCCAGGGAATCAAGAACAGTTACCAATGGCTTAGTATCTATAAAACAAGTCAGAGTAGGCCGGGCGTGGTGGCCCATGCCTGTAATCCCTGCGCTTTGGGAGGCCGAGGCAGGGGGATTGCTTGAGCCCAGGAGTTTGAGACCATCCTGGGCAACACAGCAAAACTCCATCTCTACAAAATACAAAAGTTAGCTGGGTGTGGTGATGTGCACCTGTTGTCCCAGCTGTTTAGAAGGCTGAGGTGGGAGGATCACCTGAGCCCAGGGAGGTTGAGGAGTGATTGCACCATTGCACTCCAGCCTGGGTGACAGAGTGAGACCCTCTGTTTCTCAAAAAACACTCTGTTTCTCAGAGAAACAAAAATAAGACAGATGCCTTTCTAATTTTGGAAGAATGTCTCCTATTTGTCTTTCCTAGAGGGCTTGCTAAGTGAGGGAGGCTGTTAGGCCAGCCTGTGACCCTTGGCAAAGGTAAGTCTCATACTCCCTCTTGTGTCCAAAATTGGAACTGTACTCTCTGTGGACTGACCAGTAGCCATGGTGCTGAAATCAACCTGGGTATAGGGGCTGAATGGCAGGGAACTAATGTTTGTTAAGCACCTGCTATATTCCGGGAACCTTCTGAGGTAACTTCCATATATTATCTCATGTTTCATCAACCATTCAACAGAAAGGAAAACTGAAACTCAGCAAGGTTAAATGACTTCTCCAGGTATTTGTGGATAATAAAATATGAAACAGACCTAAAGGGAAAAACTGGAAAAAAATCAGTGATATCGATTGTACTACAGGATAAAATCCAACCTCCTTAGCAAATATGATTAAATTCTTTTATCTTCAACTTTATTTTCAACCAACTAACCCCCTTGGTCCTTGTGCTCTGGCCACACAGAATGACTTAGAGTTCTCAGAAATTGCTTTAAATCTCAGCATTTTTGCCCAAGCCTTTGTCTCTTTCTTAGGTGACTTCCTCAATACCCCTCCCTGATCTAGAAAATTCCTTCCTACACATCCTGCCATCCCATCCAACTTACTTGGAGATAATTTAATCACCCCTTCCTTTGTACTACTTTTGGACCTCAGACATTATATATATACATATATATTCAATAAATACTTGTGGGATGGCTATATAGATATACCACATGTATATAATACACACACACACACACCAGGTCCTATATACTAGGTTTTGTTTTTTCTTTCTTTCTTTTACAATATCCTTTTTTTTTTTTAAGACAGAGTTTTGCTCTGTCACCCAGGCTGGAGTGCAGTGGCAAGACCTTGGCTCACTGCAACCCCTCTGCCTCCAGCGTTCAAGTGGTTCTCCTGCCTCAGCCTCCCAAGTAGCTGGGGTTATAGGTGCACACCACCATGCCCAGCTAATTTTTGTATTTTTAGTAGAGACGGGGTTTCACTATGTTGGCCAGGCTGGCATCGAACTCCTGACCTCAGGTGATCCACCCGCCTCAGCCTCCCAAAGTGCTGGGATTAAAGGTGTGAACCACCGAGCCTGGCCTCTTTCACAATATCTTCATGACATTCGGTATACTAGGTTTTGAAGGCATATCAGTGAACAAGAAGACAGATAAAAGCCCCATCCTGATGGTGGATCTTACACTAAAAGTGTCTAGGCAACAAATGCTGATGGTTTAGACCATGGTAGTAATGATGGGGGTGAAGAGGAGTGAATTCATTTGCTAGGGCTGCCATAACTAAGTACCACAGACTACGTAGCTTAAACAACAAAAATTTATTTTCTAAGTCTGGAGGCTAGAAGTCTGAGAATATTATTGGTTTCTTCTGAGGACTCTCTCCTTGGCTTGTAGATGGCCTACTTCTCCCTGTGTCTTCCAATGGTCTTCCCTCCGTGTTCAACTATGTCCCAATCTCCTCTTCTAATAAGGATGCTGGTGCTATTGCATTAGGGCCCACCTATATGACTTCATTTTAACGTCATTACTTCTTTAAAGACCTCATCTCCAAATGCAGTCACATTCTGAAGTACTTGGGTTAGGACTTTAAAATATGAATGCGGTGGCTGGGCGTGGTGGCTATGCCTATAATCCTAGCATTTTGGGAGGCTGAGGTGGGTGGATCATCTGAGGTCAGAAGTTCAAGACCAGCCTGGCCAACATGATGAAACCCTGTCTCTACTTAAAATACAAAAAATTAGCTGTGCATGGTGGTATGCACCTGTAATCCCAGGTACTCGGGAGGCTGAGGCAGGAGAATCACTTGAACCTGGGAGGTGGAGGTTGCAGTGAGCCAAGATCGCACAATTGCACTCCAGACTGGGGGACAAGAGCGAGACTTGATCTCAAAACAAAAAAAAAAAAAAAAGAAAGAAAAAATAAAACTCATTCCAATGAGACGCCTCAGAACATAAAGGAAGTAATGTGGTTGGAAAACCATGAATTTGGAATCAGACAGTGCTGGTTAGAATCCAGTATTTACTTAGTTTAGAACCTGAAGTCTGCTGAGCTCAGTGGCTCACACCTATAATCCCAGCATTTTGGGAGGCTGATGGAGGTGGATCACCTGAAGGTCAGGAGTTCAACACCAGCCTGGCCAACATGGCGAAACCCTGTCCCTACTAAAAGTACAAAAATTAGCTGGGCGTGGTTGGGGGGCTCCTGTAATCCCCGCTACTCAGGAGGCTGAAGCAGGAGAATAGCTTGAACCCGGGAGGCAGAGGTTACAGTGAGCCGAGATCGCACCACTGGACTCCAGCCTGGGCGACGAGAGTGAGACTCCGTCCCAAAAATAAAAAAACAAAAACAAATTAGATGAGCGTGGTGATGGGCACCTGTAATCCCTGCTACTTGGGAGGCAGAGGCAGGAGAATCGCTTGAACCTGGGAGGCGTTCAAGGTTGCGGTGAGCCAAGACCTCGCCATTGCCCTCCAGCCTGGGCAACAAGAGCGAAAATCTGTCTCAAACAACAACAACAACAACAACAACAACAAAAGAACCTGGCTAGTCTTTGCCTTTTCTAAAGTTCCCCCTAAAATGAGGTTACTAATACCTATCCCACAGGACCACTGATGGTGTTTAGAGAATGGATGAAAGGAACCTAACACAGACCTTGGCAAGTCACCTGAAAGTTTTAGATACACAGGACAGAGGACTAGCTTCTGCCCTCGAGAATGGCCACCTGATGACAGCCCCAGGTGTCCAGGGCTATGATAGATGTATTGGGAAAAGGATATTTTATCCTCATGAGAAAGATCAGGGAAGACTCTCTGGAAGAAGTGGTTCAAAACGGGTATGAAGGAAGAACAGAAAGAACATACTTTAGGCTGAGGAAACAAGATGAACGAAGATAGAAAAGCATAAAACAGCATGTTGTCAGGAGAACTCAAAGCAATCTGGTATCACAACAACACATAATGCAAAGACATAAATGGGAATAAATGAGGTTGAAAAAGTAGGTAGCTTCTTAAAGGCCATGGTAAAGATCTTGACTTTATCCTGTGTCTTGGCTTCCTCATGTTTCAAATTCTTCCTCTGTACTCTGGGAGTACAGTAGTACCTTTATCACAGGGCTGTTAGGAGTACTAAAGTGAAACTAAATGGGATAACATATATAAAGCACTTAGAAAAGCACTTGGCACAGACCGAGGTTCAAATATTTCCTAAAGATTTTTTTTTTTTTTTTTTTTTTTTTTTTTTTTTTTTTTTTTTGAGATGGGATTTTGCTCTGTCCCCCAGGCTGGATCATGACTCACTCACCTCCTGAGTAGCTGGGATTACAGGCATGTGCCACCACATCCGGCTAATTTTGTTTTGTTTTTTTTTTGAGACGGAGTCTCGCTCTGTCACCCAGGCTGGAGTGCAGTGGCGCAATCTCGGCTCACTGCAAGCTCCGCCTCCCGGGTTCACGCCATTCTCCTGCCTCAGCCTCTCCGAGTAGCTGGGACTACTGGCGCCCACCACCGAGCCCGGCTAATTTTTTGTATTTTTAGTAGAGACGGGGTTTCACCATGGTCTCGATCTCTTGACCTTGTGATCCGCCCGCCTCGGCCTCCCAAAGTGCTGGGATTACAGGCTATAGCCTGTATAGGCCTAATTTTGTATTTTTAGTAGAGCCAGGGTTTCGCCATGTTGGCCAGGCTGGTCTCAAACTCCCTACCTCAGATGATTTGCCCACCTTGGCCTCCCAAAGTGCCGGGAGTGAGCCACTGTGCCCAGCCAGGAAAGGTTTTAAACAGGGGAGTGATATGGATAGACTGCAGGAGGAGGGAATATTAGAGCCAATAGGCAAGTTAAGGGGCTATAGCAATAAATAGTCGAGGAGAGAAAAAGCCTGCCCCATGCTAAAACAGTGATAGTGTGGAGAGAGTTAATTCAGGTATTTAAAAAGTAAAAGAGATGAGCCATTGTGCTCATTTGAATGTGGGAGGCGAAGGAGCAGGAGTCCTAGCTTAGGACTCCTAGATTAGGTCTTTTAGGTTAGTTTTCTTCCTGAAGTGATCTCCATCCCTCCCTCCTTTTCCAATAACAAAAAGGCCATCACAGCACATTTCCTTTTAAAGTTTTATTAAAGTTTAATGGAACAATATTTTATCTCTTTTTTTGTTAATGCCAGTACAAAAATACAGTTGATGACTTGACAAAATGGCTACGCCTAGGGCTTGAAGGTTTGAGTTTCTCCAACAGTAACAAGGGAAAGCATGCTTCCACCTGGAGCCGAGTCCAAGCACACAGCCAGTCCTGCACACGCATGCGTGCAAACAGGGAAGCTCAAGCATGAGAAGAGGAAAGGGGTTGAAAGTCTGCCACTCTCTGCTGGATCCACAAACATGCAGACCAGCTTCTGTTAGCAGAACTCTTCCACAGTGAGAGCGCTCCTTCCAGTGTAGGTAGGAATGAGGTTTCCTGGTCAGCTTAATTGTTCTGGATGATTCCTCAATATTCCCTTCCCTGCTGCTTTCCTTCCAGAACACTAACTGATGAAAGAAGGGGCATATTCACGTTACAATTCATCTTGAAGATGTTTCTTTCTGAAGGCATCACCCGTTAGCCTTTCCTGAGCTTCCTTCATCCCCTGAACAACTGTGAAATAAAGATTGGAGGAAAAAAGTATGAAGTAAGTAATGTTTGACATTTGACAACCAATGTACACTTAAATGTTTCAGAAGAAATATGAGAGAAGTACAAGATCTGGACTCAAGATCTAGCTCTGGATTTTGGCCCTGGCAAGTCATTTATCTCTTTGAATTTGTTTCCTCATTTATAAAATGAAATAATATAATTCACTTCACACAGTATTATAAAAGTTAAACGGGAGAATGGATAATAAAAGTGCTTTATCAACTATGAAGTCATACCAAAATCTTAGCAGTTATTTTGGCTTACCCTCTAGGATTAGAGCTGATCCCCTGTCCTAGACTGTAGATGTTCACTTCACCCCTAGGGAAGAGGAAACACTTTCCTACCGTCCCCATTGTATCTTTTGGATGAACGTTGCACTTATTTTACTTCCTGTGGAGGTTACAGATTACACTGAGGGGTGTGTGTGCTGGGGCGGGGGTGTCTCTACTGAAGGGGGTCATCATTTCCAGTATCAACTATACATGGATGAAGCCAAGTTCTCAGGCCAAAAAAAAGAAAAGAGAGAGAGAGAAAGAGAGAAATCTGGAAGGAGGGCCTTAAGTAGATTCGAGATGAAACTTCTTGTCTGTCGTGGGGCATCCTGCTTATGGATTTAGACTCAAGGAGGACAGCTATTTCAGTATAGGCTCCTGAATGGTGGTTCTACAAAGCACCCCTATATAATGGCAGGCCAGAAGCTGGGTTGAGCCAGAGTCTATGAATCTTGCAAAGCCAAACCATAAGCTCATAAGAGGCAGATAATATAGTTTGTTATTTCTGTTTTGTTTTGCCTATGCCTTTAGTAAAGCTGGGTTTGAATGTTCCAGTTTCATGTCAGCTGAGAGATGGAGGATTCAGGGAAGGGTCTCATGTTCACATCTGGACTATGTCAGTGTGGAGACAGCAGTGGTAACTTGGATGAAATTCTAAAGGGAAGGTGAATCTCAAGATACAAGAATTGGAGACCTAAAGCCCAGCTGCCCTTCTCCACGTGGAAAATTTCCCTTTGATACCAATCTCCAGTGATCTGCATTTGGTTAAGGAACATGACATTCTCCTTACTCAGGGGAAGAAGGTAATAGCTTCTACAGATCTCTTCCCCGTCGCTAGTCTGAGAATAAGAGTATCAAGGACTCAAATCATAAAGTGATCAACAACCTGGCAGCATGGCAAATAGGGACACATGGCAACTTAGCACACAACTCCCTTTCATAGATGAGGGGAAAAGGAAGGAAAACAGCAACAATACATGGCATGAATTCCAACCCCTGCCTCCAGAATGACTGTGTTCAAAGATTAGAGAACAAAAAAGCATGACTGGCTGACGATTGCAAACTTCCTTCACTTGTTTGTGCTGGTGCTCTTCTCTCTCCTGGAACATGCTTTTCCCATTCTGCTACTGACAAGGTCTCATTCTCTAAGGCTTAATCCAGTCGTCATTTCTTCTAGCAAGCCTTACAAACTCTATGTTGGGTTACATTCCCCCCCCACCACCACTTCACTTCCATAGCTTGAAATGTCCTCCTCATATCTGTCCAGAGATGAAATTTTTATCCTTCTAGGTCCATTTAAGTTTCGGGGTTTTTTGTTTTTTTTTTGTTTTTGTTTTTGTTTTTTTTTTTTTTTGAGACAGAGTCTCACTCTGTCACCCAGGCTAGAGTGCAATGGTGCACGATCTTGGCTCACTGCAACCTCTGCCTCTCGGGTTCACGCCATTCTCCTGCCTCAGCCTCCCGAGTAGCTGGGACTACAGGCACCTGCCACCACGCCGGCTAATTTTTTGTATTTTTAGTAGAGACGGGGTTTCACCATGTTGGCCAGGATGGTCTCGATCTCCTGACCTTGTGATCCTCCCACCTCGGCCTCCCAAAGTGCTGGGATTACAGGCATGAGCCACCGTGCCCGGCCCTCTCAGCTATTTTTTGTATTTTTAGTAGAGATGGGGCTTCGCCATGTTGGCCAGGCTGGTCTTGAACTCCTGACCTCAAGTGATCTGCCTGCCTCGGCCTCCCAAAGTGCTGAGATTACAGGTATGAGCCACTGCGCTCGGCCTATTTAAGTTTAATATCTATAACATCTCTTAGACTTGTTCACCTAATGCTATTCCTCTTCCACTGAATTTTCATAGGAAAAACAGTATTAGCTCAATAGGAAAAAAACTAAGTTCTGGACTCAAATTCTGGCTCTGCTACTTATTAACTTATTCCTCCTATATCCTACACAGGATCTAGCCAAAAGCTACAGACATGCAGGAGATGCTCAGCTAACATGCTGAATTTACTTTCCTATCACAGACCTTGCATGCGGTTCATCCTAGTTTAATCTAGCAATAATCCTCCCTCCCTTCAGCATAACTATACCTTGCTCGGCACTGACGTAAAAATACTTGTAGCTGGGGTTTCCATTCTCATTGATGATTTCAGGATGCACCTTGCCACTGGGATCTGTTATAGACAAAATGACACAGGGTTTTGCAGTAATTACAATAGACAGGTACTTCAAACACTACATGGTACATCAGGCTCTCTGGGAAATAAGATCTGCCCATATTTGCAGCCCATTACCTCACCATAATACCTCCTACATTTCTACTTCCTTTTCTGCTTGATGATTTTGACTTCTATCCCCCATAAAGCCTAGCAGAATTTATGCTGAACAAAGATTAGATGGTCATTAAATATCTCTTATAAAATTGTTTGTGGAAAGACATTTGTCTGGTTATATTATTCCATTGCCTTAGCTGCACTATAGGTTCAAGGGTGAGAATTCTTATATCTGTCTTATATAAGATATGAGAAGGCTTATATCTGTCTCTGTAGTGTCTAATACAGTGCTTGACATATGGCTGATGCGCAAATGGCTATTGAGTGAATAAACGATCAAACTCTTTTTTTTTTTTTGAGACAGGGTCATTCAGTTTCCTTCTGTCATTCAGGCTCAAGGGCAGTGGCGTGATTATGGCTCACTGCTGCCTTGACCTCCCAGGCTCAATTGATCCTCCCGCCTCAGCCTCCTAAATAGCTGGGACTAAAGGCGCATGCCACCACACCCGGCTAATTTTTGTACTTTTTGTACAGACAGGCTTTCGCCATGTTGCCTGTGCTGGTCTCAAATTGGACTCAAGCAATTCACCCACCTCGGCCTCCCAAAGTGCTGAGACTACAGGCATGAGCCACTGTGCCCGGCCAAACTTTTGTCATTGCTCACAAAAGCAGTTAGTTAATGGGAAAAGTTTTCCTTCAGACTTGTAGTTCTAGCATTCAGAACTCCCCCACTCTCTCTTGAAACTGGTTTTTATTTGTTTGTGGTCATCCCGGTATAGTTTCACTAGGTGAAGTCAGTGCCTTGATTCATTTCTCTCTCCATCCACATCATGGATTCCCAGGTTAAGATCATGTGCCTTACCCAGAAAAAGGATTCGTGGAATATAATCCCCATCAGGGCTGAAATCTTCATCTTTGGGTTCCTCTTCATCCTATTAAGATTAAATGTAAACCTTAAGTCAGATAACGTCCTCTCTCTCCTCAAAACCATTCAGTGGCTTCCCCACTTGTCAGGGCAAAACCCCAAGTCCTTGCAGTGGCCTATAAGGCCCTACATGATCTGTCACCTAGGCACTTCTCTAACTTAATGTCCTACCCCTTGTTAAGTCCTCTTCAGCTACACTGACCTCTTGCTGTTGCTGTCATTAAACAAGCCAGGGATAATCCTAACACAGGCTTTTGGACTTGCTCTTAGTCTCTGCTGGACACACTTCCCCCATTATTATCCACATAGTTGACTCCCTTTTCTGTTTCAGACCTTTGCTCAAATATCCCTTTATTTTCAAACCATCTATTTAAAACTACAGTCATCCCTTCCACCTTTCTTTTTTAGCCCTAGCATTTACCACCATCTGACATATTCTAAAATACTTATTTTCTGTCTTCCCACACTAGAATGTTATTTCAACAAGGAAATTTTGTCTGTTTTGTTCACTGCTATATTCCTAGTACCTACATCATTGACTTGCACATAGTATTTCTTTAGTGCATGAATTAATAAGACTGGCATTTTAGTCAAAGTTGTGGACTCATAGTCCTCCCAGGAGATTAAAAACCTACACAATCAGTTTTCTTTTTTTTTTTTTTTGAGATGGAATCTCGCTCTGTCACCCAGGCTGGAGTGCAGTGGTGCAATCTCGGCTCACTGCAAGCTCCGCCTCCCGGGTTCAGGCCATTCTTCTGCCTCAGCTGCCTGAGTAGATGGGACTACAGGCGCCCGCCACCATGCCCGGCTAATTTTTTTGTATTTTTAGTAGAGACAGGGTTTCACCATGTTAGCCAGGATGGTCTCAATCTCCTGACCTTGTGATCCACTTGCCTCAGCCTCCCAAAGTGCTGGGATCACAGGCATGAGCCACCACGCCCGGCCTAATCAGTTTTCTTTTTAAGAAATTTCCAAAGTTGGAGAATCCTCTATGAAGACGTTTTTACTGTTTCCTTTGAGTAGGAATCCTAATTCACCACAGAAAGTGGTGAGGAATTCATGTGCAAAGGCAATCAATACTTTTACAATTTATGATGTGGTTCCCATTTCAGGGGTTAAATACTTCGCTACGGTGAGGTGTATCAGCATTCAGGCTATCCACTAGCTATATAAGCAATCCCTTAGCTGCCTCACTGTTAACTGTTAATGTGTTCACAAGAGTCCCAGACCTATGTTTAAGTAAACATTATCTTTTTTTTTTCCTTTTTTTTTTGAGATGGAGTTTCACTCTCCCACCCAGGCTGGAGTGCAGTGGCGCGATCTCAGCTCACTGCAACCTCCGCCTCCTGGGTCAAGCAATTTTCCTGCCTCAGCCTCCCTAGTAGCTGGGACTACAGGCACGCACCACCACACCTAGCTAATTTTTTATATTTTTAGTAGAGAAAGGGTTTCATCATATTGGCCAGGCTGGTCTTGAACTCCTGACCTCGTGATCTACCCACCTCAGCCTCCCAAAGTGCTGAGATTACAGGCGTGAGCCACCACGCCTGGCCCAAGTAAACATTATTTTTACAGAAACGTATGGCTAGCAGTATCATCATAGAGCATCTGAGTACCTCATATGTGAAAAGTATGGCCTAAAAGAGAGCTCAGCTAGGTGACAGTACCTATTCTTATCACTTATTAGGCTCTATGATCTTGACCATATCACATACCTGCTTCAGGCCTAAGATGGTTCTTTCTGTAAAATGAGGATAGTACCAATAGCCTAAAAATCCCTTCCAACTCTAAGATCTGACATTCTATGACTCAGGATTCCAAGACCTGCAGCCTATATGAGGTATGTAGAAGCTATTTTCATAAGGAAACAAGCAGGTTGCACATATAAGCCCAGCACAGATTAGGTGCTCAGTTGAATCACATTTTGCAGAAAGTTGTGGTCTGCACGTATGATTATACCTTTAGTCTAGCTTTACAAAGATATAAAACATGTCATAATCATAAACTAAGGATAAAAGGACCTTAAAATTTAGTCATCTTAAGGCTGGGCATGCTGGCTCACGCCTGTAATCCCAGCACTTTGGGAAGCCAAGGCAGGCAGATCACTTAAGGTCAGGAGTTTGAGACCAGCCTGGTCAACATTGTGAGACCCCCATATCTACTAAAAATACAAAAATTGGCCGAACACGGTGGCTCACATCTGTAATCCTAGCACTTTGGGAGGCTAAGGCGGGTAGATCACCAAAGGTCAGGAGTTTGAGACCAGCCTGGCCAACATGGCAAAACCCCATCTCTATTAAAAATATAAAAATTAGCCTGGTGTGGTGGTACACGCCTGTAGTCCCAACCACTTGGGAGGCCGAGGCAGGAGAATTGATTTAACCAGGGAGGAGGAGGTTGCAGCGAGCCAGGATCGCACCACTGCACTCCAGCCTGGGCAACAGAGCCAGACTCCATCTCAAAAAAAAAAAAAAATTTAGTCATCTTATTCAATCTCTCCTCTCCTAGTTCCTCCCAGAAATAGATGTTAGATGGCTTTCTAACATATCTGATGCAAGCCTTAGTATCAGAGGTCAAGAGAAAAACACATACATAAATTTGACTTTATACCACTAATGAAACTGTAATGAATATGCATGAATGATACTAACTTTAAAAGTCTTAAAATCATAGCAGAAAGGAGAAACTCTCAAAGTCTTACCTCAAGATTTACCATAACAAAATTATGGGAGAGTTCTGAAATTTCCGTAGATTCTGCAAATTTGGGCTTTAGAGCTGGGGGGAAAAAGATTTTGGAATAGAAGAAAAAACATCATTGTCACAACCAAACCTTAACAAACATAGCATCACTATTTCTCTTTGGTAGTTTAGGCATTTGTTTAGTTGATTCATATAACAAACTTTTTTTTACACTCTAAAAAACAAGAATTAGGCTACCTGGATTCTGAACCTGCACAGCTATGTGACCTTGAGTGACTTACTTCATTTCTCTGAAGCTGTTACCTCATTTATAAAATAAGGATAATGGCATACGAATAGGGGGGAAAAGCATTATTTGCTTTTTATAGTTACATTTCAAAAACCATTGATGTGAAAGACAATAGAGTGACAGTGTGCCACACGTGTATATGTGTGTGTATACATATATGTATGTGTGTATATATGTTATATACACACATACATTCCAATTATTATTATTATTATTTTTGAGACAGAGTCTCACTCTGTCACCCAGGCTGGAGTACAATGGTACGATCTCAGCTCACTGCAACCTCCGCCTCTCGGGCTCAAGCGATTCTCAGCCTCCTGAGTAGCTGGGATTACAGGCGCATGCCACCAAACCCAGCTACTTTTTTTGCATTTTTAGTAGAGGTGGGGTTTCATTATGTTGGGCAAGCTGGTCAACTCCTGGCCTCAAGTGATCTGCCCAGCCCAGCCTCCCAAACCTGGGATTGACAGGCACAAGCCACTGCGCCTGGCCTTTTCCACTATTTTCTACACTCCTTTTCCGTCTAGGATTTTAAGTGCAGCATACCAAATAAAAGAAAAAACCTGGCTGGGGAAGTGGCAAGGTGGTATAGCAGAAAGAACACATGCCACAGAGTCAGATAACTTGGGTTCTAATTTGGTTCCTACTTCCTTCTCATGTCTCTGTCTGTACATTTCAGCTTCCTCTAATATGTATTGTTCATGTGACATTTTAGCACTTAATCCCATATGTGACATAACTGTATCTTAATCACCTTAACTTCCCTAAAATCCTCTCCAAATATAACTGCAAATTTCATGAAGGCAGGAAATCTATGTCATATATTTCTTTAGTATTCCTTAACAGTCAGTAGTGCTGGGCCAGAGTCAGTGCCAATATTTGTTAAATGTTAATATTTAACAACACATCTGCGTTTTGAATTTAGATTGAGCATTTGCACTTACCTTTGCAAGCTCCACACCAGGATTTATGAATAATCACCATCAGGGGCAGTCCACTTAAAAGCAAAACAAAGAAATTATAATCTAGTAATTCTACTTTTGAAATTTAATGATAAAGATTAATATATGAAGACATTTCTGTAGTATTATTTCAATTGGGAAAATCTTTAGACAACTTAAATGTTCAATAATAATAGATAATTGCTGTAACAAAATTATTGTTAAATTCTAATACTTCTGTAAATTCTGCAAATTTGGGCTTTAAAGTTAGGGAGGGCTGGGCATGGTGGCTTGTGTCTGTAATCCCAGCACTTTGGGAGGCTGAAGTGGGCAGATCACTTGAGGCCACGGATTCAAGACCAGTCTGGCCAACATAACAAAACCCTGTCTCCACTAAAAATACAAAAATTAGCTGGGCGTGGTGGCACGTGCCTGTAGTCCCAGCTACTGGGGTGGCTGAAGTATGAGAATTGCTTAAGCCTGGGAGGCAGAGGTTGCAGTGAGCCGAGATCGCACCACTACACTCCAGCCTGGCCAACAGAACAGACTGTGTCTCAAAACAAACAAAATGTTACAGTATTTCTAAATGATTATTGTTATATAATCATTGAAAATAATTTTTCATTGGTAGCTTATATAAAAAACCAGGATACAAATGTATCTATAGTCTGGCTTTAATTATAAAATATGTACAGAGAAAAGAGCCTAAAAGAAAATGTACCAAAACATAGTAATAGCAGCTTTCTGTGGATGATGGGACTGTGGATGTTTTCCTACACTACATCTGTATTTCATGATTTTTCTACAACATAATTTTCATAACCAGGGAGGAAACTGTTCACAATGAGCAATGCAATCCACCTGAACCAGACTGGCTAGAGGACGCTCTTAAGCCTTGGCTCAAATGCCAGTAGGAAGACCCCATGTAAGTAGGTAGCCATTAGCTTTCTCCATCACACAACCCCATGTCACCATAACAACATACACTGTATAATAGCTACCATGCACTTAACATATTGATCTGTACCTATTATTTACACATCTCCCTCCACTGGACTTGGAGATTCCTAAGACAAGGAACTCTTAGCTGCCTCTATATCCCTTACGTCTGACACATATATTATTGATAGCAAACACTTATATACCATTTGCCATGTGCCAGGCACTACTGTAAATATACATAAGTTAACTCATTTAATAAGTGTCAAATGAATCATTCAGTCACCTCACCTTAGGCCTACCTCACATCTGGATGGACTTCTGCCTCTAATATTTGTAAAAGCTTGTAAACCAAATGAGCAGGGCAAGTTTAGGTGGGTAGTAGGATATAGGTAACCATAATAGCCAAAATGTGCTGAACGTTTATTATATGACATTGTGCTGTATATGCATTATCTCATTTAAATCCTCTAAATAACCCTAGGGTAGATACTATTAATGGTCTCACAATAGAAATGAGAAAGCTGAGATGCTCAATAGAGTAAATATTTGGCCCCATAAAATCTAGGTTCTAGGCCGGGCACAGTGGCTCACACCTGTAATCTCAGCACTTTGGGAGGCTGAGGCTGGAGGATCACTTGAGCTCACAAGTCCAAGACCAGCCAGGGCAACATGGTGAAAACCTGTCTCTACAAAAAAATACAAAACTTAGCTGGTCATGGGGTGTGTGCCTATAGTCCCAGCTACTCACAGCACTGCACTCCAGCCTGAGAGACAGCCAGACCTTGTCTCAAAAATAAATAAATAAATAAAAATAAAAACCCAAAACAAAAACCTAGGTTCCGCCACTTACTAGCTAACTCAGAAGTCCAACTCCAAAACCAATGTTCCTTCTGACAGTTACAGTCTACTTCAATTTAGAATGGTAATCCAGAATCCATGGTTAAACCCAATTCAATCAATAACCAACTGAATGAAGGTTGGAAAAAGCCATTTGAGTTTGCCTCATCCAAACTTCCATTTCACACATGAATCTTGTTTATCAGAAACAAAAGGTGATATAGATTACCTGATGAGCAAGGAATGTACCATCAACCAAGGCAGCCCATCTACCCCATCTTTTAACAGCTCCATAGTTTCAGAGCACGCATGTTTTAGAATGTCTTGCTTTCTCTTTTCTCCCTGGCAAACATCTATTTATCCTTCTAGAGCAGGGTTGGCAGACTAGGGTCTGCAGGCCAAATCCAACCCACTGTCTGCTTCCATAGGGCCCATGATATGCAAATATTTTGTTGTATATTTTTACATTTTTCAATGTTTGCAAAGCAAATCTAAAGACTCCTTTGTGATGTTAAAATTAATTGTAATTCACATTTCAGTGTAGTTTTATGAAAATACATTAATGCTTATTTGTTTACTTACCATCTATAAGTAGCAACAGCATTTGATGGTCCACAAAGCCTAAAAACATTTACCATTTGGCCCTTTACTGACTTTATTCTACAGTGATGGTTCAAATGTTAACTCCTCTATAAAACCTTTCCAAAACCACCTCACAACAGCTAGTTAGTCCTGTTCACCAGGTTTCCAAAGCATTTTGTCTTTTGTCATCATCCTCTGACCACTAGCCCATTTCAACCTATCTTTTTTTTTTTTTTTTTTTTTTTGAGATGGAGTCTCCTTCTGTCACCTAGGCTGGAGTGCAGTGGCACGATCTCGGCTCACTGCAACCTCTGCCTCCTGGGTTCAAGTAATTCTCCTGCCTCAGCCTCCTGAGTAGCTGGGATTACAGGCACGTGCTGCCATGCCCGGCTAATTTTTGTATTTTTAGTAGAGATGGGGTTTCACCATGTTGGTCAGGCTGGTCTTGAACACCTGACCTTGTGATCCACCTGCCTTGGCCTCCCGAAGTGCTGGGGTTACAGGCATGAGCCACCGCGCCCGGCCTAATTCTTTTACTTGTATTTCTCACCACATTATCTTTTTGTTTCTTTTTCGAGACCCAGTTTCACTGTTGCCCAGGCTGGAGCGCAGTGGTGTGATCACAGCTCACTGCAACCTCCACCTCCCAGGTTCAAGCGATTCTCGTGCCTCAGCCTCCAGAGTAGCTGGGATTACAGGCACACCATCGCGCCCAACTAATTTTTGTATTGTTAATAGAGACGGGGTTTTTACGTTGGCCAGGCTGGTCTCGAACTCCTGACTCGATTTTGGACTCCCAAAGTGCTAGGATTACAAGTATGAACCACCACACCCGGCTTCTCACCACATATCTCAAGAGCAAAAATAGTGTATCTATTTGGTCTTTGAAATTCACAGCCACTGTTAAAGTAGGTACCTACCATTTGTTCAATGAAATCCATGAAGAATGAAAGACAAGCTTACAATGATATTTGCCTTGAAATGCAGAATGAAGCAAAACAGTTACGGAAATTATCATAATATAATTACTGTAGAGTAGATCAAAACATCTACTCTCTCAGAACTATCAAAATACTACTTCACTTAAAGGCAGAACAATGACAAGTATACCTAAAATGTTACATGAAGTTACACAGGGAAGATTAAGTGAAAGAGATTCCAGTAGACTATTTTAAAAGATTTTATTAGAGGAAATAATCTAGTAGATAACTTTCTTACTTCCACAAAAACAAAGTTTCCCAAGGATACAAACCAATGGATTTATCTGTGAACTCAGTCCCAGAACAGAGACTAGCAAAAAGTCAGTACAGTACTCAAAAAATACTTTTGTGGTATGAAAAAAGGGCAGGTGCATATATAGAACTGTGCCATCTTCAGTTTCTGTTCACAATTGTTTTAAAACAATTCTCATCTGTCCAGTCTGCTCTCCCACGCCTCAGATGAGGGAAGCCAATGGTCAATGCTCTGTGATAGCCCAAGTAGGATCCAATCTAGGTAATCCCTGTCCACCTCAGCTCTGTCCACTGGAGGGATTTGCCAGGTTGCACCACAATAGTTCTCCATTCTCTTTAGTCTGAACTTATGCTGTAAACCCAAGGCCTGGCACAGGAGTATGCAGGAAAGTTTCAATCAGTCACAACAGCTCTAGTACAGTACTGCATCGATATGCTCTGGAGACCTGCAGCCTATTCTTCCCAGAGAAATAAAGTGGAGTGGAGATCAGAAGCCATGGCTTCCCCCTCTACCTCCTCTGGTTAGTGCAGGCTCTGGCTCAAATACTGAAGAAACATGTTGGCCAGTTGCGGCAAGTTCTCATTGTTGGGATGCATTTTAGTGTACGAAATAAACTGGCGACGAAGGCGACTCAGTTCTGCCATGGTCAAGGGCCGGGTAAACCGCAAGTGCTCTGTGGTACCAGGAAGCGTGAGCAAGTCCCCGGGGACAGCGCTCTTCTGCGCTTCCATCAGTCCGGCCAATACTTGACTCGTGACCTGGTCCAACTGGTGCAGAAAACTGCCGGAGGCGAGGGGCTGGGACTGCGTAGACTGATGGGGTGGTGGGGCCCGGTTCTCGAACAGAGCAGAGCGGATCCCCGCCAGGGGCAACGGCTCTTCTGGGCCCACCAAAGTGAATAAAGGCCGGTCCCAGCGATTCCGAGAATCGGGAGCCTCAAAGCGCAGCGTTAGGGCCTCCAGGAGTTCGGGAGAGTAAAAGGCACCGGACTCATGCTTTGCAGATTTCTCTGATTCCGGAGTCACAAGAGCTGGAGACTCCGCAGCCCCGGATTCTTCTCGCTCCAGTTCCTTGGGTACGTCGGCCTGGAAACTTCCATTTACTACAGAGTCCGCAGTATGCAACTCCCTGAGGACGCTGCTGCCCGCCGCCTGGGCTCTCCCGCCCTCCTCAGGGCGTGGCCGCCAACTCACACTGACGTTCCGGCCGGAGTTCTCGTTCGCGCCCGCCAACTGAGGTCCCGCGCTCGGGCCGCCGGGCCGTACGCAGTAGACCAGGCAGAGCGGGGTGCGCGCCGCCCGTGCCAGGCAGTAGAGCTCGTAACGGAAACCTTTGATGTAGTTAAGCGAGTCCAGGATGACTACGTCGTGGCGACTCAGGCGCCGTTCCACGGAGGCTCGCAAAGCGCCACGTAATGCCTTCTCACGGGCGGAATCGCCGTACACGCTTGGGTCCTCTGCGCCCAGGACAGCTGCGTCGTCCACCACGTACACCGCGCGGCCCTCGGCAGCCAGCGCCACGCGCAACTCTTCAGCACGCTGGCTCTTGCCGCTGTACGGCAGCCCGCAAAACACCACGAGCGGCATCCTCTCAGGGAGCGACCGTAGGCAACCGCGCTGCGTCAACTTCCGCGTTGTACGCGTCTCCGACGTAAGCCGGAAGTGCAAACTGCTCTTCCTGTCTCCCTTGACTTTTACAGACCCTCCTGTTTCTATGGAAACAGGAGTTCTACGCCAACTAGGCCCAGGTTCAGCTTTCTCAGAAAGGAGATACAGAGACTATAATGGCATCAGTTATTTATGCCAAATGTTTAGGCCTCAGGAGAATGTGATCTTCCTGCGGCCAAAGACTGCCCGTCCATTTTACTAGTAAGGCCTAAGGGGCATTAAATAGTGTACGCAATCAGCACTATATTTAGCATATAGAAAGCAATTGATAAATGCTGGTTCTCCTTCATTCCTCCTGTTAAACCTACTGGCTCTCAGTAAATGTTTATTCAATTACCATTTCAATCATTCAACATCTCCAAGGTTGAGAATTCAGAGATGAACATAAAACGCTTTCCCCACAAAAGATAAAAGGTCTGAATGGGAAGGATCAGGCGAATACAATCAGAGTAATAAATACTATAATGGATAGATGCAGGTGAGGTTATAAAAGAACAGAAGGGAAAAACAAACTACCCAGAGAAATCACTGAAGACTTTATGTAGAAATAGTCATTTGACTTAGAACTTGAAAGACAAATAGGAATTTTTCTCCTTAGTAGGGTTGCCAGATAAAATACAGGATGCCCAGTTACATTTGAACTTCGGATAAACACCAAAAACATTTTTAAGCTTAAGTGTGTCCCAAATATTGCATAGATATATTTAAAATTATTTGGTGCTTATCTAAACTTCAAATTTAACTGGGCATCTTTAATTTTTTATTATTATTTATTTTTTCTTTTTTAGAGATGAGGTGTATGTTGCTAAGGCTGGTCTCAAACTCCTGGGCTCAAGTAATTGTGCCACCTCTGCCTCCCAAAGTACTGGGAATACAGGTGTGTGAGCCAAGGTGCCTGGCCTGCATCTTTTATTTTACTTTATTATTATTATTTTTTGAGACGGAGTCTCGCTCTGTCACCTAGCCTGGACTACAGTGGTACAATCTCAGCTCCCTGCAACCTCCACCTCCTGGGTTCAAGCGATTCTCCTGTCTCAGCCTCCCAAATAGCTGGGACTACGCGTGTGCGCGACCGTATCTGGCTAATTTTTGTATTTTTAGTAGAGACAGGGTTTCAGTATGTTGGCCAGGCTGGTCTCAAACTCCTGACCCCAGGTGATCCACACGCCTCGGCTTCCCAAAGTGCTAGGGTTAAAGGCATGAGCCACCATGCCTGGCCATCTTTTATTTTTATTTGCTCAATCTGGCAACTCTATTATTGCAGAAGGTTTGAGACCCAGAGCCATGAAACTGTTGGATCTCTTGTATAAACAGCAAGCACTATAGGATGGTAGGTGCAGAAATGTGAGTGTGCCTGTGCATGTGTGTATATTGTAGATGCACATATACTGGGGTCTTTGTATCTCTCTTGTACAGTATAGTAAAAAACATTCAAGTCTTGGCTCCTCCACTTACTAGTGTTGTAACTACTGGCAAATTATATAACTTTGCTGTACTTCAATTTCCCCTTCTATAAAATAACAACAGTTATTTCACAGGTTTACCAATCTAGTACGTTGTTGTGAGGGTTAAATAAATGTAAACACAGGCCTGGCATGGTGGCTCACGCCTGTAATCCCAGCACTTTGGGAGGCAGAGGAGGGCAGATCACCTGAGGTCAGGAGCTTGAGACCAGCCTGGCCAACATGGTGAAACCCTGTCTCTACTAAAAATACTTTTTAAAAAATTAGCCGGGTGGGGTGGCATGTGCCTGTAATCCCACTACTGAGGAGGCTGAGGCAGGAGAATTGCTTGAACCCGGGATGTGGAGGTTGCAGTGAGCCTAGATCGCACCATTGCACTCCGGCCTGGGCAATAAGAGCGAAACTCTGTCTCAAAAAAATAAAAGTAAACACAGACCAGTGCTTAGCTTTCCCTCCCCTGCCCTGCCTTTTCCTCCTCCTTATGCACTGAATTGTCTGTGCATAAACTAAACCTACTTGAGACTTTATAGACTATTCAACTTGACTCTAGTAGGCAGTATGGTATACAGGTTTAAAGAACAGGCTCTGAAGCCAGAGTGCTTGGGTCTGCCACTTGCTAGCTGTGTGCTCTTGGGCAAGTTATTTTAGTAAACTTAGAAAAAACTGTGCCTTACTTTTTTCATCTCTAAAATTAAGATAACAATAACACCAATCTCAAAAAGTTGTTGTGAGAGTTAAATGAGTTGATTTGCATAATTTAATGCCTAATGCACAGCAGCACTTAGTACAGCTGACCCTTGAACAACCCCAGGATGAGGGGCACTGACCCCTGACACAAATCAGCATATAACTTTTGACTCCCTAAAACTTAACTACTAATAGCCTACTGTTGACTGGAAGCCTTACTAATAATATATTCAGTTAACACATATTTTGAATGTAATATTATATATTGTATTCTTACAATAAAGTAAACTAGAGAAAAGAAAATGTTATTAAGAAAATCTTTCCAGGAAGCAGGGGGGAAAAAAAGAAGAAAAAAATCATAAAGAAGCAAAAATATATTTAGTATTCATTAAGTGGAAATGGATACTCATAAAGGTCTTCATCCTTGTCTTCACACTGAGTAGGCTGAGGAGGAGGAGGAGGAAGAGGAGGGGTTGGTTTTGCTGTCTCAGGATGGCAGAGGCAGAAGAGGGTAGAAGGGGAGGCAGAACAGGCAGGCACACTTGGTGTAACTTTATGGAAATATATTATAATTTCTGTCTGACTTTGTTGCTTTTTCATTTCTCTAAAAATGTTTCTATACAATACCAATCCTTTTTCTTTGCTTTAGTTTCAGGGCACATATCTTAGAAGGGTCCGTGTTGTAAAATAAGTCAAAAGCAGCTCTAAATAATTAGAACCTTCTGCCAGATCTGTTTTCTGGCACTGCCTCTTCTACATGTTTTTCCTCATCATCTGGCACTCATCTCCATCAAGTTATCTTCTGTTCATTCCTCTGGTTTGGTGTCTATTAGCTCTTGAATTTATCCAAGATCATATCTTAAAACCCTTTACCCCTCACCTTTTTTTGCCATATCCACAATCTTTCATGATTTTGATTATCTGTCATAAACCCTGTGAAGTCTTGTATACATCTGGACACAGTTTTATCCAGCAGGAATTTATTGTTTTAGGCTTGATGGTCTTCACAGCTATTTCTATAACAACAATAGCATCTTCAATGGTATAATCCTCCTAAACTTTCATGATGTTCTCTCTATTCCAGTTATCTTCCATAGCTTTGACAATCTGTTTTCTATAGAGTACTGTGTGTAATGAGCCTTAAAGGTCCTTATCACCCCCTGATGTAGTAGCTGATTTAAATATTGCGTTTAGAGGCAAATAGACCACTTTTTTTTTTTTTTTTTTTTGAGACAGCGTTTCACTCTTGTTGCCCAGGCTGGAATGCAATGGCGTGATCTCGGCTCACTGCAACCTCCACCTCCCAGGTTGAAGCAATTCTCCTGCCTCAGCCTCCTGAGTAGCTGGGATTACAGGCATGCGCCACCATGCTCGGCGAATTTTGTATTTTTAGTAGAGACAGGGTTTCTCCATGTTGGTCAGGCTGGTCTGGAACTCCTGACCTCAGGTGATCCCCCCACCTCGGCCTCCCAAAGTGCTGGGATTACAGGTATGAGCCACTGGGCCTGGCCACAAATAGACTTTTTTATTTGCCTTTGGTGTTGAACTCATGGGGCTCTGGGTGGCCAGAGTACTGTCCAATATCAAAAGAACTTTAAAAGGCAGTCTCTTACTGGCAAGGTACTTCCTGACTTCAGGGACAAAGCATTGATGGAACCAATCCAGAAAAAGAGTTCTTGTTGTCTAAGCCTTCTTATTGCACAACCTAACACCTGGCAGCTGGTGTTTATCTTTGCTCTTCGAGGCTGGAGATTAACAGCTTTATAGACAAGGGCAGTTCTGATGACAAACCTGACTCAAACTCCTGGGCTCTGGTAATCGTCCCACCTCTACCTCCCAAAGTGCTGGGTTTTTTTGCACAAAACAGTAGAGTTAGCCTGTCTCTTTTTGCCTTCAATGTTGGTACTTGCTTCTCTTCCTATTTTTTTTTTCCTTTTTAAAAACTGAAATAGGGTCTTATTCTGTTGCCCAGGCTACAGTTCAGTGGTGCAGTCATGGCTAACTGCAGCCTCAATCTTCCAGGCTCAAGCAATCCTCCCACCTCAGACTCCTGAGTAGCAGGAACAACAGGTGTGTGCCACCACACCCAGCTAATTTTTGTATTTTTTGTAGAGACAGAGTTTCCCATGTTGCCCAGGTTGGTCTTCCTTATTATTAATGTCCTTTGTGGCTTTTTTTTCCCAGAGTAGGGTACCTTAATCTGCATTAAACACCTGTTCAGGCAGATATCCTTTCTCTTTAATGATTTTCTTAATGGTGTCTGAGAATTCATCTGCTGCCTCTTGGTCAGCATAAGCTGCTTCTCCTGTATCTTGTTTTTTTTTTTTTTTTTTTTTTTTTTTTTGAGACAGGGTCTCACTCTGTCACCCAGGCTGGAGTGCAGTGGCGGGATCTCGGCTCATGCAACCTCCGCCTCCCAGGCTCAAGCGATTCTCCTGCCTCAGCCTCCCAAGTAGCTGGGATTATAGGCATGGGCCACTACCACCTGGCTAGTTTTTGTATTTTTTGTAGAGACGGGGTTTCACCATGTTGGCCAGGCTGGTCATAAACTCTTGACCTCAAATGATCCACCCGCCTTGGACTGCCAAAGTGCTGGGATTACGGGCATCACTGCGCCCAGCCTATCTTGACATTTTTTAAGCCAAACCTCTTTCTAGAATCAGCAAACCATCATTTGTTGGCATTAAATACTCCAGCTTTAGATCCTTCACCTTCTTTTTGCTTTAAGTTGCCATATAATGACTTTGCTTTTTCTCAAATCATATTAGAGTCAATAGGTATGCCTTTTTATAGTACCCACATAAAAGCTACATATTATGCACATAAAAAGGCATTTGGCAAAAAGTGCAAGGTTTTTGCGCCTGTTGGCATAGCTACAGTGACAACTTCATGAATTTTCTTTTTTTTCTTTTTTACACAATTGGTCCTTACGCTGGATTTACCTTTTAAAAAAATTTTTTTTGTAGAAACAGGGTCTTACTTTGTTGCCCAGGCTGGTCTCAATCTACTGGGCTCAAGCAATCCTCCTGCCTCAGACTCTCAAAATGCATTCATCTGGCCAGGCCAGAGCAAGACACCATCTCAAAAAAAAAAAAAAGAAAAAAAAGAAAAAGGGTTCATTTATCTCGAAACGACAAGCAACTACCTCTGTAGACCTCAGTCTACAGTACATATCAAGCAATTCAATTTTTTCTTGTAATGTCATGAGCATTCTCTGCTTCTTGGGAACACTTCCAGCATCACCAATGGCACCTTGTATGGGTTTCATGGTATTTTCTAGGTTTATGATATTATACTAAATACCAGGAAAAATATGCAAGAGTTGTAAGAGATTACTTTTTTTTTTTTTGAGACCAAGTCTCGCTCTGTCTCCCAGGCTGGAGTGCAGTGGCATGATCTTGGCTTACTGCAACTCCATCTCCCAGGTTCAAGCGATTCTCCTGCCTCAGCCTCCCGAGTAGCTGGGATTACAGGCATGTGCCCACCACGCCCAGCTAAGTTTTTTGTATTTTTAGTAGAGACAGGGTTTCACCATGTTGGCCAGGCTGGTGTCGAACTCCTAACCTCAAGTGATCCACCCACCTCGGCCTCCTAAAGTGCTGGAATTACAGGTGTGAGCCACTGCGCCCATCTGAGAAACTATGTTATACTGTGATATGCGATACACTGGAGAGACGTACTGCTCACTGAAGATTAATGTTGCACGGCATTTTAAGTGGATACTCACAATACTTGAGTTCACCTCCATAGCAACAGGAGGTGGCCACAAAATTATTTCAGTCATGTTATATACTACAGTTAATTTTTATGCAGTTATGATTTAATATGGCATCTTTACATTTGTTTACATTTCTCCCTTCTGCAAATGGCACCATGTGTGGTCTATAGGTGTTTGTGTGCAGTAGTTTTTTATTTATTTTTATTTTTATTTTTTATTTTTGTTTTTTAAGACAGAGTCTCGCTCTGTCTCCCAGACTGGAGTGCAGTGGTGCAATCTAGCTCACTGCAACCTCCACCTCCCGAGTTCAAGTGATTCTCCTGCCTCAGCCTCCCCTGGTAGCTGAGACTACAGGCGCGCACCACCATGCCCAGGTAATTTTTGTATTTTTAGTAGAGACGGGGTTTTACCATGTTGGCCACAGTGGTCTTGAACACCCGCCTCAGCCTCCCAAAGTGCTGAGATTACAGGCGTGAGCCATCATGCCTGGCCAGAAGCTTTTTAGACAGGGTCTTAACTCTGTTTCCAGGCTGCAGTGCAGTGGCATGGTCTTACCTCACTGCAGCCTCAAACTCCCAGGCTCAATTGATCCTCCAACCTCAGCCCCCTCAAGTAACTGGTATTTTTTGTTGAGAAGGGGTTTCACCATGTTGCCCAGATTGGTCTCAAACTCCTGGGCTCAAGTGATCTGCCCGCCTCAACCTACCAAAGTGCTAAGATTACAGGCATGAGCCACCGCACCCAGCCAGTGTGCAGAAGTTTTGATAAATTTTAACTTGTAGATTTCTATATGTTTTATGGTAGTAAATGATAATATAGACTAATACCTACATATATTTTATACACTTGTAACATACCATTTTCTTAAGTTTTTTGATGTTTCTAGGCTATGCCGTTCATCTGCAAGTTTTTTCAAACTGCTTGAAATCTCCAAAACATTTTCCAATACATTTATTACTGAAAAAAATCCACATATAAGTGGACCTGTGCAGTTCAAACCCATGTTGTTTGGCTGGGCGTGGTGGCTCACATCTGTAATCCCAGCACTTTGGGAGGCCGAGGCAGGCAGATCACCTGAGGTTGGGAGCTCAAGACCAGCCTGGCCAACATGGTGAAACCCCGTCTCTACTAAAAACAACAAAAATTAGCCGGGCATGGTGACACATGCCTGTAATCTCAGCTACGTGGGAGGCTGAGGCTTGACAAGAATCACTTGAACCTGGGAGGTGGAGGTTGCAATGAACGAAGATCGCACCACTGCACTCCAGCCTGGGTAACAGAGCAAGACTCTGTCTCAAAAAAGAAAAAAAAGGCTGGGCACGGTGGCTCACACCTGTAATCCCAGCACTTTGGGAGGCCGAGGCGGGCGGATCACGAGGTCAGGAGATCGAGACCATCCTGGCTAACATGGTGAAACCCCGTCTCTGCTAAAAATACAAAAAAATTAGCCGGGCGTGGTGGCGGGCGCCTGTAGTCCCAGCTACTCAGGAGGCTGAGGCAGGAGAATGGCGTGAACCCGGGAGGTGGAGCTTGCAGTGAGCTGAGATCGCACCACTGCACTCCAGCCTGGGCGACAGAGCGAGACTCCATCTCAAAAAAAAAAAAAAAGAAAAAAACCCATGTTGTTCAAGGCTCAACTACAAATGTTAGCCAATATTATTGCTGTTGTTGTAATTAGGCAACTATTCAGTTCTTGCTCTGCCTTGGTATAGCCCTTCACCCGAAATTAACGTTAAGTTGATAGCTGAAAAGTGTTTTACCACCATAAATGACCTAAAACCATGTCTTGTACCTGGCAGCTGCTTCTTTCTTCCCATCTTCCAGTGTCCTCCAATGAATATGATCTCCAAAACCTGGAAGGAAAGAACTTTATAAGCATTCACACAATGAACAAAGGGCACACTCCCAAGAAGGAAGTGTGCATGTTCACAAGATACCCACTAAGAAGGTTTTCTTCTGTCAAGAGCTTGGTGTTCAAGTCCCAGCTCCACCACCTTCTAGGTGTATGGGACCATACCTCAAGCCTCAGTTTTCATACCTGCAAAATGGAGACACCACCACCTAATTCACAGTTTCAAAGGAGGCTAAATTAAAAAATGACGTTAAATGCTTTGTAAACTATCACGGAATATGCTAATAATACTATAAGAATGAATGAGAATTTCCCACAGAGTAAACATAAAGCAGGTCATAACAAATCATAACCAATTGAAGGTGATTCAGCAACACAGCTTTAGATTCAGAAAGACCTAGGTCCATGACTCCACTTCCTATTACATGTGTGAATTTTTGTGAGTGAAATAAGCTCTCCAAGTCCCAATTTCTTTCTTATTTTCCTCCTTCATCTGTAAAAGCAAGACAATAAGACCTACCTCCAAGTGTTAGTATAAGGATTAAATGAAGTAAGTATTTAAAGCTATTGTTATTATTATTCCCACAATTCACCCAGAGTAATCTTTCTATTTTATTTTTTGAAACTCTTGAACATGTTTTGTAGGATAGCACAGAATGGTCTTTCTAAATCATGTTACTCCAGGAAAAAAACAAAAACAAAAACAAAAAAACTTTCAAAGGCTTTCCAATGCCCTAAAGATAAAGGTCCAACTCTTGCAGTAGGGTTTACAAAGCCTTTCAGAATATGGCACCTGCCCACCTCTCCAGCCTCACTTTCCACATTTTTCCTAAAATCTTATATACACACCCTATACTTTCACTTTTTTTTTTGTTTTGTTTTTGAGATAGAGTCTCTCTGTCACCCAAGCTAGAATGCAGTGGTATGATCTTGGCTCACTGCAACCTCCACCTCCCAGGTTCAAGCGATTCTTGTGCCTCAGCCTCCTGAGTAGCTGGAATTACAGGCGCCTGCCACCACGCCTGGCTAATTTTTTTCTTTTCTTTTGGAGACGGAGTTTTGCTCCTGTTGCCCAGGCTGGAGTGCAATGGCGCGATCTCGGCTCACTGCAACCTCCACCTCCTGGGTTCAAGCGATTCTCCTGCCTCAGTCTCCCAAGTAGCTGGGATTACAGGCATGCACCACCAAGCCTGGCTAATTCTGTACTTTTTGTAAAGACAGGGTTTCTCCATATTGGTCAGGCTGGTCTTGAACTCCCGACCTCAGGTGATTTGCCCACCTCAGCCTCCCAAACTGCTGGGATTACAGGCGTGAGCCACTGTGCCCGGACTGTAATTTTTGTATTTTTAGTAGAGACAGGGTTTCGCCATGTTGGCCAGGCTGGTCTCGAACTCCTGAGCTCAGGTGATCTGCCAGCCTCCTCAGCCTTCCAAAGTGCCGGGATTACAGGCATGAGCCACCGCACCCAACCCTTTCACTTCTTTAAATGAGAGTAGCACGCACTCTCTCCCCTCCAGGCTTTCACAATTACTACTACCTGTGCAATTCCTTCTGTCCCTCACCTCCAACTCATTCTTCAGGTATAAGCCTAGAGGGCATTTCTTCTGGTATATCTTCCTGGACTCCCAAAGCACCCTATTCTTACCCCATCACAGCACTCCCCAGGCTGACTTGTAAATGTTTATGTGTCCATCTCTGGACCATATCTTTCTTATTCCTCTCTGTTTCCTTAGCATTTAGCAGTACACATGGCCACAGTAAGTGCTCCATAAAATATTTGTTGAGCAAATGAATCTTATTTAGATCACATCACATAAAAGAATTTTATATCCAAAAATTATTAGTGATCATAATGCTAGCTGCTATTTACTGACCACCTTATATGTGCCTGACACACCACATGTGTTATCTCATTTAAATTTGGCCTTATTAATAACCCAGTTTTACTTAATCTCTGTATGCTTCAGTTTTCTCATCTTTAAAAGAGGCATAATAATTACATCTCATAAGGTTACTGAATATTAAATAAGAAATATATGCAAAAACTTAGCATAGTGCTTAGCATATTGTAAATGATCAGTAAGTAGTAGCTTTTGTTATTCTATATGATTGAGACTTCTGAGGCTCAGAGAAGTTACATCATCTGTACTGGTCACATAACTGCTAAATGGCCAAGCTGAGATTTAAATTGCAATCGTGTGCCATTTTGGTTTACCACACTCATCTTTCAGATTTTTCTTCTCAGAAATAAATTCAAATCTAATTTTCATCAGTGCTACCACAGGGAAACAAAAGGTCATCCAGATTAGCACATGCAGGCAGTATCGAAACTAACCATCCTCACTTTTCATTCCCAACAGCATGAGATGCTGTCACTTGCCTAAGGCTCAAGATTTGATTCTGAGGAGTGAGTGATTGAGAATGAAATTGAGAGGATGCCCAGGAGAACTGTAAGGTGTCTAACATGATCACCATCATTCTATTGATCAATATCTAAACTCAGGCAACTGAATCCTGCTTTGGCAAGATGTCCAACTAGACAGTCTGAAGGGATATACACCTACAAAACAATGAAATCCTAGATAAAATGGACTTTCAGAATGTGCTCACTAGACTCAGTAATGACAGAACCCCTCCATAAACACAAAGCAAGCTAAAACCTATGAGCAACAAGTAAGTGAGGCTGCCCTGAACGCAAGCATCCATTATGATGTGGCAAAATGGAGATGAATCTGAAACTCCCACATTAACACAACCCTCAAAAGAGACTGAAGTGATTCCACGTGGGTGGTACCCCCTGGTTTTCAGATGAATCAAATGCCAAAACTTTCTGGAGGAAAAGATTCTCCACTTTAGGCCTCCAGGATAGCCAATGAAGAAGAACCATCATTATGAGCTCACAATCATGGATCACCAAAAATGTAAGAAAAGAAGTCACCACAATAACAGAAGCAACAAACAGATTTTGATCCCTGAGGAATTCAGATATTATCAGCCACAAAATACAGAAATAACTATGCATGAAATGTTTAAAGAAATAACACATGGAATCACAAAAACAGGCATGCAGCATGCAAAATAAACAGTCAAATCTGGCCAGGTGTGGTGGCTCATGTCTGTAATCCTAGCACTTTGGGAGGCCGAGGTGGATGGATTGCCTGAGCTCAGGAGTTCGAGACCATCCTGGGCAACATGGTGAAACCCTGTCTCTACTACAATACAAAAAATTAGCCAGGTGCCGTGGTGCAAGCCTGTAGTCCCAGCTACTTGGGAGGCTGAAGTAGGAGAATTGCTTGAACCTGGCAGGCAGAGTTTACAGTGAGTTGAGATCACGCCACCACACTCCAGCCTGGGCAACAGAGGAAACTGTCTTTTTTTTTTTTTTTTTTTTAAGGCATACTTGAAGAGATAATGGCCGAGCATTTTCAAGAACAAGATAAAATATTACTATGGCCAGGCACAGTGGCTCATACCTATAATCTTAGCATTTTGGGAAGCCAAGGCAGAATGATCACTTGAGTCCAGGAGTTGGAAACCAGCCTGGGCAACACAGAGAGATCTTGTCTCTACAAAACATTAAAAGCCAGGCACACTGGCATGTGCCTGTAGTCCCAACTACTTGGGAGGCTGAGGTGGAAGGATTGTTTGAGCCCAGAAGTTTGAGGCTGCAGTGAGCAATGATTGTGCCACTGCACTCCTGGGTGGCAGAGAGATCCTATCTCAAAAATAAACAAAATACAACCATGAATCCACAGATTCCTTCATAATATGTATTAACTGGGATAAATTATAAAAACAAACATTTAAATGTTGAAACTGCAGAGCAACAAAAACACTGGGAAGATCTTAAAAGCACTCAAAGAGAAGTGACTTTTTTTTTTTTTTGAGACGAACTCTGGCTCTGTCATCCAAGCTGGAGTGCAGTGGCGTGATCTCGGCTCACCACAACCTCTACCTTCTGGGTTCAAGCAATTTTCCTGCCTCAGCCTCCCGAGTAGTTGGGATTACAGGCGCCTGCCACCATGCCTGGCTAATTTTTGTATTTGAGTAGAGACAGGGTTTCATCATGTTGGCCATGCTGGTCTCAAACCCCTGACTTCAGGTGATCCTCCTGCCTCAACCTCCTACAGAGTGCTGGTATTACAGGCGTGAGCCACCAGACCCGCTGAGAAATGACATATTTCCTACAAAAGATCACTGATTAGACTGACAGGAACAACAGAAATCAGAAGACAGCAGAATATCATCTTTGAAATACTGAAAGAAAATAACTCTAAACCTAGAATTTTGTACCCAGCAAAACTATCTTTCAAAAATAAGAGCAAAATACACATTTTTAGATAAGCTGAGAGATTTTTCCATCCTTCCCTCACAGCCCTCAGAAAAAACAATCCTGCTGACACCTTGATTTTGGACTCCTAGGCTCCAGAACTGTGAGACAATAAACTTCTGTTGTTTAAGACACCGTTTGGACTGGGGATGGTGGCTCATGCCTGTAATCCCAGCACTCTGGGAGGCTAAGGTGAGAGGAGCACTTGAGCCCAGGAGTTTGAGACTAGCCTGGGCAACATAGTGAGACCCCGTCTCTATAAAAAACAGAAAAATTAGCCAGGTGTGGTGGTGCATGCCTGTAGTCCTAGCTACTTGGGAGGCACAGGCAGGAGAATCGATTGAGCCTAGGGGTTCAAGGCTGTAGTGAGCTGTGATTGCCCCACTGCACTCCAGCCTGGGTGACAGAGCAAGACTCTGTCTCAAAAAAAAAAAAAAAAAAAAAAGACACAGTTTGTGGTACTTTGTTACTGTAGCCTTAGCAAACTAATACAGGGGAGCAAGGCAGAAGCAAGGAGACTAATAAAGAAGCTACTGCAATAATTCAGGCAAGAGATGATAGTGGACTGGACCAGCTGGGGTGGTAAAGGGGTAAGATACCAATACGTTCTGGACTTATTTCAAAGGCAAAGTTAGCAGGATTTTGCTATGGATATGGGATATAAGAGCAAAAAGAGAAGTCAAGGATCACTCTAAGGTTTTTGGCCTGGACAAGTAGAAGGATGGAGCTGCCATTTACAGTGAGGATGAAAGCATGATTAGAGCATGACCAAGACAGTCCAAGGAGAAAAATTAGATCAAATACATAAAACTCTTTCAAAAAATTTTGGGGCCGGGCGTAGTGGCTCACGCCTGTAATCCCAGCACTTTGGGAGGCCAAGGCGGGCGGATCACGAGGTCAGGAGATCGAGACCATCCTGGCTAACACAGTGAAACCCCGTCTCTACTAAAAATACAAAAAAAAATTAGCCGGGCATGGTGGCAGGCGCCTGTAGTCCCAGCTACTCAGGAGGCTGAGGCAGGAGAATGGCGTGAACCCGGGAGGCGGAGCTTGCAGTGAGCCAAGATCGCGCCACTGCACTCCAGCCTGGGCGACAGAGCGAGACTCTGTCTCCAAAAAAAAAAAAAAAAAAAAGTTTTGACTGGGTGTAGTGTGCGGTGGCTCACGCCTATAATCCCAGCACTTCTGGAGGCCAAGGCAGGCAGATCACTTGAGGTCAGGAGTTCGAGACCAGCCTGGTCTAACCTAACATGGTGAAACCCCATCTCTAGGGCTGGGCGCGGTGGCTCAAGCCTGTAATCCCAGCACTTGGGGAGGCCGAGGGGGGTGGATCACAAGGTCAGAAAATTGAGACCATCCTGGCTAACACGGTAAAACCCCGTTTCTACTAAATACACAAAAAATTAGCCGGGTGTGGTGGCGGGTGCCTGTAGTCCCAGCTGCTCGGGAGGCTGAGGCAGGAGAATGGTGTGAACCTGGGAGGCGGAGCTTGCAGTGAGCTGAGATCGTGCCACTGCACTCCAGCCTGGGAGACAGAGCAAGACTCCGTCTCAAAAAAAAAAAAAAAAAAAAAAAGAAGAAACCCCATCTCTACTAGAAATACAAAAATTTAGGCTGGGCATGGTGGCTCAGGCCTGTAATCCCAGCACTTTGGGAGGCCAAGGCGGGCGGATCACGAGGTCAAGAGATCCAGACCATCCTGGCCAAATGGTGAAACCCCATCTCTACTAAAAAAAAAAAAAAAAAAATTAGCCAGGTATGGTGGCACGCACCTGTAATTCCAGCTACTCAGGAAGCTGAGGCATGAGAATCGCTTGAACTTGGGAGGTGAAGGTTGTAGTAAGTCAAGATCATGCCACTGCACTCCAGCCTGGGTAACAGAGTGAGACTCTGTCTCAAAAAAAAAAAGAATTTTGCTGTACCAGGGACAATTGAAAGCTGATAGAAATGATACAGTAAAGATAGGAAAAAGGGGTAATACAACAGGAGAAGGGAGACTCACTGGTAAAATGTTGGTGAGTCGGTGAGAGGAGACGGGATTTAGCACTCAAGTCGAGGAATTAGCCTTTGCTAGGAATAATGATGGTTTATCAGGTAACAACAGGAAAGGGAGCATATATGAACACTAGTGGGTAAATGCCGTAGTGAAAATTTTTGAAAGGCCTCTTCCGACTCCTTCTGTCTTCTGGTAAAGAAGGACCATAATTACTAACTGAGAGCAAGGACTATGGAAGAAGTATTGGAGATTTGAAAAGACAGGAAGAAGTATGAAATAGTCCCCTAGGAGAGAATCAGAGAAAATAAAAAGCATAGCTAAAGGACGTATTTCAGGTAGGAAATGATCCCAGAGGAAGGCCTAGACACAAAGAATAGTGAGCAAATAAACCAGCAAACATGTAGATAAATATGTAAATATTGTCTGTATAGCAATTTATAATGCCCAATTTGTAGAGTTAAAAAAGAAAGAGAGAACTAAGCCAGGCACAATGTGCACCTGTAGTCCCAGCTACTCTGGAGGTTGAGGCAGGAGGATCGCTTGAGCCCAGGAGTTTGAGGCCAGCCTGGGAAACAGGATGAGACTCTATTTCTAAAAATTAAATAACTAAGTTTAGGAAAAAAAAATTAAAATTAGAACTAAATGTGAGACAACTCCTTATAAGTAAAGAGGGGGTGATTGAAGTTAAATGTTCTAAAGTCCCTCTTACCACTGGGGGTATAATAGTGTTAGATTTTGTTAAGTATACAAGTAAAATTTCAAGAGTTACTACTAAAAGAAAAGAACTAGAAAGCCAACTTCCAAACTAATAAAGGAGATAAAATAAGAACAAGCAAATATTCAACACCCAAAGAAAGGGCAAAAAAGAAAAAAAAGCACAGAAAAAAACAGTAGAGTAGAAACTGGATAACAGAAACAAAAGCAGTTCTGTCAATAATCACAACAAACGTAAGTGGACTAAACTTGCCAATTACAGTGAAAAGACAAAAATTGTCAGACTTGGTTTAAGAAAAAAATACCTCTATGATGCTTACAAAAGCATCTCTAGCCAGTTGTGGTGGCTCACACCTATAATCCCAGCACTTTGGGAGGCCAAGGCAGGAGGATCACTTGAGGCTAGGAGTTCAAGGCCATTCTGGGCAACACAGTGAAACCTCACCTCTACAAAAAAATTTAAAAATTAGCTGGATGCAGTGGCATATGCCTATAGTCCCAGCTACTCAGGAGGCTGATGTCAGAGGATTGCTTGAGGCCAGGAGTTCGAGGATGCAGTGAGCTATGATGGCACCACTGCACTCTAGCTTGGGCAACAGAGGGTGACCCTGTTTCTTTTCTTAAAAAAAAAAAAAAGCATGCCTAAAACAGAAGGACTTACAGAAGTCCAATGCCAAACAAAATAGAGTCAATGAAGCTAGATTAATATAAGGTTAAATAAAATTTCTCAGCCAGGCACAGTGGCTCACGCCTGTAATCCCAGTACTTTGGGAAGCTGAGGCAGACAGATCACTTGAGCTCAGGAGTTCAAGACCAGCCTGGCCAACCCCATCTCTACCCAAAATTTAAAAATTAGCTGGGTGTGGTGGTGCACACCTATAATCCCAGCTATCTGGGAGGCTGAGGTGAGAGAATCGCTTAAACCCGGGAGGCAGGGGTTGCAGTGAGCCAAGATCGGGCCACTGCACTCCAGCCTGAGTGACAGAGTGAGACTCTGTCTCAAAAAAAAAAAAAAAAAAATTAATTATTTAATTAAAATAAATTCTCCCTGTACCCAGGCCACTCAGAAGCTAGGTGTCAAACCTTACAATCATGTAAGGTTATTACTAATAGAGACCTAGAACAGCACTGTAAAGTAGAACTTACTGCAATGAGCTGTTCAATATGGTAGTCACTAGCCACATGTGGCCACAGAACAATTGAAATGTGGACAATCCAGCTGAGCTCAATTTTTACTTTTATTTAACTTGAATAAATTTAAAGAGTCACAACACTAGAGATTTAGTCTAACTCTCTTATTTTACTGAGGCCTAGAAAAGAAGTTATCCAACACTACAAGGTAGACCACAACCAAAATTTAAGTCTCCTGACTCCTAATTAGCATTCTTTTCTAACACCCCAATACTTCCCAAGCTGTTCTGCTGCAATATCCCTAGAGTAAGTCTAGAGGTGTAACATGAAAATAGTCCACTGTGGCTGGGCGCGGTGGTTCAAGCCTTTGGGAGGCCGAGGCGGGTGGATCACAAGGTCAGGAGTTTGAGACCAGCCTGGTCAACACAGTGAAACTCCGTCTCTACTCTACAAAAATTAGCCAGGTGTGGTGGCGGGTGCCTGTAATCCCAACTACTTGGGAAGCTGAGGCAAGAGAATCGCTTGAACCCAGGAGGGGAAGGTTGCAGTGAGCCAAGATTGCGTCACTGCACTCCATCCTAGGCAACAGAGCCAGACTGTCTCAACAACAACAACAACAACAACAACAAAATAGTCTACTGCATGTACAAAATGTCCTTGAGAATTCATATTAAAATTTACATTGGAACTTTTTATAATAGTAATAATCACCACCATCACTTATTAAGCAATTGCATTTTTTTTTGGGGGGGGTAGAGATAGGATCTTGCTATGTTGCCCATGCTGGTTTTGAACTCCTGGCCTCAAGCAATCCACCCGCCTTGGCCTCCCAAAGTGCTAGGATTATAGGCATAAGCCACTGCACCCAGCCTAAGTGCTTATTTTATGTAATAATTATATTATAATAACAATATTAATGACTAACACATGAAATTTATTATGTGCCAGGTACTTAAATGCTTTTATATGTATTAACTTATTTAATCCTCACAATAACTTTATGAGGTAGAAACTCTAATTATCCCTTTATAAATAAGGAAGCTGAACTGAAACAGCTTGCCCAAGGTTATGTTGCCAGTAAGTGGCAGAGGGGGACTAGAATCTAGGTGGTTGGGTTCCAGGGTCTGTAGTTAACAACCATTCACCACACTTTACTGCCTCTCTAGCAAAGATTAAATGAACAAATGAATGAAGCTTCACCAAAGCAGAATGGGAACACCAACTTCAGATCTGGAAAACTTGGGCTTTTCGTTTCCCCCTCAAAAAGATGTTTAAAAGGTACAGTGTTTACCTTGTTACTAAAAACATCTATTCCCCAGCACCACTAACACTCCCACCCGTGCCAACATGGAACATCTGAAGGCAGTCCAATTTCCTAAAGTGTCACCTGTATAGCCACTTAATTTATGCCAGTTATCTGCAAAGTAAAGTCTCCCACATCAGCAGCTCTTACCCTATAACATTAATTTTTAAAAAAAGAAAGAAAAGCAACCATTTCTAAACACAGCATTCCATCAGAATTTTCAATCTCTTCATCCAAAAATTGTTTTAATGAATGTAAGCTAGATATCTGAAAAGTATTATCCACCCCTCCTAGCTGATGAAACCTAAATAACAAAAGGTCAAGCATCAGAGCTGGCAGCCAAGCCTCTCAAACAGGGAACACTGTACCTGAGACATAAAACATAGTGGCTAAATATTGATTGTCTCAGTCAAACAGACCTGCATTAGAATTCTTGTTCAGCCACTTACCATTTTCATAAATGCAAAATATGGCTAACAAAAACATGTATCCCATAGGCTGTTGTGAATGTGAGTAGAACACTGTGTGGGAGGTAAACACACTTCATATGTGTTAGTGCCAAATTTTTATTCCAGAGACTTGACAAAGTTATCCATTTTTGTTTCAGGCAGAAGAGCACAAGAACCACTCCCAATGACAGCTTTCTAGTTTCTCCTTTAAACTTTAGAGGAGTTTCTGCACTGAGAGACTGAAATGGTATGCTGGTTAAGGGAACTGGCTCTGGGATTTGTATTCCAGCTAGTCCACTGGACTCCTGTGCCTCATTTGGGGTTTTTTCATTTGTGAAGTGGGGATAATGATAAAAACATTATCCATCTCATAGGGTTATTATGAGGCTTAGTCAATACATGAAAAATGCACACAACAGCACCTGGAGGATAGTAAATGTACAGTAAATATTGGTCACTACTTCTCCCCATGGGTGATGTATTCCAAATTTTTAGTCCATGGAGAACAAGTAATTATTTTGGAACTCTATAGAATGTTAGAGCTGGAAGAGATCTTAGGAAGTACTTCTAGTCCAACTCTCTCATTGATTAATTGGTTGTCACGTAGGACCAGAACTAAATGGCCTGACCAGGATTAAAATCCAGGCCTCCTAATTTCTTTTTTTTTTTTTTTTGAGACAGAGTATCACTCTGTTGCCCAGGCTGGAGTGCAGTGGCACTATCTCGGCTCACTACAACCTCCGCCTCCCAGGTTCAAGCAATTCTCCTGCCTCAGCCTCCCAAGTAGCTAGGATTACAGGCGTGTGCCACCACACCTGGCTAATTTTTGTATTTTTTTTAGTAGAGATGGGGTTTCACCACGTTGGCCAGGCTAGTCTCGAACTCCTGACCTCAGGTGATCGACCTGCCTCAGCCTCTGAAAGTGCTGGGATAACAGGCGTGAGCCACCGTGCCCAGCCTGGGCCTCCTAATTTCTATTTAGTGCTAAGTCCACATCACTGTGCTGCTTCTTCTTAATGAAAACAGTAGAGATCATTCAGTCTTTCCTCTCTGCAAACCACCAGGCCATCGTCCGGAAAGAGCTAGAGCTAAACATCTAGGAAGAAATCCATCTCATTAAGACTTTCAGCAACGATTGCCTCAGGTAGCACTTTTTTGGGAGGTAGGGTAAGTGGGGTATAATCTACTTCCCAAGAATCCATACCCAAGAGATACATAAAACAAAAGTTTGAAATAGTATTAATTCCTTTTAGGGATTATTATTATTATTTCCATGGGAGGAAATAATACTGGTTAATATTTATTAAATATTTTCTAAGTGACACAATATTAAGTGCCTTTTGTTTTTTGATTGAATCCTCCCAACCCAGCCCCACTGCCCTAAGCTCCCCTTCTATGTGCTCCTGCAGCTACCTGGTATTTCCCTGCTCAAAGCACACATCATGCTGCCATGTAACTGTCTGCTTACTTGTCTTGGTACCTTACCAGACTGCAAGCTAAAAAAGGACAGGAATCACAATTATCATGTTTATCATTTATTTCCTCTTTCAACAAATATTCCTGAGCATGAACAAGACAGAAATAGTCCTAGTTCACTGTGGCAGATATGCCCTTCTTACAATGTGACCTCAACATACCTCCCACTGGGGGTGAGGGTGGGGGTCCTAATATTCCATTACCTTGAATCTGCCCCTACAGGGTACTGTGGAAGTGATGCTACGTGCCTTGTAAGGCTAGGTGACAAAAATGCCATGCATTTCTACCTTGTTCTCTTATGGCACTCACTCTTGGAATCCAACCTCCCATAAAGCTACTGTGAGGAAACCCATAGTAGCCCATGCAGAAAGATCACATGGAGAGGTAACCAGCTTAGCCAAGGCCCCAGTCATCATAGAACAGGGACAAGCCTTTCCCGGTGTGCCGTGTTTGAATTCCTTACTCACACAATTGTGAGCATAATAAAATGATTTCTTCATGCCCACTAAATTTTGGAGTGATTTATTACACAACAATGGTAACTGGAACAACCACACAAAGCTTAACATCTAACAAGGAATAAAGATACAAAATACCTGATTCCAAGGTATTACCTACACCTAACACAGTAACTTGAACAGAGTAAATTATTTGTTGAGTGTCTGAGGTAGTTATGATGCCCATTTTGCAGATGAGGAACTGAGGCTTTGAGAGTTAAGAAACTTGCCCAAGGCTACTCAGCTAGTGAGTGGCAGAAGAAATTAAAACTCCGATCTAGGCCTGGCACAGTGGCTCATGCCTATAATCCCAACACTTTGGGAGGCCAAGGAGGGAGGATCACCTGAGATCAGGAGTTTGAGATCAGCCTGGCCAACATGGTGAAACTCCATCTCTGCTAAAAATACAAAAAAATAAAAATAAAAATAAATTAGCTGGGCATAGTGGCACATGCCTGTAGTCCCAGCTACTCGGGAGGCTGAAGCAGGAGAATCATTTGAACCCGGAAGGCAGAGGTTGCAGTGAGCCGAGATCGCACCACTCCACTCCAGCCTGGAAGAGTGAGACTCCATCTCAAAAACAAAAGCAAACAAACAGAAAAAACAACAAAGAAAAAACTCAGATCTAAACCCACGTACCTAACACTCTACTCTACTGTTACTCTCAGTACTTACAATTTTACTTTAAATATACAGTAGCTGGCTGGGCGCAGTGGCTCACGCTTGTAATCCCAGCACTTTGGGAGGCCAAGGCGGGCAGATCATGAGGTCAGGAATTTGAGACCAGCCTGGCCAACATAGTGAAACCCCGTCTCTACTAAAAATACAAAAAATTAGCCAGGCGTGGTGGCGGGCACCTGTAATCCCAGCTACTTGGGAGGCTAAGGCAGGAGAATCGCTTGAACCCAGGAGGCGGAGGTTGCAGTGGGCCGAGATCATGCCACTGGACTCCAGCCCGGGCAACAGTGCGAGACTCCGTCTAAAAAACAAAACAACAAAAAAAACAGTAGTCTGTTTTAAAATGGGATTGTTAGTATTTAAAATTTCTGGCCTAACAGGATTTGTCATGCAGTTTCATCACTGAGATGGAAACCCACATATCACCTTCTCCAAAAAGCTTCTCCTGACCTTCATAATTCAAGTGATGCCAGCTCCTGCAACCTCCCCAGCCCTTCTACTTCCTATTCCATCACAGTCTTGTTTTCCCGGCACTTGTTCCTAGTTGAAACTGTCTTATTAATTTGTTCATGAGTCTACTCTGTGTCTCTGACATGAATATTAGTTCCACGAGAGTAGGAACCTTGTCTGTCCTGTTTACAGCTATATCCCTAGTGCCTAGGACAGTGCCTGAAATATAGGAGGTGATCAAAAATTCTTTACGGAATGAAGGAATGATTGCATTCAGGCAAAATGAATGCCCACCCAATCTTATTACTCACCAATAGATGTGAAAATAGAGAGGATAAGAGAAAACAAAAACAGAAGGATTGCAGCAGAATCATTCCATACAGTGAGGTCAGTGAAAAAAAAAATGGAAGACGGGTTGGGATCCATGCTACAATTCATCTACTTAGAAAAGCATAAACTCTGAGTTCACAGACTGTCAATCCAACTTTCAACTAAGTAAGGGCTGATGAGGAGAGAGGTTAAAACTTAGAATAGAGATGTAGGTAATGGATGGAGTAGGGGGCCACACCTTCTAACCTCCATTCATAAGCGCTGATCGCTCACTTACAAAAAAACTTCGCTGAACCACAGCAAGGACAATTGTTGGGGACCCTTAAACAGCAGACCTTCTACCCTTCACTTGGCCCTTCTTATGCACTAGATACAGCTACCTGGGATGCAGGTGCTGTCTCCCAAAGGCAAACAAGTGGCAGTAACCTAGCTCTTCGCCGAAGAGGTAAGGAGAGAAATCTTCAGACCCAGAACAGGGTTCTCTGCATACGCAGGTCCCCAACGGCTCTATTTCTCCCAAGTGGGAAGGTGACCGTTCCTCAGGACCTCCCAAGTGCTAGGCACTAATGCCGGGCTCTTAAACATGCTTTCGTTAATTTACGGGCCATTCCTTCCCCACAATCCAATAATTTAGAGAGGCCTCAAGTACAGCTTCTCCATTCCCCAGACCCGCTACTCTCTACCCCAAGAAATCTTCAAACTCCAGGAGCGGTTGGGGAAGATAAAAAGAAATCTGGAGTGGCCTAAGAGATAGTACGGGAGGGGAACGGTGCTAGGGCAAGAAGAGGTTATACTGGCCTGGGGCCCAGGATCAGTAAAGAGAAGATAAGAACGCGGTCTGACCCTTTCCAAGCCCATTATGTCCATCAGAAGAGATGACGAGGAGCAGGAAACTGAAGCCCAGCAAACAGGTGGCCCCGAGACGAGGCCGCGTCTCCATGGCAGTAGGTGCGCGGGGCCACGGGGCTGAGCGGACGCAGGGCCGGAGTCCCAGCAGATGGTCCACACCGTTCGCCGAGCGCGGCTCAGCACAACCCCTCTCCTTCCCAGATTTTTTTTTTTTTTCAAACTCTGAAGGAAGTGATGTTAGACGGATGTGGGTGGTGCCTCCGGGGTCCGGTTTGGGATGGAGTGAGTTTAAAGGTGCAGATCACGTAGAAGGGTACGAGAGCTGTTCTCGAGAGCGAGTTGCTTTCCGTGGATTCTGGGTGTCTGGGTCCCGGGACGGAGCGGGAAAATGTAGGCCAAGATAGTAGGGGCGGGGGAGAGGTTCGGGAGAACCGTTGCTGCTCGCGTCCGCCACCCAGTCCAGCCCCTCCCCCCAAGAACCGCTGCACTTCCTAGTCAAAAGCAAATTATTGAT
Organism: Hylobates moloch; assembly: GCF_009828535.3. Classification (NCBI taxonomy): domain Eukaryota; kingdom Metazoa; phylum Chordata; class Mammalia; order Primates; family Hylobatidae; genus Hylobates; species Hylobates moloch. The sequence goes on from NW_026652283.1 coordinate 52,572,259, forward strand.
TCGTGAGGTCAGTCGCTCCCAACAGTGGGCGGATTGCCTACTGGCCTCGGATTCTCCTTACCCCTCCACAAATAAAGACTGGACAACTGGATTTCATTGTTAGGTTCCTGCGAGGGTCTCTGAGGAGACCTGGCAAGCCTGTTCTGCGGTGCGTGGGCTCGTGCCGTGCAGACATGCAGTTTCCCGCTGGAGAAGCTCTGTACCTTATTTTTCCTTGCAACCGCAAATCTTCTACTCAGGGATGATGCAACGAACTGATGCAAGCTCCGAGAAAACCAAACTTGGGACCTCTTATTGCAAAACTGACTTAGGTGGACTTAGGACACCAGGATAGAAGTCACTGCAGGCTAAAATGTAAAGCTTCTTCTGGTTATTTTTCTTGTAGCTTGAGGATTTCTTCCCAATTTTTCCCCTTCGCTGTATAACAAACAGGTGAAAATGTCCGGTCTTTTTCTTCTTGGTACTAGTTGAGTCCTAAAGTCCGTATTTCATGCATAGCGAAAAAGCGACCTAATAAAAGTACACACCCAAACAAAAACATACCGACCACCTTTTTATTCGTTTCCCTAAAATTGTAGGCAGGGACACAATAGAACGCTCGGGAGACTGCAAGCCCCAGGATGCCGCGCGGCCACCTGCACCTGCCGCCACTAGCACTAGAGGGATGCGCAAAGCAGGCGGGGCGTTGGAGTTCAGATGTGCGCTCCCGGGATAGGCTGCCCCGGAGAGGGAGAGGCGGGGTCGGCTGTATCACGTGGACTTGCTCCCGCCGCCGCCGCCGCCGCCGCAGCCGTCGTCTTTCTCTGTCTCGGCTGAGGCAGCCATCTTGCTCTTGCCGCGTGCTGGTGTTGGAGGACCCCCCCTGCTTCAGGTGAGACCCCCGGCGGTCCCGCCACTTCACGGCCATAGGCCGCTGCGCACGGTCTCCCCCCGCCCTCTCCTGCCGACACCCGCCAACCGCTCAGGCTGCCACTTCCGCCGTGGTGCCGCGAGCGGGGGCGGAGGCGGCTGGCTTGGCCTGTCGATTACCGGCGGCGCAGCTGGGGGTCCGCACCTGTGGGAAGGTCCCCAGCACCACTGCCCCTTGTGAGAGCGAGCGGGCCCGCGCTGTTGCCGCCCAGACCCTGTCCCAGGAGGCGGGTGGACGCCCCTCCTCTGTCCCATTACTCCTCGTTCACAACTGTAGTGTTGTGTGCTTTGAGCTTTATACAGGCTCTCTGTTGTCATCTCATTTGATGCTCCCAGTCTACAGATAGGGAAGCTGAAGTTACCACTTCCCGCCCTTGAGTCCAGGGAACCGAACTCAGTTGCAGCGCTCTTCACCTTGTAATGGCAATGTTTGTTTACAAGTCGGCGTCCCTTGCCCATATTTATAACCCCCCTCCCACTGCCTGCTGACCAACAGGCTCAGTGTTGCACAGCTAGTGAATGGCGGTTTCAACTTCCGTTCCCACATTCTTGCAGTTTACCATAGTTGTCCCCTCGGGAATGGTAACAATAGTTACCAGTAACTGTGTATCTTCTGTGAACCATTCCCTGTGATTGATAATGTTTTAACCTTCAAAACAACCCTGTGAAATACGTGGTGTTACACCTTTCCAAATGCAGGAGGAATACAAGTTCAGAGAAGAAAAATACCTTTTCCAAGTGGTAGAACCTTGGTCTTTCTGATTCCAAAGCCTGCGCTTGTCTTAGAGAAACCCTGCATAAGAAAAAGTCAGGACTCAAGGTTGCAATTATTTTTATCTCTGTGTAAACATGATGTATGTGAAAGTGCCTACCACAATGCTTCTAACTTAGGCACTTAATAAATATAGATAAACCTGTTTACACCCTTTCTTGAGTCTTTGAGAACAGTGCTAAAAGATCCTGAGATCTCCAAGGAAGAACTCATTAAGCATGTGGCTTTAGGAAGTTACTTCTCCCTTTTGGGCCTAGGAAGGGACTTCTCCCTTCTGGGCCCTTATTTCCTCATCTATTAAGATGGGAGGGAGGGAACTGTTTTGTTTGTAATTTATACTTTGCTGCTGCTAGCAGGTGTTGAGATGACATCACAGATATGAATGATGGGTGCAATAAAGTAGAGGTTGATTGAGAATAGAGAATTAAACCAGGTGATCTTGGAGGTCTACTCCAGATTCTGAGCTTGACATCTCATAGACTGAGTCCAGTCCTCTTTCCTACTTGAATTCCACACACCACAACTTGCCAAGAAACAAAAGACTACTCTTGTTCCTCTCCTACTGCCTTGAGCTCTCAGTCTCCCTAAAATCATTTTTCTCTGAGATACTCCTTAGGAACAAAATTTCTCAATTCTGTTGTCCTGACCACCTGGAATGGAATCTGTTCTTTCATCTATACCTTGATTCGAAGAGTTAATTTTGTTCTTGCTTTTATTTCAAACAAGTCAAGACTTTGTCTTGGCATCCCAACCTCTGTCTCTTGTCTTGGGAATTGTTACTTCAAAATGCAGAAGAATCCCAAAGGGTTTACCCAGTATCTAGGTCTAATGTTTTTCCTTAGCCCCTTTTTTTTTTTTGCAATAAATTCCTTAGGCTCTTTGTTAGTTCAGTGCACTCTCATGGCCACATTCCTTTGAGAAAAGTAAATGTTGGTCCTTTTCTGTGGATATTTGAGCATAGGAATTGGGATTTAAGTCATCAAATTTAAGTCTATGGCAGAGCTAAGATTGGCACACACTGAAGACTTCTTGTTTTGGACTCTAAACACACTTCCTCTTATAAAAGTGTTTTTAGCTGCTTCAGCATTGTGATGCAGTGCTGAGCAGAGTGAAGATTCATAAATTCTAAATATTATTTGGGATCTGAACATTAGCCTTAAAGAAGAGGTATATATATAGGTTATTGCCTAAGGACAGTGTCAAAGTACAAAATGGTTAGTAATTATATAGTCTTTGATGCTCCTTTTTTTAATCTCTCAAATGAAGCAAACTATTTTTTTCATGTGAATGATGACTATACGGGGTTTAGAGAATTGGCCAAAGAAGATTTGATAACAACCTAGTCCCTTATTCCCTCCCTCACATCTCAGTAATGATTTGTTGATCCACAGAACAAGTAAAACAAGACTTTTAATTTGGCTTTTTTTTTTTTTTTTGACAGAGTTTCGCTCTTGTTGCTCAGGCTGGAGTGCAATGGCACGATCTCGGCTCACCGCAATCTCCGCCGCCCGGGTTCAAGCGATTCTCCTGCCTCAGCCTCCTGAGTAGCTGGGATTACAGGCATGTGCCACCACACCCGGCTAATTTTGTAGTTTTAGTAAAGACAGGGTTTCTCCATGTTGGTCAGGCTGGCCTCGAACTCCCGACCTCAGGTGATCCACCCGCCTCGGCCTCCCAGAGTGCTGGGATTACAGGCGTGAGCCACCCAGCCGGGCCTGAATTTGGCTTTTCTTTGTTTATGTAATGCAGAACGTGATGACCCATTATAAACTTAAGAATGTTTTTTTCTTAGTGGGAATATCACTGACCAGACTAGATTCATGACTATAATTTTAGAATCTTCAAAATCAAGATTAGCTTTAAAAAGCTTGTTTTAGGAGTCTCCTCTCCCCCCCAGCATTTATTACTGTAGCAAAGATAAGTTTTTGTTAAATTGTGCAATGAAGCATTTTACCCTGTATGCAACAATGTCTTGACAAGTATAACATACTATATCAGTGCAGGGTATTGAATGAACTCTGGAGAGTGCTGCAGAAGCACCAAATGTCTGAAAACCTGGTTCTCTTTCTCCATTATTAACATACCATCTGACCTTGAATAGAGGACGTGACTACTTGGTATCTTGACAGCTAGACAGCCTTTTGTTGAATTTCTTCTTTGTTCGGCTTTTTTTTCCTTTTGTCATCTTTATGGTTTATAAGAAATACAGAATGTGATTTGGGAGGAAAAAAATCTACTTGAAGATTTTGCTAATAACATTTGGTAACAGCTCTCTGCTGTAAAAATCTTTGGGGGAAAAAAACTGGCTTGCCTACAGAGATTTCATAATTGGTTAGGCTTAACTGAATGCCAAAGGATTGAATCATGTTTTAAGGAGGGATCTTTGAATAGGTGACTTTGAATCCCATTCTATTTTCTGTTTGTATATTTGATTCCCTCATGGTAATTTAATTTTGATTTTTAAAAATACCTGGTTTATGAAGCTAGAACAAGTTATTAATGTTTATTAAGAATATAGACAGTATTAATATGGTCATGGTGTTGATGCATACTACAAGCTCAGTGAACCAGAAGGTACTGTTGCATAAACAGTTTGTTAATTTCGGCAAAAGAGTGACTTTAACAAATCTATTTTTCCCCCCCTAGATTTACCAACAGCATGAATCAAGAAAAGTTAGCCAAACTTCAGGCTCAGGTCCGGATAGGGGGCAAGGTGAGTGTGGCATAAGAAAAATTGATAGGAGAATGTATGATTACCAGATAGTGTTATTATTTCAGATTTGTGGTCATTGAAAATCTAAAATCTTTTCGATAATCAAGATCAAACCACATTCCAATTTGAAAATAACTTGTCTAGATCTAAAATAGGTAACTAGAACACTTTTCTCTCTGATGATGCAATGGAAATAGCCACATTTGTTTGAATCCTAACTCTTACCATCTGCTAGTTATATGATGTGAACAAGTTATCCAACCTTGTTAAGCTTCCAGTTTCTTATCTGCAAAATAGAAGTAATCCTACATAAGGTGTTTAAAGATTAGGGTAATATTTACAAGACACCTAACATGGTGTCTAGCAGAGAGTAGATGCTTAATAAATGATACCTATTATTATGGTTAGACTCACTTGCAGGGCGTACCAGATGTTAGGGTTACTTCATCTTGACTGGATGTTACCTACTTGTACAGAGGTTTAGCTGGAGATGCTTAAGTTGATTATATATTTTGTTCGTTGCCAGATTTTCCTCACAAATTCTTACCTGTTCTTCCATGTTGGTAAATATGAATATGAGCTTTCTTATTCCCTGTACTTTTTAAAGCCTAAGGAAGAGCTAGTTGTGAGCAACCGAAGGCTTTGATTCTCTTCAGCTGTGGCACCAGGCTCAAGGAGAATATTCTACCCATATCTCTGCCCAATACAATCTTTGCAAAAGCAAAAGAAAGAATAGTACTTACCTCAGACCTGAAGTGGTAGGTAGGACACTACTTTTTGTAGTGGTTCCCACTATGTCATTTACACTGATGAAAACCACAGTTCCTGGGGATGAGCACAAGGGAAGGGAAGGGAAGAAGAGCCAGTACTTTCTCCTTCTTCCACAGTGATACAGTTATATGAGTCTGGAGTTAGATTAACACACTCATGTAACCACAGTAGTCACATTGTAGCATCAAGTGTGATGTGATGTGCCAATGCAGAAACTAGGGATATTCAAGAACCATAGAATATACCTAGAAGAGCTTGATGTACCACATCGCTATTGTGTATTTTAAAACTGTGGTTGGTACATTCAATTTAGCTATTTTATATTGAGCACCTACTGTGTGCCAGGCACATAGAAGATAAACAAGATCACAGCTCTGCTTGGGAGAGATGCTCACAATTATAATGCAGAATAGTGAGTGTTATAATGAAGTACAAGGTGCTGTTGCCTAGTGGAGACAAGGAAGTTGTCACTGAGCTCTTGTTTAAAGGATAAACAAGAATTTATCACTAGGCAGAAAGGTAATGGGTAGTGGCTCACGCCTGTAATCCCAGCACTTTGGGAGGCTGAGGTGGGTGGATCACTTGAGGTCAGGAGTTCAAGACCAGCCTAGCCAACATGGTGAAACCCTGTCTCCACTAAAAGTACAAAAATTAGCCTGGTGTGGTGGCGCATACCTGTAGTCCCAGCTACTTAGGAGGCTGAGGCAGGAGAGTCACTTGAACCCGGGAGGTGGAAGTTGCAGTGCACCAAGATCGCACTACTGCACTCCAGTCCAGCCTGGGCAACAGAGCAAGACTCTGTCTCAAAAAAAAAAAAAAATAGGTAAAAGGGTTCATGGAGATAGAGTAAAAAGGGTTGTCATTTCCATACTTGCAAAGGCAGATATGGTGCTAAGATAACACAGTACTTAATGGAATAGCTTGCTTTAATTTGGTACAGCTATTTTTTTTTTTTTTTTTTTTTTGAGATGGAGTCTCGCTCTCTTGCCCAGGCTGGAGTGCAGTGGCACGATCTCAGCTCACTGCAAGCTCCGCCTCCCAGGTTCATGTCATTCTCCTGCCTCAGCCTCCCGAGTATCTGGGACTATAGGCACCCACCAGCATGCCTGGCTAATTTTTTGTATTTTTTTTAGTAGACACAGAGTTTCTAACATGGCTAACACCATGTTAGCCAGGATGATCTTGATCTCCTGACCTCGTAATCGCCCGCCTCGGCCTTTTTTTTTTTTTTGAGACGGAGTCTCACTCTGTCACCCAGGCTGGAGTGCAGCGGCATGATCTCGGCTCACTGCAACCTCCACCTCCTGGGTTCAAGCGATTATTCTGCCTCAGCCTCCTGAGTAGCTGGGATTACAGGCACGTGCCACTACGCCTGGCTAATTTTTGTATTTTTAGTAGAGACTTGGTTTCACCATGTTTGTCAGGCTGGTCTCAAACTCCTGACCTCGTGATCTGCCCGCATCGGCCTCCCAAAGTGCTAGGATTCCAGGCGTGAGCCACTGCGCTCGGCCAGTACAGCTATTCTTTAGAGTACGTAATGGATAGAGAATGGCAGGAAATGAAATGACCAGGTAGTTTGGGATTCCGTTATACTTTTATATGCCATACTGAGGAGCTTGGAGTTTTATCCTATAGGCAGTGGGCAACTATTAAAGGATTTTAAGAAAGAAATGACTGCCATTTTAGAAAGGTAACTGCTGGCGTTGTGGAAAATGGAACAAAATGTCTTCCGTTTGGCATGTAGGAGAACAATTGAGAGGCTATTGCTGCAGTATAAGGCAGCAGTCCGCAATCTTTTTGACACCAGGGACTGGTTTCATGGAAGACAGTTTTTCCACGGATGGGAGGATGATGGTTTTGGGATAAAACCGTTCCACCTTAGAGCATCAGGCATTAGCTAGATTCTCATAAGGAGTGTGCAACCTAGTTTCCTCGCGTATGCAGTTCACAACAGGGTTCGTGCTCCTACGAGAATCTAATGCTGCTGCTGATCTGACTCGCGGTGGAGCTCAAGCAGTAATGCTCGCTCATGCCCCCTGCCCCACCTTCTGCTGTGCTGCTGTGTTCCTAACAGGTCACAGACTGGTACTGGTCAGTGGCCTGGGGGTTGGGGACCTCTGTTATATGGGATACAAATGTAGGAGTTGGAATTGACACGATTTAGTGACTGATGGGATATGGGGGCTAGAGGGCATGCAGAAGAATCTAGGATAACCCTCAGATTCATGATTTTAGAGACTTGAGTATATGGTGGTACCACCAGCTACAAAAGTTAGGAAATACAGAAAGAATAGATTGGTGGACTGATAAGCTTTAAGACATATTGAATTTGAGGCGCCTGAGGATCATTCGAGTTGAGGTATTCACCAAGCAATTGAGCTATCCCTGAGTCAGAAATGCTACACAAGTGAGTGCCTATGTAAATAGTCCTTCAGCAACTAGATTTCAAGGCATCCTCTGCTGTCAGATCTCTCCTCCACTCCCACCAGAATTGCTGAGACTGAAGCCCCTACCTTCCCTCTATAAGGCTGATTCCCTGAGTACTACTATAGGAGCTACCCAGAGATTGAAACCACTATTCCTTTCTCCTTACTCCTACCAGTTTTAGAAAGATTTAACCCTCAAGACTTAATAAACTGATCCAGGAATTTAATCCATTATTTTAAATTGTATTTCAATGGAAAAATGTATTTAGAGTTTCATAGTATCAATTTAGAAATGAACTTTTTCTTTCTCAGTAACTAATATAATTTTCAACCTGTTTGCTCAGGCCAAGTTTCTAAGCGTCATCCAAATGTCCTCTTTTTCTCATATCCCACGTGTAATCCATCAGCAAAGTCATGTGGGCTCTTGTGGGAATCTGACCCCTCACCATCTTCACTGCCATATCCCTCATCTCTGGCCAGGATGGCTACAGGAGCCTCCTGACTGGTCTCTCTATAATCCATTTTCCACATAGCACCTTCAGTCATAAGTAATCAGATCAAGTCACTCCCGTGTTTAAAACCTTTCAGTGGCTTCCCACTGCAGTCAGAATAAAATCTCGCTCCTACCCATGGCATTCTAGGCTACATAATCTGGTCCTTGCCTATCTTTCTGATTTCATATTCCTCCTCCGTTCCCATTGTTCACTCTGCTCTAGCCATACTGGCCCATTTTCTCTCTTCTAGAAAGGACAAGTTCAACTTTGTTTCATTCTGCTTGGATCATTCTTGCCCTAGTTATGGGTCTCAACTCATATGTTACTTCTTCAGAGGGGGCTTTCCTGAACCTTCTAATAAAGTAGTGCTTTACTCCTACTTAGTCATTCTTGCTGTGCTCTAGTTTTGTTTTTTCTTAATAGTACTTAATCCCATTTGAAATTATCTAATTTGTTTATATATTTATTGATTCTTTTCCTCTTACTGTAATGTAGACATTAATTTTCAGTTATGTCCTAATTCCCCAAATTTCAGAATATCTTTAGACTACTGGCAGGGGGTGGTAGTTACTATAAGAAAAGATAATGTTTTAAAATTGTTATAAAGTATTTAAATTGTCTTGAAGTTATAAATTATGTTTTATTAGCAAACAGTATCTTGTGTTGAAATGATAAAGGCTGGATATTAGATAAGAATAATTCAACCTGAGAAAGCTGATAAGGAAAAAAAAGGAACTGGCTAGAACCAACCTTTAAAAATCTGCGTTAGGCTGACAATCACAACCTCTGAGAAGTCTTATAATATTAATCATTATTATTTTGTCCATTTTTTAATGTGGGTTTTAGATTATTGTGATACATAAGATGTGATTGCAGTTGCCAGATGCCAAGAATGCTAACACTTCTGTTTGGTTATTTTTCAGGGTACAGCTCGCAGAAAGAAGAAGGTGGTACATAGAACAGCCACAGCTGATGACAAAAAGCTTCAGAGTTCTCTAAAAAAACTGGCTGTGAATAATATAGCTGGTATTGAAGAGGTATGATCAAGTTGTTAAATTATGTGGGTACATGCACAAATAATTGTCTAGACCTTTCAGATGTAAAATGTCAGCTTAGAAAAATCTTTGATATTGTCACTCTGATGTCTTTGAAGGACTGTGGCACTTTGATTTTTGTATGAAATTAAATGATGGTCAAAAAAATAATTTTAGTAGACAGTTAAGGATTTTCATCATACTTTTCAGGCTCAAGATATTTGCATATATGACAAAATTATGTAACTGTTCTTGAATATTAATATAAAATATGTCTCTAATAAGGTAGAAATAAACCCCAACATTTCTTCAGATGAAATTGACTTTTTTTTTTTTTTGAGATGGAGTCTCGCTCTGTCACCCTGGCTGGAATGCAATGGCACAATCTTGGCTCACTGCAACCTCCGCTTCCCGGGTACAGACGATTCTCCTTCCTCAGCCTCCCAAGTAGCTGGAACTACAGGTGCGCACCACCACGCCCGGCTGATTTTTGTATTTTTAGTAGAGACGGGGTTTCACCATGCTGGCCAGGCTGGTCCCAAATTCCTGACCTCGTGATCCGCCTGCCTCAGCCTCCCAAAGTGCTGGGATTACAGGTGTGAACCACTGTTTTTTTTTTTTTTTTTTGAGGCGGAGTATTGCTCTGTCGCCCAGGCTGGAGTGCAGTGGCGTAATCTCGGCTCACTGCAAGCTCCGCCTCCCGGGTTCACGCCATTCTCCTGCCTCAGCCTCTCCGAGTAGCTGGGACTACAGGCGCCCGCCACCATGCCCAGCTAATTTTTTGTATTTTTAGTAGAGACGGGGTTTTACCATGGTCTCGATCTCCTGACCTTGTGATCCGCCCGCCTCGGCCTCCCAAAGTGCTGGGATTACAAGCATGAGCCACCGCGCCCGGCGGCCAGACTTTTTTTATTATTTAAGATTTTGGACTCATGGCTCAACAGAGGTAGACTTTTTTACCCTAGTGCACCTTTATATTCTATAGAGCCTCATTAGTTACTACCTCAGCCAAAAGGCTTTAGCAATAGCTTTACGTGGGTTAGATTTCTTATTAAAACTGTTCCAAAAATTGTTTAAAATGTATTAGTCAGCCAGGTACAGTGGCTCACGCCTGTAATCTCAGCACTTTGGGAGGCCTAGGCAGGCGGATTACCTGAGGTCAGGAGTTCAAGAGCAACCTGGCCAACATGGTGAAACCCTATCTCTACTAAAAATACAAAAATTAGCTAGCTGTGGTGGCACATGCCTGTAATCCCAGCTACTCGGGAGGCTGAGGCAAAAGAATCACTTGAACCCAGGAGGCAGAGGTTGCGGTGAGCCAAGATTGTGCCATTGCACTCCAGCCTGGGTGACAGAGTGAGCATCCGTCTTAAAAAAAAAAAAAAAAAAAAAAATGTATATCAGTTTATTGTATTTTGATGACACTATTTTTCTCAAATATGAGACCAAAGATTAATGTTATTCCAGAAGATACTTAATAAATAACAACAACAACTACTTGTGATGTTACCACCTAGATGCACCTCTGCCTGATGATTCCATTTGTTTTTTTGTTTTTTAAGACAGAATCTCACTCTGTCACCCAGGCTGGAGTGCAGTGGTGTGATCCCTGCTCACTGCAACCTCCGCCTTCTGGGCTCAAGCAATTCTTCTGCCTCAGTCTCCAGAGTAGCTGGGATTACAGGTGCCCACTACCACGCCTGGATAATTTTTTTTTTTTTTTTTTGTATTTTCAGTAGAGACAGTGTTTCGCTACATTGGCCAGGCTGGTTTCAAACTCCTGACCTCAAATAATCTGCCCACCTTGGCCTCCCAAAGTGCTGGGATTACAAGCGTGAGCCACCGTACCCAGCCGATTCCATCTGTGATAGTAACCAAAGTTTACGCTTTCACTGCCATAAGTTAAATTTAACCGGCCGGGCGCAGTGGCTCACGCCTGTAATCTCAGCACTTTGGGAGGCCGAGGCAGGCGGATCACGAGGTCAGGAGATCAAGACCATCCTGGCTAACATGGTGAAACCCCGTCTTTACTAAAAATTAAAAAAAAAAATTAGCCGGGCACGGTGGCGGGTGCCTGTAGTCCCAGCTACTCAGGAGGCTGAGGCAGGAGAATGGCGTGAACCCAGGATGGGGAGCTTGCAGTGAGCCAAGACTGCGCCACTGCACTCCAGTCTGGGCAACAGAGCGAGACTCCGTCTCAAAAAAAAAAAAAAAAAATTTAATCATTACTGTGTTTGGTATCACCTCACAATTTTAAATAGGTAACTAGTGTACATGTGCTATAAAACATGAATCAGAAATAATGTGGAGGTAGGGGCTGGGCACGGTGGCTCACACTTGTAATCCCAGCACTTTGGGAGGCCAAGGCAGGCAGATCTTCTGAGGTCAGGAGTTTGAGACCAGCCTGGCCAACATGATGAGACCCGTCTCTACTAAATATACAAAAATTAGCCAGGCATGGTAGTGCGTGCCTGTAATCCCAGCTATTTGGGAGGCTGAGGCAAGAGAATGGCTTGAACCCAGGAGGCAGAGGTTTGCAGTGAGCAGAGATCATGTGAGACTCTGTCTCAAAAAAAATAATAATAGTGTGGATAGGGATCATTAATAAAGAAATAGCAGAGTTAAATGGCAAAGAAAAGGTAGTGGAATGGCAAAGTGTCACATGTTCCTTCCACCTTGCATATATAAATGAATAAAATTAACACATCATTTAAATCTGCTTTGTACATTGAAAATCAGTGTACTGATAAAATAGTAGAAAATGTAAGCCACATGCATCTTTTTCCTTTCAGCTTGATGTGACTGTGCGTTCTTACTCTGAGATACAGAGTAGAGCTTCATTTGTAAGACCTGAAATTATATTTAGACATTATTTTTTTCTGAGTTATTGAAAGCTTTTATATATTTTCATGGACCTGAGATATTTTTAGAGAGACCATTCTCTTAATCTTAGATATATATTAGAAAAAACAAATCTAAGTCCTTTCAAACCTCTTTTTAAAAATCTAAAACTTGGTAAAAATGAATAAGTTGCAATAATACACATGAATTCTGATAATATTAAACCTAACCTACTTGTAAATGTTTATGCAATTTTATATCTTTGCCTACCTTTCTACCCTTCAACTCTTCTGCCCCACAACCTCAGCACTGTTGACATTTTGAACTAGATAATTCTTTGCTGTGAGAGCTGTCCTGTGCATTATAGGATATTTAGCAGCATCCCTGGCCTTCACCCACTAGATGCTAGTAACACCCCTACACTCCTAGTTGTGGCAATCAAAAATATCTCTAGAGATTGCCATATATATGTACCTTGCAGGCAAAGGGCAGGCACCCTTAGTTGAGAAACACTTCTTTAAAGAGGAAAAAAAATTATACCTTCCTTGCAGTATAGATTTAACTGTGTAATATCTCCAAGGACATGTTTTTCTAAAGTTTTTGTTCAGATTTGGAAGACTTTATGCCTCTCATAATTAGTAAAACTTTTAGTGTAGGGGCAGCATTGATTTTATAAGTGTTTTACATTGAAATAAGGAACCAGTTAGTAATTTTTGATCTCTTCAGAATATAATCAAACCTATAATACTGTGCCGAGGTCATGGTGTTGCTGTAATTGAAATCATCATAACAAAGTACTTAATGATAGTCAAAGTTTATTAAACATCTGCGTGCCAAGCATTTTGCCAAGGACTTACTAGACAGTAGTACAAGATATTTTGCATGGCCTCTGTCTTTTGTAGCTTACGATCTGGTGGGGAGACTAATTAGACAACTAGACAAATCAGTATGTATCATATCCCATTTCAGCTTCGCAATATCCCTTCGAGTTGGTTGTTGTTGGTTACAGATGAGAGAGCTGAGGCTTAGAGAGTTAGGTGCCTACCTAAGACCACGTAGCCTAGTAAGTGCTAGAATTCCAGGTTTGAACTAAGGTGTGTCAAAACCAGAGTTCATACTATTCGTTAATTTATCCTGCTTTTGCTGTTTTCATTTATACTTGATTATATTCATTCTTGGCCTTTTAATTTCCTCCTGTCCCTCCTCCCCCACCAAAAAAAAGGGAAAGTAAGAGGTTTACCTGACTTATATAGGTACTGAGCACCTACCATGCAGAATTCTTTCCTTAAACCATTATAAAAAAGAAATCCCCATCAGTATTTCCAAGGACATTGCTGTTTCTCCTTTTTCAGGTCTTAATATAGGCATTATTTCCTCCCAGAAGCCTTCCCGGTAGCACCTGTACAGCATTTGTGCAGAGAAGGGTTAGGTGCCTTTCGTGTGTGCCTCCACAGTGCCCTGTATCTGCTTTTTGTTATAGCACTTATTAAATTATATTGTGAATTCTTTTTTGTTAATATTGCCACTGCAATTTTTTTGAGGAGTTAATATACCTCACAACATCACACAGAATTAATGCCACGTAATAGGTATGTGGCATGTGTGTACACTATAGCAGCTTCTCTACCCTCCCCCGATCCTGGTGTCGTCTTCTAACCCTCACAGGATAGTTGTGCAGGGAAAACGTACATAGTAATAATACAAGGTGGCAACCATAAAATTTCTGAATATTTGAACCTAAGATGGAGAGGAGTTTTACTTATTGTTCTTCTTTCCCTCTTTCTAAAATTGATTTTTTGAGAACCAAGATATTTGTTACTTTATATAACCCTTAACAAATCCCAAATATTTCTCTTTGGGAACATCTAGTATACTATATATAACCTGGCTTGCTCATACACTTGGGTTAAAAACAGCTTCTTGAGAAGGAAAAAAGAAGCTATTGCATTAAATGTATACATGAAACTATGGATATGATTTTCAGAAACACTCAGATATGAACATATATATATATGTCTTAGAATAGGAAACACATTAATTAAAATTTTGCTATTTTTACTTTGGGATGTTTAAAACTTGTTACAAAGTGTGAACTCAGGAATATACTGCCTTTTTGAGTTTTGGCAGTTTAAAGCAGATAAAAACTTTTGAGAAAAAAAAACACTTGTTGCCATTATTGTGAAACAGTATGATAGTACTTTCTGTGCTTAGACCTTCAAAACATGAAAGAAGTAGAAAGTGCTCAGTTTAGGGAGTGAGGAACAGGGAGAGCAGTAGTGGATCTCAAAATTCATTGAATGCACTTAGGCCAAGTAAAGTTTCTCCATACCTCTAATTTTCTACTGTCAGCACTGAGTGTCACTAACATTAGTACTATCCAAGCTATCAGTATTTGTGATTTTTTTTTCCCCTTCCAGAGCTTAATTGGTGTCCTCTTCAGAAACTTTAAAAACTAACGTTGGCTCACTCCTGTAATCCCAGCACTTTGGGAGGCCAAGGTAGGTGGATCACCTGAGGTCAGGAGTTCAAGACCAGCCTGGCCAATGTGGTACAACACTGTCTCTACTAAAAATACAAAAATTAGCTGGGTGTGGTGGTGCATGCCTGTAATCCTAGCTACTCAGGAGGCTGAGGTAGGAGGATCGGTTGAACCTGGGAAGCAGAGTTTGCGGTGAGCTGATATCGTGCCGTTGCACTCTAGCCTGGGCGACAGAGCAAGACTCTGTCTAAAAAAAAAAAAACTAAAAGACTATTTGGAATAAGACAAGCTTCTCCGACCTTTTTTGTATTCATTAGTTCATTGATTTGGTATAATAAATTATATATAGGTTTTGTTTTTTTTTTAAATGTTACCAAAGAAAGATCCGAGGCTGTCAAAAACTAAAGGATAGGACTTGGGGAGGCTGAGGCAGGGGAATCGCTTGAACCCTGGAGGTGGAGGTTGCATTGAGCCCAGATCATGCCACTGTGCTCCAGCCTGGTGACAGAGCAAGACTCCATCTCA